>NW_006159428.1:3595215-3624901 GCF_000334495.1 Tupaia belangeri chinensis
TTCCAAGTATCCGTGATGATGTTTCTGGAAGAAATAGTATTTGAATTGGTAGATAAAATAGATAAGATCGCAGTCACTGAAGTAAGTGAGCATCATGCAGTCCAATGAGAGCTCATGTAAAACAAAAATATAAGGGAAATTGAATTGTCTCTCTTCTGATCTGTCTTCTCCTGCCTTTGGGACATTAGCACTCCCAGTTCTTGGGTTTGGGATGTATGCTAGTGCCTCTGTCTCAGCTTGGGTCTTTTGGCTTGAACTATATTATACTACTGGTATTCTTGCTTGCAGATGGGGTAGCTTTGGGACCTCCATAATCACATATGTTAAGATGAGAGAGCGAGAGATATCTTGAAGTTTTGAAGGCATCCTAAGATTGTGGAAAATATGTATTATAAAAAAATGAATATCAATTTTTTTTGTTTATACATGATAGAACATATGCACATATATGTGAGAGTAAAAGAGAAATAGAGAGGGGGGGACTCTATGTCCTCCACCCCTCCATCACGGTGTCTGGTGACACCATGTCCCCCCTTTTCCAGTCCTCCAGTTCATCAGATTTAGGCCCTGGCACACATATCAGCAGGATTCGGCTGAATGGGCCAGGATCCCACCATTGCCATGAGGGATCCAGTTTCTCTTGAGCAGTGCATTATGGTTGTAGCATGAAGCAGGCCATGTTTTACAATTGTTTTGCACCAAAATAAATTCATAATTAAACCCGTTTTCCATGAACTTTTATTTTATTTTTCTAGTGATAGAATATGTACACACATGCATGCATGTGAGAAAGGGGAAAAGAGAGAGAGAGTATTCTCCATAGGGTCTGGTCATGCTGTGATCCCCTTTGTCAGACCTCCAGCCAAATCTTGGGCACTCTTTACCTGCCTGGAGTATTTTGTGCTCACCGGGCCAGGGCTGCCACCCATGGTCATCACATAGGATCTATAATAGTTTTTCTTAAATATTGAATAATACATTATTGGTGCATGGCAGCCCTCCAAGAACTTTTAAAGTTGTGTGTGTGTGTTTCTCCTATCAGTTCTGATTCTCTGGAGAACCCTAAGCACAACCGATATTTTTATATCATTATTGCTAAAGTCCATAGTTTACATTATTTATAACTATATTTGCGTAGCTCCGTTTTTTATACTTGTGTTTAAAACAATTGGGTATGTACGTCATTTAGCTCTGCAAAGTCAAATGGAAATGGACATGTAATTTTGGGCATGTCAATGAACATATCTGAATCCCATTTGGTGTATTGCTAAAATGGGAATTTTGCACTAATTTTTTTTTTTGAGATGTTTTCACTATAGGGTGCATGCACTCGCCAGACAGACAGAGAGAGACATAGAGACAGAAAGCAAGAAATCACCCCCCAGGGGAGATGGTCATGCCTCAATCCCTTCTCCTCCATTCTCCTCTTGGGATCTTGGGCATGCACGCACATGCACCCGGCGTGAGTTCTAAGCCACCAGGTCCGGGACGTGAACCGCAGTCGACTACATGGGAGTCCAGCAACATAGCTATTACGCTAACTGCTGGTTCCCTGCACTAATGGTTTTATACTCAAAGTAGAGTAATTGTTTTTCACGTAAAATTTTATCCAGAAGCTTCACATACAAAGTCAGAGTTACTCTTATTCATGGTAGCTACAAAGACCAGACACCCTATTAATCTGCTTCTTTAAGCAATACTCAGCATAGTTTAAAACTACTAAAATAAAAAGTTTAAAAGATCATTTTAAATCCTATTATTCCATAATTTAAAGCCCTCTACCTTTTCTCCTTCAAATAAAAGCATGGAATCGACTTCCAATAACTACGATATTCCTTATCTTCTTGACATATCACATTTCCCTCCCAACAAATTAATGTTCTCTCAATTTTTTTTATTAAATTTTTTCCTCTTTCTCTTCCTTCTTTTTTCCCCTTTTCTCCTTCCCATCTACCTTTTTCTTCTCTCTTTTTCCATGTCGTCAAACATTGACTGAGTTTTTAATTTTTGTCAAGTGCTGACTTCAGCACTAGGAATAGAAAGACTCATAAATGTCCCCATTTTTCAAGACGCTCATATTTTAAGTCTCAGTTGAGATCATAAGTGAGGCTAGTTACATGGTGTTCGTCACACGAGTTTATGAATATGTACACTCTGCCATGATGTGCAAAGTAGATTAGCTCTTCCTTGGGGACAAATAAGGAAGGTCAAAGAACTATGATGCTTGAGCTGATTTGGAAAGTGAGTGGTAGTTTTGGGCATAAGAATTCTAGGCAGACCAGAAAGCATGAGTGAAGTCACAAAAGTTTAGGCTGGAACAAGATAGTTGGGGAATATAAATCTTTCAGGGAGAAGAGCCAAAGCCCCACATGGCCAGAGCTGAAATATCCACTCCCCAGCCATTCTTCAAAATTCCACATTGTTACCTCATAATTGTATGTTAGACTCTCCAATGTCAGCATATTATTCCTTTTAGAAAAGAGCCCAAGATAGTTCTCAAGTAATCACAGCTTTAAAGTTGATGTTAATCAATGTAGCCAATAGTGGAACCTGGTTAATAGTGTGTTTATTCAAAATGAAAGTTCTTGTTTGCCATGCTAATGCATCTGCATTCCAAGCTTCTTGGGTCAAACGCACACATGTGTTTTCTTAACGTATTGGTTATATAACTGTGACAGTTAATAAAAATGCAAATATGAGTCCTGAATGTTATAAAGAAATAGATAGAAGATTGTAAAGGTCAAGTTTACAGACGATTTGTCATTTGTTTGCTGTGTCAGTGTTCGTAACAAGTTTTGACTTTCACCAACTTTTTGCTCTGATCGCAATATCAATTTTTTATTTTTATATCATCAACCAAAATTTGATACTAAACCTTTATTAAGGGTCAGGAAACGGGTCAGCAGTTGGTCAGGCATTACAAATATTTTGAGTAAAGGAACTGAAAATTGAAAAGGATACAAAATTCCAAACTAAAGAAAATGTTTTCAATATTTTTTGTTTTGTTTTATTTGTTAATTGTCAAAGTGCACACACATATGCTAGCCAGAAAGCCAGAGAGAGAAAGAGACAGAAAGCACTCCGTAACGGAACATGGTCATTTTCAGTCCTTCTCTCCATTTCCCCATCTGTTGGGATCTTGAGTGCACACACACATGTACCCTGAGTGTTTCCAATCCACCAGGACTGGATTTGAACCACAGTTCACCGTGTGGTATCTGGCTCCCTAGGCTATGGAGATGGTTCTAAATAGTTTCTATATAGAATCAATATTATCAATATTGAAACACTTATAATAAAGATTGCAGGGTTTTTTTCAGGGTTACTGTAGATCTTTATTTAGTCAACTTTTATTTATATTGTAAGCTTCAAACATTTAGTTTAGTTTAGTTTTGTTTTTTGAGAGAGATTTTTGCTGTAGGGCGCCTGTGCTTGCTGGAGAAACAGAGAGAGACATTCACCTCTCAGGAATTTGGCCACACATGCACACGCACCTGCTGTGCTTTAGGCAGCTAAGTCTGGGACTTGAACCCTGGTTGATTATGTGGGAGTCCAGTGACATAACCATTATGCCATCTGCTGGTTCCTCTTTTGAAGGGAAAAAATGATGGCTAGAAAAAAATCATTCTTCCTTTTTTTTCCTTTCTTTCACTTACCGAAGAAATAGTTTAATGTCCCAAAGACATGTGCAAATTATTCATGTATGTAAAATATGTAAACACATACACATATTTGTGAAAATATATATGAATGATGCAAAGAGATTTAGCCCTCTGACTCCAAAATGCAATTTGGGGCTAGCCAATGGAGTGGAGGTTGAGACAGCTGGTTCTCACCTAGCCAACTGTGTGGTTTAAATTCTGGACCTGACAGCTTGAAGAAGACTCCAGGCACATGTGCGCATTGCCAAAATCTGGAGAAGAGAGTGGAGGGGAAGGGGTTGTGGCGTGGCTATGCAGGTACCCATAGGGGCTGCTTTCTCACTTTCTTCTCCCTCTCTCAGTCTCCCTGCTGGGTGTGTGTACCCTCTGGCAGATAATAATACCATGAAAAATCGATGATGCATTTTTAACAAATCTCATGAATGCTGAAAACATGATGGTTGATAAATACTGGACAGTTTATAGACTTTCTCAAGGATGAAGTGGAATTTGATGCATTGTAATTGGAAGGTAGTAGATGCTAGTTTGAATAAAAGGTGTGTTCTTTTTAATTCCCCTTATTTAAAAGTTGAGTTCTGGGAACCAAACACTGTAGCATAAGACAGTTTTGAGTGTTTTTTTTTTTTTTGGCTGGGATTCATACTACTATATTCAAACCCAAATAAGACTGAATAGGCCTAGAATTTAATGTGAGTTTGTGCTATATAAATCTGAAAGAAAACTCCAGTTAGTTAATATAGTTTTTATTAAAACTTAAGTTGAATACACACACAGTTAAGTGATCTCAGAGATTAAAACTATACATCTGTTGTGTCCATGTATGTAACTCCCTGCAAGATCGTATCTATCCATATCTGTTAAATATAGATTTCTATCTATATCTATTATAGCTATATCTGTTATGCAATAAATAGATGCATCCTTTGAGAGATTTAAATAAACTGTACACATATACACATGAAAATATTTAGAAATTAATTTTGAGTGATTATAGCAAGAGAGTGTGTACAATAATTAATAAAATATCAGAAAATAGAATAAAATATAACATAGTAGGTAGAATAATGCAATATTAAAACTAAAGCTTAAGAAAGAGCAGATTGATTCTCCACTGTGAGATTCTGTGGTATTTTATTGTAAATTATCTCATTAAGTTGTTTTTACTTAAGCATTAATCATCAATCTGATGTTATTTCTCTGAGAATACAGGCAAAACTGACTTTTTCTTTGAAGGACATATGTTTTCCTTTGAAGAAACAACCCACTTGTGCTCTGAGAACTGTGAGGAAAGTGTAGCTCCCACCCTGGTCTGTCTTTGCCCTTGACAACTCAGGTTAACTCTCCTGGAGAATTCACACCATTTTATGTTCTGGAAATTTAACAAACGGCAGCTGTTAACGAGGAAACTATGTTCACCATGCTCTGGTATGGTTGAGTCATCATTTTGACAGTTTTAAAAACAAAATGAATTGCCAGACTTGATTATGCTATTACCGATCAATCAAATAGTGAACTGATCTGTACCTGCTTTAAAGTGAGCATGAGAAGCAGATGGGCAAACCGCCCTCATTTATGCTGCCATTACTAAGAGCGACAAACAAATTCATAGCATGTTTTTCCTCAATATAGTGGAGACAGATGTCCATTTGACACACTGGATTAAAACACAGAACAGAAAAAATGATGGTGGATAATTAGGATATACTGCTAATTTTTAAATAGCACTGTATCTTTTTCAAATGTGGCACTTAATGACATCTAAATAAGTATGCATATTTAAGAGGGCAGTGTTGCTTATCTATGCTCAAAGTAAAAAAGAACAAAAATATTTTGGGTAATATCGACATTTTAATTATATTAATTTGGGACCAGCAGTGGCGTAATGGTTATGTCACTAGACTTGCATGTAGTCGACTGCGGTTTGAGTCCCGGACCCGGTGGCTTAAACTCATGCCAAGTATGTGTTCATGCATGCCCAAGTTCCAGAGAGGAGAATGGAGTGATTTCTGGCTTTCTGTTTCTCTGTCTCTCTCTATCTCTCTGGAGAGCACATGCGGCCTATAGCAAAAACCTCTCAAAAAAAATTTATATGAATTCTTCCAACACGTGAACACAAGACAATCTGGTGGAGAAAAGACAATCTTTTCAATAATGGTGCAGGAAACACTGGATATCCACCTGAGTGTTAATGAAACTAGACCCCACCTCTCACCAGTCATAAAAATGAACTCTGTAAATGGATGAAAGACTTAAATGTATTGCCCCAAACTATAAAACTACCTGAGGCAAAAGCAGGAACAGCACTTCAAGGTACTGGAGTAGGTAATGATTTCTTAAATAAGACGCCTAAAGCATAGATGTCAAGACCCAAAGAACAAAACACATCAGACATTGGCAAGCCATGTTCAAACCTTAGTGATTTGCTGCTAGGGATCACACTGAATAATCACAAAGAAAAACTGTCATAAAAATAGCACAGCTGTTGTGCAACTTTATGTATTTTCAGTCTGCTAAAAAAGTAGTTGAACTCAGTTTCATCTTATCTCATAAGGACTGCCAAGAACCAGATGTATATTTTTTCTGTCATGTCTACTGTATATATAAAAATTATATTTTGTCCATTTCAATGGTCAAGAGTGATAAGCATCATTTCAGTGGAATCACCAAAACAATGGATGCTTGGCATAAGGGCATGGTTCTTCATTGCTTAATTTCAGTACCTCTTTTCTGCCTGTAGAAAACACACCTTTCTTAGTATCGATTTTATAGCTCATGCAGGTAGCATGTCTCTTGTTATAAATCTACACATAGTTCAATAATTCTATGGAACCTCATTATTTTTGTTTGTTTGTATCTTAATGTTAATAGGATTGGTTCAAGAATGATGTTATTTAGAACATTTTATTCAATTTTCTTACTGAAAAATAATGTCCATAATATGATTTCCTTTAAGTTATCTCTTGTTACTCTTAATCCTTTATTAAGTTTAACTTGATATATTTGAGGCCTTCAGAGATGCTTTTAAGTAGTTAATCTTTCTTTCTATATGTGCATCATTGTGGTGAAGTCCAGATGGTTTTAGGGATTTATGATCTGCCCAAATCACCCTTTCTCTTCTTTAGGACTCTGGCTGATGGATACATGTGGAGATCAATAGCCTAGTTATAAATGTCAGTGTTCATAATGGCTGGGCAAGTATTGATGCTTCCCTGTTCTCTCTTACAGTTCTGGTGGAGCTCAGTATGAATATAGCTTAGGCCAGGGTGCCTACATTATGGCTTGGAAAATGGACTGTGCATGCTTCTTAAAAATACCACTGAGAAGGAAAAGGCATTCGTTCTCTATAGTTCAAAGGACAACTGTGGGGAAATGCTGGAGATACCCTGCCCATTTTCGCCTTCTTTTGAGTGAATCAAACAAGAGACACGAGCAGGAGTTCTGAATGGAAGCTCGAATATCTTGAAGTACTGCCCCTGCATTTTCCATTAAGCATACCTTAAATCAGGGGAGTAGAAAAATTCAATAAGTGGAGCACCATGAATCATCACACAAGGCACAGTAGAGGCAGATAAAAGTAGAGAAGAATCCAGTCACAAAATCGCAATATACAAATTGCTTCAAAATCCAGGCTGAATGTCCATTCCAAGGCAGTTATATTGTCCCAAGAAAGCGTTGTTACTAACAAGATGTTCAGGGTGCTAACTGCAATTTTCCTCCATGTTTTGGTGTTTTATCCATCACCTCTCCCCTATTTTCAGGACTCTCTCTCTCTCTCTCTCCATATATATATAAAATCTCCTGGAAATCAAGAAAATAATGAAGATGAGGATGGCAAAGGTGATGGTAGAGGTCTTATTGACTATATGTTTGACACTCTGACAAAAGTCTTCTTTTGCTGGAGGAAACAAACGTTCCCTTCCACGAGAGTAATGGATGTTTCTGGCTTGGTTGTTTAGTAAGGGGAAGCCCTTATTATTTTATTCAAGAACCACATCAATCAGTGCTTTTGAACCTATACTAAAAGTCAAATTGTCTCATGTCTGAAAGAGGGAATTGCAGTTTTCCTTCTGAGAAGATAGCCTATGTACCAAAGGGACTGCAAAACCTTCCCACTTTAAATTGGCAAAGACTTGGTAATATGTGTGGGAATGAATGGATTCCAAGGTTACAGATCAAAGAGAATGCATAAGACTTAAATTACTGATATGGCTGTGCTTACCTTAGAGGTGAATTTAACGTGTTACATTTAGCACTTGGGGTAGCTCTAGCACCTATCTTGGTTAATTGAAGAGGTGATTTAGTGGTGAGCCATGATCACTAATGCTGACATGCCAGGTCTTCCCAGAGTTCCCATTAGAATAGGGATTCTGCACCTTTGTGTATGTGTGTGCGTTCGTGTTTGTGTGCACATGTGCACTGGGAGCATCTTTGACTACCTGCTGGAGCTATGAGCCTCTTTAACAAATAGTTTGTTACATTTATTAAAATATACTAAAGTTTATAGAAGAAACATCATATTAAATACATGTGTACATTTAAAGAGTATTATGCATGTATGCCATTTAACAACATATTAAACACCAAAACATAATAGATTTGCAATTACTAAATCTTCAAAGTCATTATGTTTATAAATAATATTTTGAAGTATGTGAAGCCATCATAATATTATATAATTTTTTCTGATGGTGACACAAATTACAGATAACCAGTATCACTGGTTTATTTTCCTTCTGAATTAAATGCCAATTTTTAGGTTGTTGAAAATAATTTTTCCTACTTGTATTCATGGGATCTCTTGTATCATCTCCATGTGGATTCCTTCTCACAAGAGTGTATGAAACCTTTAGCAGTCGTCATGTTGACATGTATTTGTTCTATGCCATCTGATGCTCAGTTGCTGCTTAACCATACTTTCCATGGAGTCCACAGATGGGCATGGTGTGTACCAGGAACAAGTCATAGCTGTGTACTCCACTTCCAGGTCTAATTAATTTAGCTTATTGACTTGTACACCCTTAATTTATGGGAATGCTAGGTTTCTTTGAGAAAGAATCTTGAAACATTGACACTGTTGGGGCCAGCATGAGGCGTGGTGGTGAAGGCACTGGACTGCCACATGACTGACCTCAAGTGTGGACCTAGCAGCTTCAATTTCCCCTGGGTGTGTGTGCATGTGTCCCCAAAATCCCTAGAGGAGAATGGAAGAGAAGAGATTGTGGGTGGCCATTCCTTGGTGGGAGGCGGATATCTCGGTTTCTTTCTCTCTGTCTCTCTCTCTGTGTCTCCAGGGAGAACAGGCACCCTATAGCAAAATTTCTCTCAAAAAAAAAGAAATCGTATCATTGGTTTAGCATATAAAATCTCCCCTACACCACCAGAATACTCTGCAGTTACTGATCAAGTTCATTGTACACTAGAGAAAGAAAAATATGCAGACATTTCGGGGATTATTAGAAACAGACTCTAAGTTATGCTACCTCTGGGGAAATAAAACTCTAGTCTAGCAGTCAAAGAAAGTGGGGTTTTATGAATTAGGTGAAAAATTAATTTTTGACCTGAGAACATCAGCAAACCTATGATTTAGTTAATTTCCCTTATTCCTCAACACAGAATTTGAATACTTATATTTAACTTGTTCTAAAATCCACCATTGACTCTCTTATTTACAAAATGAGGATGATTATGGCAAGAAATATCAAATAAAGTGTCTGGAGGTGTCAACCCTACAGATACAGAAAGAGCAATGACACGGTGACAGCAAACACTGCCCTCCTCTTGGCTAATTCTCTGAGATTAGTATCATCTTCAGAGATTAAAATTTACTTGTCTGTTTGGTCTATGGAAAAGCTAGAAAGATTTGGAAAATATAGATTACTATAAATTAATCAGGCGTTGTCTATGGTATGTGTGTCTTCTCAGATGTTACATCTTCATTAAAACAAATACTCATAGTCCTTGGCCTAAAACTCTCCATCTGAGAATTTATGGCATTAATTTTTTTTTTCTTTACTCCAAAAGACAGCAATATGCCTTCTCAGTCTTACTCTTCAAATGACCTCTACCTTCATTTGCTTTACAGAGCTGTTGGTTGTCTGATAGTCACAGAGAACAGCATTCTATACCTTCATGCTGATGATACAATTATAGTTAGACTTGGAGAACAAGAAGGTACTAAGAGCCAGAGTAAGACACACACACACACACACACACACACACACACACACATATCAGATAAATTTAATCACTCTGGTGGTTATCTCATCAGTGCATTTTTGAGGGGACCCATGTTCTGGGTATTGTCAGAATATCCCCCTGTCATTGAAGATGAAAGGTAATTTGTGTGGTAATGGTTGGAGTCACTTTAGCTTTCCGAGGTGACATATTCTGCCTTGACACATGTTGTTCAAACACATTTACCAGGAAACCCACGATGTCATTAGTTATGAGAAGGTATCTAAATAAAGGAAAAATTTCAAAATATTCCAGGATACAATTTCATGACCCTCGGCTCTTAGAATGCTGTTTAAAGTGTGGGGTAAATAAATATACTTGCAAATTCCAAAAGAGAAGTATTTCAACAGATCCCTGTGGTTTTGAGGTAAAAGGATGCCTTTAGATGCCGCCCAGTACCTTACATTCACTTTCTCAGCCTTAGCAGAAGATGAATGCTTAATAAGGGACAGCTAAACTATGTGAACTGTTTATCAGAACCAATGTGTTATCTGATATAGCCAGGCATAATATTGTGTGTTTAGCAGAAATCCTTTTATAAAAGAGTAGTACTCTATAAAATACCACACTGAAGCCACTTGAAACGCACTCAGAAGTTTCACCAGGCCTCAGACTCCAGCATGTGACTGAATCCTTTGTTTTCTAGGTTCTTAGGTCAGTAGGCATTAGGCTTTCCTGGCAATTGTAATGCTGGCGGGAACTGGAGGGTAGTAGTAAGGATAATCTAGGCTCTCTCTCTGCTTCTTCTCCCCCTAGAATACCATTCCGGTTGTGGCTCTAACTCTGCCAGCTAGCCCTGCTGCATTCCAGCTCTCATCAGATGATTCCAGCTCTCATCAGATGATTCCAGATCCGAGCTCTGGTAACATGGTCATCCCCTTTTGTTACTGTAGCTGTGTCTTGCTGGTTCTTGCTATTATTTTCTGGAGTGATTTATAATCCCCTGTTCAGCTTCTCAGGAATTCTAATACTTCTGCAATCAATGCCTGCAGTAAGTATCTTCCAATTAAGTATGTAGAGTCATTTCGGTTTTCTTGGTTGAACCCGGAATAATTCGTAGATAAAATCTAATTACAAATTACATTAACTTGTGCTTAACTAAGTTATATGAATATTCATAATGAGCTAGCAATGATGTTGCCTATAAAATGGGTTATAATGATTTCCTATGGCTGAATGGATCAGAGGAACTTTCAAAGTTCCATCTGTTAAAGGGAGTCAGAATATAGATTAGCATGTCACTTGGGAAACACAAAGTAATGCTAATAAAAATGAATACTTTTCCTTTATTTTGATAATTTAATATGAAAATTATACATGTATACGTATGTATCTAGCAACCTCTTCTGCATATCATTCCATATGTCTGTCTTTGTCCCTATCAATGATTATAATTTATTATTTCTATAGAAATGTCCTGTTTCAATTACTTTGGGTTCAAAAATTAACATGTTTCAATGTATGTATTTCGAAAGTATATACAGATTTAAATAACACCGGTATAGTCTCAAAATAAGATAACTAATTAGAACTTAAGCCAAAATTTATTATTTTTTGAAATAAAACAGTCTCGTCTCTCATCATAAATAAAACTAATGTAAATTCCAAGAGTTAAAGGTGAGATATACCACGTCTTCCTGTTCTATGACTCTTTCCTACGGTCTATGCTATTCGTTTGATGATTCAAGTTTTATTCAACTTTATCTTCGTTCATATAACTCAGAAGGAAGAAAGGAGAAATTACCAAATAGCCATCATCACTAGTTAAGTTCTCACTCGCTCTCAGGGAAACAGATCCATCAGGACTGGAATGTGCCGTAATTACAGCTAGCAGGAGTTTGCAGAAGTGGTTTTGGATGAGTAGATCCAGGTTGGTGGTAGAGGACATTTCTATATTTCCCTATTACTGAGGTTTTAAAACAAGAACCTTGCAGAAAATGTGTTTTATTCTGTTAAAAAAGAAATTGTCTAGTCAATTCAAACGGCCAAACCAGAACACTTACAGACACAGTGGAAGTCAGAACCCTGAGAGCTTGGTCTAAGCAATGGAAGGACGCAATTCGATAAGCATTTTTTTTCATTATCCATTTCATCCTTTATTCAAAATGCCACCATTTACAGTTCAGTTGGCATTTGGGATGAAAAGAAATCACTTTTTTTCTAAATGTGCACAAGGTTGATTATTTCTTTGAATGAGCTATCATTTTATCTCAGCAGCAGTAACATCTTAAATACTCTTTTTTCCCCATTGACCTACATATCTGTTCCAGATTATTAAGTGTAAAACCAGCAATTCAATCATTTTTTTTTATCCTGATAACATGGTCTTATCTAATATTTGCCTTGTGGACATAATTTGAAAGAGAGAATTTCATTAACATTTAAGCTCAGTGAACACATAAAGAAATGTAATTTGTTTTTGATAAATATTCTAATTTCAGTAAATGTCTTATCTTATTTTCTCTATAGATTTCTATCTGTGTGGACCTATATTACAGCTTAAGTTACAAGTGAAAAACACAGTGATGTAAATAGTTTTAGTCAGTCTAAAATGCAACCTTCCTTTTTGCTATTCGCTAATGGAGCTAAATGGGTTTAAACATCGCTGATCTCTTAAACCTAGTTAAATAGACAGACACAATGTTTTAGTATTTCACAAAACTTGATGATAGAGGGCTAATTTTTTAAACGGGTCAACATTATCTAACATATGTTTATAAATGAGGAGTCAAAGACAAATTGGAGCAAGGATCTAGATATGTTTTGATATAACAAAGAAAAATATGTTGTTGGTTCGAAGTACTTTAAGACTGCCTCACTTTTCAAGGTTTGTAAAAGAAACATGCCATTTTTGGAGAAAAAGAAATCTCCATACTAATGATTTTAAAATTAAAAGGTATCCATTTTACTTATCACGAAGTTTGCCAGAATTACAAAAAAGAGAGTGAGAGAGATAGAAAGCTAGGGAGATGATATTTACGTTTTTAGGAAACCCCCCTTAGTGAAAAAATAAGATCTGTTCTCACAAAAATAACAAAAATAGAGAACTGCACAGACCAGCAGTTAGTGTAATGGCCATATTGCTGGACTCCCATGTAGTCGACTGAGGTTCGAGTCCCAGACCCGGTGGCTTAAACTCACACCGGGCGTGTGTGCATGCGTGCCTAAGATCCCGAGAGGAGAATGGAGGAGAAGGGATTGTGGCGTGGCCATTCCCCCTGGGGAGTGATTTCTCGCTTTTTGTCTCTCTGTCTCTCTCTGTCTTTGTGGCGAGCGCCCACACCCTATAGCAAAGAAACTGCTCCGAAAAAAAATATATATATATAGGGAATTGCAGAGGAGAGGAAACTGACAAAAGAGAATGAAGTGGGCCACGTAATATTCGAAGAGATGTCAACATCAATAGTAATCACTAACACACAAACTAAGATCATAAAAATAATCTTTCCTTTGGAATTCCTATTATTCACAATTCTTAGTGGTTCATACATGCTTACCATTTGTCCATTAATGCTCTAATTGTGTTTGTTTATTTAAGTAATATAATTAATAATAAAAAATGATGATTCAAAACCTAAACTACAACCTGAAAAAACTTGTCTAACGTCTGGCCCCTTGATGTCCTGTATCCTCCCTGTCACAGTGACCTGCCTTTCCTCTGCCCGAAGAGACCAGCCTCAGGAATCTTGCTTTCAGCTAGCTTTTTACTTATCTTAAGATGAATTCTTTGAGTTTATATGTACTGTTTCTGTTTTTAAGTTTGTGAAAAGTACACAGAATGCTTTGTATAATAGGTTTTTCTTTTTCCATTTGCTTAATACTATTTTCCTAAAATTCATCTATATTGTGACATTTGTGCATATATATAAAAAAAAATATATATAGTGCATTTGTTTTGAAATAAGATATATGTACACTGTAGCAAATATAGTTTATTCTTTCACTCCACAATATTACATTTGGGTTACATCAAAGAAAAAACTAATTCGTTAATCCAAATAATAGTCTAGGAAGCCTAATGATATCCAGGTTGGGAAAAAAAAATTTGTCCTCATAATATTTTGGCACAAATATAATTTTATAATGGGACATAGCTTGTTGGTGTGTATTTTTTGAATTAAAAATGTGTATTTAATTTATTGAAAATGCACATAAATAATACTCTGAATTAATAGTTGATATCTTTTAGTATATAATTTGTAGAAGGTAGCTGTTACTTTTAATTCACTTATTGTACTATTATTTCTTTTTATTTGGTTTGTTTTTCTAATCTTGCAAATTGCAATCATTGTTTCAGGTGTGATTTTGGAAACAATAAAGACTTGTTTAATTTAGTAAATATTTACCAGGAAGAGTTCCGGATATCTTACCACCCAGATTAAACAAAGTGCATCTGGATGATTATCTTTCATGCAATGCACTTTAAAACACAAAGGCACATACAATCACATGCAGTTTCATACATAATCATAAAACATGTCATGTTTTGCATTGTGGCTACCTTTCTTTTATTAAATTCATTAAAGTTACTGCATTTTTTAAATCTTGCCACAAGGCACATGCACTCTCCAGAAGGAGAGAGCAAGTGGGAAAGCACCCCACTGAGTGCTCACACTGCAATTCCTTCTCCTCCATTCTCCTTTGGGGGTTTCAGACACACGGCTGTTGTGGGATGCCAGTTGTGCTATTGGCCATGAGAGATCTGGCTGCCTCAAGCACCACATCACTGGCTCGTCCCACAAGTTTTTTTTTTTGGTGGGGGAGGTTTTTGCCTTAGGGGGCGTGCACTCGCCAGACAGACAGAGAGAGACAGAGAGACAGAAAGAGAGAAATCACCACCCCCAGGGGGGGATAGCCACGCAGCAACCCCTTCTCCTCCATTCTCCTCTTGGGATCTTGGGCACGTACACACAGGTGCCCGGTATGAGTTTTAAGCCACTGGGTCCGAGACTCGAACCACGGTCGACTACATGGGAGTCCAACGACATAGCCATTACGCTAACTGCGTGTCCCCCCAGAAGTTATTACAAAACTTAAACAGAAAGATATTTGCGCTGGGCCCAGCAGCTTCTGTGGAACAGTCAGTGGTGGACTGGCCTGAGGATTGAGCCTGTAGGGTGCATGTGTGCATGCCCAGGACCGTGGCATAACGGAGGGCTGAAGAAAGGGAACTGCGTTATGACCAAGTTGGGTGGAGGGTGCTTCTCTCTCTCTCTCTCTTTCTCTCTCTCTCTCGCATATTCTCTATTATGTATGAAACATAGCAACAGCAACAAGACACAAAAAACTTTGAGTCTGACAATTATGAATTTCATAATTTATCCTAACAAAATAAAAGGGCAGTGCATACGCAGGACTTTGTAAGCATCGCCATTCCTGTGTCGTTTCTAACACGGAAAACCTAAAATCAACCTAACTGAACAAAACTGGACAGCTGTTTAAGAAAATTAAGGCATGAGGCATTCTGTTAGATAGAATTGTGTAGTATAAAGAATGATCTTTATTGATCCATATATTAAAGTTTTGATCATGAAATACATACACGGTTTTAAAATAATGCGCACCAATATAGATCCTAATTTTCCATATTATATTTTATTATATTCAACAGAGGAATTTGGAAGACTACATATAAGTATACCTATGTGTAAAATAAGATATTATATATATTACATTTAATGGTATTGAATAGTGAACAGTCATCAGTTCTATGTAGGTTGTAAGTTTTTTATTTTATTTTTTACTTACTATATTTTGTATATCTTATATATTATATGAGTGTTTTACAATCATTTATAAGTTTATAAATAGTATATTGATACAATTTCCTTTTTATGCAGCACATATTTATAAAAATAACCTATTCTATTTCAGTTTCTTAAAGCATTTCTTCCCACCATAGAATCTACTTACCATCTTTGAATTTAATTACCTTCTAGCGCTTATTTAGTACACAGTAGAGTTTTTAAACAGAATTTTCAGGTTTGCGCATTTTACCCTTTCCTTTATTTTATGAATAGTTTAGTTTTGAATCTTATTTTCTTACCTTTAACCCTATTGAGTATCATCATTTATATATTACGCAATGAGCAAATTTATAGAGAAAGTAGTCCAATAATTTGTGCTTAATAGAGCGAAGGTTGAAATGTCTTTAAAATTTAAGTAGATGAAAGAAAGCCTTAAATATCCTGAAGGAAATATTCTCTGTGTTTAAGGAAACTGTAAAGCAAATTAAAAGCCTTGAAAGTTAAGTTACCTTTCATTGAATTGTGATAGAATCCCATGCATAAAATGTTCATGAACGTGTCGATAGTATGAAATCCAGGAGGGGCCCTCAGCTCAGATATAACAGAAGAGGAGCTGGTCAGCAGGTGGCATGGTGGTTAAGGTGCTGGACTCCCACAGGCCAACTGTGGTCCAGGACCTGGAGCTGGCAGCTTGCTTTCTCGCTTTCTCTCTCTCTTCCTCTCTCTGTGTCTCTGTCTCTGTTTCTCTCTGGTGAGTACATGTGCCCTAGAGCAAAATTTCAAAATGAAAAAAAAAAAAATGGAGCTGATTTAATATCCAAAAAAACTTTTTTTTTCCCATTTTTAAATTTTGCTAAAGGGCACATGTACTCACATTCATCATACAGAGATCGAGACAGGGAGATAAAGTGAGAAATCACCCACCAGGGCATGGCCAAGTCACAATCCCTTTTAGTTCATTCACCTCTTGAGATTTCGTGCTCAAACTCACACATGCTCAGTGTAATTTTCTTTTTTCCTTTTTGTTTTCCATTTATTTATTTATTTTATATTTTTCCACAAATGTTTACTTTACATATCAAAACATTTTTACTCATACTCCATAGTTCTTGACAGTTAATAACTTTCAAAATTTCAAAATACTGAATTTTAAAGATAATATTCAAAATATTTCTTATAATTTTGTATGATTTGTTTGTGACTTTGTAACAACAGAGACAGAATGGTTCTAAACATTTTTGAGAAACTGTTTACATGTCAACTACTCAAATTGTTGAAAAGCAAATGCCCAGCACACAAGTCACACATAAACATTCTCATTTCAGCCCTGCCTACCAAGTATTCTGTGATACACCATCTGCTTGCAAAGATCAGTCTCTTTTTCTTCCTTCAAAGTCTTCCTCTAGATAATCCTCTGGTGTGGTTGCTTTTTTGCAATCTCTGCTGATTACAATGCTGGTGTAATTTTCATATCCCCAGGTCTGGTATTCAGCTGTGGTTAGTAATGTGGGTGTCCAGTGCCTTAACCACCATGCCACCTGCTGGCCCCTCAAAATAGCTTTTTAATATATGCTACTGTGATTCTCATTTTAAACATGCTTTTATGCTCTAAAATGTTAAACAGTTAGTTTGCAATCATGTATGTTGCAAGTGTGAGAGCTGGGTTTTGATATATATTGGGGCACTTCAAAAAAAGCTGTGGAAAATTGAAATGAAAGTACAAGTTTATTTTCGTGTAAAAAGGTTTTTAAATCCACGTATCGTTTTTTCCATAATGTGCATTTCCTATGAGCATTTTGAAGACCTGTCATGTTTTTTTGTGATACCAACTAGCTTAGGTGAAATTATTGATAGAAAAGAATTATTTGATTTTTTTTCATAAAACAAGTTTCTATAGTACAAAAGCATGTAATTTCTTACTTTAACAACTATCTTTGATTCATATTATGGAATGGGAAAGATGTAGATGAGCAATGATTTTCAAAAGAAATGTCAAGGGGCCTGCAGGCAGCATGGTGGTTAAGGTGTTGGACTCCCATGTGGAATATTGCAGTTCAAATCCTGGACCTGGCATCCTGAGAATCATGCTAGCATGTGTGTGTGCATGTCTGAGATCTCAGGAAGAGAATGAAGGAGAAGGGACTGCAGTATGACCATCCCACCAGGGGTAGTTTTTCACCTTCCCTCTCTGTCTCTCTGGTGAGCACATGCACCCAATGGCAAAAAGTCTAAAGACAAAACAAAATTAAAAAAAAAAAGACATGTCAATGGATTACTTCTCATCTTGCATTGCAGTAAATAATATGGTGGGCTAACCTTTAACATAAGGCTTCAAGAGACAAAATGTTATTAAACAAACTTAATTGAATTATAGGGTTATCATATTTATAACCAACATATAAAATAATCAAATAAATCCTGAAACTTTCGCCAAATTAGCTTCGGAAGGTTTTCCCATTATTGTGTTTTAGTCCTTGGCATTGGGTAGATCAGACTGTGATCTCACTTAGACCTGTCATAATGCAGTTCTTTAATAACCTTTATCAGGGGAACCCACAGGTGGCATGGTGGTTGAGGGCACTGGACTCCTACATGGCTGACCACGGTTCGAGTCCTGGACCTGGCAGCTTGCTTTCTCTCTCTCTCTTTTTTCCCCCCTCCCTCTCTGGTAAAATTAAAAATAAATAAATAAATAAATAATCTATAGTGAGATCATTCTTCTTAAAAAAAAAATAACCTTTACCAGGAAGAAATACATGTTGGACTTCACTGCAGACTTACTAATGCTTCTGATTTAGTAACTCTAAGGTGGGACCAAAGAGTCTAAATTTAACGAAAGCAGCAATACTTTTGATAATTAGGACATCAGGGAGATTTTATAATAATGTAAGACAAGGAAGGAAAAAAAATTACTAATTACTAGGTAATTTCCAAATTATAAATATTCTAACCCAAATAAAATCTTATAATTGGGGACCAGCAGATGGTCTGATGGTTATGTTGCTGGACTCCCATGTAGTCCATCGTGATTTGAGTCCCAGTCCTGGCAGCTTAAAACTCTTACCATGCAAGTGTGTGTGTATGCCCAAAATTCCGAGAAGAGAATGGAGGAGATGGGATTGAGAAGTGGTCATCTCCCTGGGGGATGATTTCTCACATTCTCTCTCTCTGTCTCTGTCTCTCTGGTTAGTACACATGCCCAATAGCAAAATTCTCTCTAAAAAACAATCTTATACTTTAGATAACTTCATTTTGAAAGTAGAGAAACCAAACTGTAGAATGAGTAAATGTCTTGCTCAAGATACATGCTCAGTAGTGTGAGGGAAGGACTCTGTTGCTTATAAAGCACTTTAAAAAAAAAAAAATCTCATCGTGGTGTGTATTCTACAGGGTTTGGGATTCAAGCATCCACTAATCGCCATTATAATTTCTGTACCTTAGGCCAAGATGAGAAACTACTTCTCTAACTTGTTTCAACCATAGTTACAGATCTGGCAAAGTCTTCCACAGTAGATTTTTTTAGGGATATCAGTGAATCAAACATGCATATACCTTTTCAAATTCAGTCTGTTAATATTGAGTTTTGTTTTATTCAATAAATATATGGAACACCTCACTTGTTTCTGTCTCTAAGATTTCAATTATTATTAAAATGTCATTAATAAATAACAGCACTGTGTTCAAACTACTAAAAATGAAAAAATCTGGTGTAATGGGTTTACAGCTGAATTCTGAATGTTGGAAACTGAGCAAACATAGAGCATAAAAGAGAAAGATGAAATGACCCAAAGAAATATTAAAATGAAAGAAAATGACATAAACCTAAAACTTTTACAATATTAACAGTGTATTGTGAGGTTTTAGGACTTTTTTTTTTTTAATTTCCAGAGGGTACGTGAGCTCACAGAGGGGTAGACAGACAGAGAGAGAGAGAAAGCATCTCCTAGTGAGATGTCAATCCTTCTCCTCTAGTTCTCATCCTCTTGGAAGTTTGAGCATGCACACACGCTTAGGTTTGTTTTTCAAGGCGCCAGGGCCAGGACTTGAACCAGACTCAGCCATGCTGGATCTAGCTTTTTTAACCATAAAGCTATAGGACTTATTTTAAAAGGGCTTAAGAAGTGGATTCAGACATGAGAAAAAGTGGTTGTCATAAAACAGTCAAAATAGTCATCTAGGACCACCCTACAGCCTAGTGGTTAAGGGAGCTAGATTCCACATGGATGGCTTGTGGAATCCTGGTCTTGGGGGCTTGAAAAATAAACTGGGTGCCTAAAATTCTGACAGGATTGAAAAATGGAGGGGAAGAGATTATGGTATGACCATGATCCATTGAACCATTGAAGGTTTTTTTTTTTTTTTTTTTTTTTGCCAGAGGGTGCGTATACTCCCTAGAGAAGAGGGAAGGGGGGAGAGAGAGAGCGAGAGAGAGAGAGAGCATTCCACAATCTCTTCTCCTCCATCTCTATCTCTTTGCAGGATTTTTGGCATGCATGCAAGCCATTGGGTCTAAGATTCAAACTGTGCTGTCATCCATGTGGTACCAGTCACCTTAACCACCATGAAGCACAGTGGTTAGCCCAGGGAGTGCTTTATCTGTCTCCCTCTCTCTGTCTTACTCTGGCAAGCCCATGCATCCTCCAGTGGTAAAAAGCCAGCTAAACTGTGTTAAGTAATGGTGATTATAAGTCAGATAGAAAGAGTCTTCAGCCACTAACACAATATCATGTTATGCTCCAGGTTCTCACTGTTTTCCTTTCAAGATCATCGAATGAAGGCCTGCAGGTGACATGGTGGTTAGGGTGCTGGACTCCCACATGACCAACTGTGGTTGAGTCCTAAACTTGGTGCTTGCTTTCTCATGTTCTTTCTCTGTCTCTAGGGAGTGCATGTGTCCTGCAATAAAATTTAAAAAAAAAATAATAATAAAATAAATAATTAAATTTTTAAAAAAGTTTATGAAATGTTATACAGATTAATGCAAACTGTTGAAACACATTCATAAACCTGTGAATGTAGGTATTACTTTATCATAAATAAGTGGAGAAGGAAATCATAGAGATATGTAAAGTATTTCCACTGAGCAGTTTTAGTAGGTGGCATTATTTTTTAAGAGAGACTTTTGCTATGGGGCGTGTGCAATCACAATAGAAACAGCGAGACAAAAAGCAAGAAATCACCCCCCCCTTGGGGGGATGGTTATGTTGCAACCACTTCTCCTTCATTCTCCTCTCAGGATTTTGGGCATGCACACACAAGTGACTGGCATGAGTTTTAAGCCATCAGGTCCAGGACATGAACAGTGGTTAACTGTGGGAGTCCAGTGACATAACTATTACACCATCTGCTGGTCCCCATAGATGGTATTCTTAGTAAATTTGTATTTTAGAAATAAAAGAGGAACAGAGTGACAAGACATGACAGAAATGCATGTTTAGTAATAGGATTAGGATGGTGATATGCTGCCAATAGAATAACTGAGGGGTAAATGGAACACATTTAAAATATGTAAAGCATGTAGCAGAAATAGAATAGTCAATCGACTAAGACCACAGCAATGAGAATAGGGACAATTATAACAACAGATGCAATATTAATAGTACCACACACAAAAATGGAAAAGGTAAGTCATACAGAAAACATTGGATTAAAAATAAAATGCCCTAAATTTGCTAGGAAATAGGAGTAAAGGAGACAGAAATGTGTAAGAACACCTGGTCTGATAGAAATTAAAATAGTGATCAATGGGTTTTTGAGTCTGTTTAATTGTTCATCATTATGTAAGACTTTTATAACTATTTGGTTTTTCTGATTAAAGATGTCTAAAAATAAGAAATCCAAAGCATTTGATTCCATTGCTATTTTTATTACACAAATGATCGCTGAATATCTTTAGTAAACGAAGCTCTGTGCTAAGAATGATAAGTACTGAATTGTTTTATACTTCTGAAAATGTCTGCATCCCTTGCTCTTGAGAGCAGTTGTGTTGAGTATAGATTTTTTTTTTTTTACATTGACAGTTGTCTTTTAAAAGTACATTAAAGATACTACTCTTCCATAGACGGGCTTCTCTTCATCCTGTTGAGAATCCTGTCATTCTCTGAAGGAGTTCCTCTGATGTAATTTTTTTTTTCCTCCAGCTGCTGGATCCCCCCTGTGCTTTGTGAATTTTATAACACTTCCTTTTCCTTCAAACTTAAACAGTGGGGATTCTTTAAGGCCTGAGTAGACTTGAACTCCTTCAGAGAGACTGCATTGTGTCTGCCAAGTTTCCAGCTATACTATACTCAGAAGATACTTCAAGTGTGGGTTCTATAATTTCCCAATGACAGCAGTAAGAAAACTGGAAGCCCAATTCGGGTTACTAATTGGAAGAAAATCTGCCCCGGTGCCATGTTGTTTCAATGTCAAGATAATCAATTGCTTTGCTTTCGTGGTCATTGCAGCCAAGGTGGTTCTCATTCAGACTTTCTCTAGGGAAGTGAATGTTTTCTTGGAAGGGCTCTGGTTTTCTCTTCCATCCTCATAACCTGGTACATGCTAAGCAAAAGGTCAAGTGTTCTGGGATTCAAAAATGTTCACGATCAAAGTTTTTCTTGTACATCCTTTTCTCCCAAGTTTATTTCAATCATTTTTTGTTTAGAGAGGGGTATATATATATATATGTATATATATTGTATATTTCTTCATTTTTTATGGTGTTTTATTTTCCCTGAATTATCAGGAAATGAGTTTATTTGTCTCACAACAGTGAGATTCTCTCTTTCTTTAAGTGGTATTAATTATTATTTAGAAGATTTTCAGATTTTTTTTTTTTTGTCTCTGGAGTGTACTCAATTAGTTTCATGGTTTTAAAGTTATTTTTCAGCTCTAAAATACTATCTCAGTCCAAGCTTAAACACAATGTACTTTTTTAGCATTATTAGAATGCTTTTGCAATGCTTTTTATTTTAGGCAGCAAGAAATAACACTTCCTTATCGTCTTCTTATCTTCAATTATATAACATCTTTCCCCAACACACACACACACACGCACACACTTTTATGTCTTGAATATTTGTATATGGGAGCAGGACTCAGACACAACTTGCCTCCCAACTCCCATCCTGCCAAATGCAGTACTCCACATCAGGAGAGCAAGTGTCATTGAGAGACTTAGTGCTTGGCTATGGGCTGATTCCCCTACTTCTCACACTGAACTTGCCTGTATTGAATGACTAGTAAAAAGAATGAACATAGAACAGAAATGCAGAGAGAAAATGGAGTCTATTAAAATAACTTTGAGAGAAGGGGGCAGCATAGAGAATGTATACATAGATTTAACAAAGCACGTAGGTGATTAGACTACAAATACATATGACTGGTGAACATTAAAATGAGACATGTGAGGCCAGCCTGTGACGTGATAGCTAAGGCAGATGGGTACCGCATAGTCAACCATGGTTTGAGTCCTGATCTCAGTGGCTTTGGAAACACACTGGGCACGTGTGTGCACCCAAAATCCCCAAAGGAGAGAGAGATGGAGAAAGGATTATGGTGTGACCATTCCCCATGGGGGGGGGGGTGCTTTCTTTCTCTTTTAGCTCACTTTCTTGCCCACACATGCAGAGACACACTCACCAGCTGGCAAAAACAAAACAAACAAACAAAAAAACACTTGAAAAAATGTAGTATATATATGCAATGAAATACTATTTAGCTTTAATGAAGTTTATTATATCATTTGCCACATAGATGAATTTGAAAGACATTATATAAAATAAAATGCACCTGACATAGAAAAACATCATTTTACTTATGCACAGTCTCACTTACATGTGGAATCTAAAAACAAACTCATAGATATAGAGTAGAAAAGTGGTTATTCCAGGCAGGGGTGGAAGAATTTAGTCAAAAGACACATCCAGAATTTTCACTTAAGATGTCTATTGTACATTGTAGTGACTATAGTCAATAATACTATATTGCTTGGTTGAACATGGTTAAGAAGACTTTAAGTGTTCTCAGGATAAAAAGTAGGCATGGGAGGTAAGGCAATATTAAATAGCTCAATTTAGCCATTGCACCATGTATCATGATATAGTTCGTAAATATGTACAAAAAAAGTTCATTGAAAACAAAATCGAAAGGTGAAAGAGAGCCTATCCTGCTGTCTACACCAGCTTAGCAGAAAGGCTCCTGCTCCTTACTGAAAAGAAAAGAAAAAGAAAAAAGGAAGTGGTTGAACAGAGTAAATCCAGGCATCTGGCCCCAGAATGAGAACTAGAGCTACAGGTGGAAAGTGTGATCGTCTGTGTGCGTGCACTCATGCACGCCTACATTTTGGTTTTATATGAAATGTGTTTTGTGTATAAGACACACGTAAATAAAAAACTACACAAAATCTTTTGCCAAACATTTACATAAAAATATATCCAATGATAACATCAAAGAACATAGCTAAAATGATTCAGATTTATTCTGGGTTGTGGGGCAAAAAAAGATGATGCAATTATAAATATCTATAATACTATAATAATCTGAGGATGTGTGTCAATGTAAATGTATTGAATAGTGTCCATATAGAGAAAAATCCTCTACAGTTTGTGTGGCTGTGTTAAATATTAATAACTATGAATAGCAAAGAGAATCAAATATCTACTTCACTGTTTTATTCTTCGAAATGCAAGCCAATAATCAACTAAAATTTTTCCAGAAGGAGATAAAGCATTTATGGGGTCAAACTATTATATTCTAGACAGAGGACCAATAAAATTGTATCAATTAAGTAGCTAAGTGTGAATAGGGATTGATTTTAAATAAGGTGTCAGTATCGCATAACATTTCTGATATCCCACCTCAAGAGTAAAAATAGAAAATAATTGCAAATTCCAGTTTTTTATCTGCAACAATGGATTCATAAAGTGATTCATGTAGAATAATGTCCTATCAAAAATATTTAAATAGTTATTTTGAAAATGCCACTCGACTTGCCTTCACAAGTGAACATATTCAAAAACTCAGCAATGATAGTGGTTTTTATCTATTCAAAATAAGTTTTTTAATGCTCTTATATAGCAAATTCATAGGCTTGTCTATAAAAGCAATAAATGAAGTTTCTTCTCTTAAAATATAGAGTTGTAGTCAGAGAAAGAAGGTATAGTTGAGGTACAAATTAGGCCATGATGCGCCCACTTTCTTACTAATTTCTTGTTATTAAATCTCTCATTTAGTGATAAGATATCATAAGCAGTTTCTTATTTCTTCTTTTTTACACGTTAAAATCGCATTTTTATTTAATTACTTTACTAAAATAACAACTCAAAAAAAACTAATTTCTACCTTCTTTTCTCATTTACTTTTGCGTAATCCCAAGTAAATTCATTCTACCTTTATTCAATCCACTGGTTATTATTTATTATCTCAGATCCTTTTCTTCAAATAAGTTCTCATGTGAATTAACAGCAGAGTCTGTGTTTCCTTTTATGGGCGTGCTGACTTCACAGCAGTGTTACAAGCAGGCCTCACCTCAAGCTGTTTCACTGACCATACTCTTTTCTTCATTGCACGACTTTCCAATACTATGTAAAAATCAGATAATCACTACTTTGATTAACATGTGTAAGTTTATAGTGAATTTCAAAAATTAGAACAAGTTAAAAATTCATCCTCTCTTGTGATTTTCCAAAAATTTGCAATTTTTTTACAGGTCTATAGATTTAGTACTTTGACGTGGATATAAGTAGAAGTTTATGTGTATAATGTTATTTCACTTTTATGCTCTATTATAAAATATTAGGATGACTATGACATGATTCTCAGACGACATATTTCTTATTCCACAATGTTTCCCCTACTGAGTCTCACTTCTTTGCGTTTTCATTTAGTTTATTATTCTTCACTAGTGGTTATATAACAAACAGCTAATATAGAAAATTAAAATTTATGTGGCCTTCTTTTACTATTTCATAATTCTGAATGTTCTGCATTTATTTGGTGTTGAATTTCCATCGTTATTTTAAAATTCAGTTTATATTGTCTTCATTTTAACATTTTATAGTAGAACATATGATCCTTGAGCTGGAGGCTGGACATAAACTTTATAAACAATATAATAAAGATACATAACATCTAGGTTTAGTACAATCTGTTTCAACCAACACTCTTCCTGCAATTCTAAGTTAAAAATCTTTGGAGAGAAGTTTTGTACTTGTGATATATGTACACGAAACATTATTAAATGAGACCCACGTCTCCTGGATAAATAAACAAATTACTATTTCTGAATATGCACCAACACATGGGCTCAAGGATATTCTTTAAGCATCCATAAACTCTGTTAAAGCCAGAGATGTGTAAAATAAATAAAACTCAATTCCCATTTTCACTCGCTTTTTCCCCTCAAATGATGATAAGAAAATGTGGCCCCAGAATACACAGAGCTATAGAAAAAAAAAAATTCTAACAACAGTGCATCTTATCTCCCCATATTGTCTCTGTACTGACAAAAGAGCATGCTTTGCATTCTAGCAGTTATATTCATGAAAGACTACGAAAATATAATGCAGATTTTTATTTATTCCTCTTAAGAGAAAATATATTTTTGTCTTCAGGACTTTTAACTATCTTATCATACAATTACTCATTTTGAAACTTTTCTATTTAGGTCAGTCATAACCTAAGGGATGGTGTTTTATAGAATATTTTAAAAGGTAGAGACAGAGTTTACTGCTCCCCTGAAGTATGACCAAACAGTTGAATTCATCCTTGTGAAAAAAATCAGAGAGAGAATGTTAAGAGATAGATCAGTTTTAGAGCATCGAGTAGCCATCTAAGACAATCCAAGCTCTGTTGTCAGAAGTAAAAAACTCTAGAGCAATACTTATTGAATAAGGTAACTTCTCTCAATGCCAGTTGAGATTTTTAAAGCTAAATTTATAAATTTAGTACTCCTGATTCTCTTTGTCTCAAATTCCTGTGTGTTGTTCACACCCCTCTACAATCCTGAGGTAACTAAGACTAACAAATAGAAATGATCTAAACCTATTTTTGAATGGTCATTTTTCTGAATGAAAGACTATGCTGTATAATATGTCACATAAATTGTTCAATTTTATTTCAATATATTGTAATTTTTCAAGCTTCAATATTGGATGTTAGAATCATCAGGGTAGAATCAGGAAGAAAAGGGAAGAAATCAGTTATAGATGTCACGTAAATTGTTCAATTTTATTTCAATATATTGTAAGTTTTCAAGCTTCTATATTGGATTTTAGAATCGTTAGGGTATAATCAGGAAGAAAAAGGAAGAAATCAGTTATAGACTCCTGGAGAAATGGAATAAATGACACTGTGCTAATCCTGTCGACTGAAAAAAAATGAATAAGTATATTAAATATACATGACTCATAAGACATTGAAAAGCAGACAGCAAAATAAAGTGATGCCTGAGTGACAGGAGACAAATGAGATGAACCTTTTGATTTCTCCAGCTTACCAATTTGTGAGTTTCTAATATAATGTTGCAGAGCACGGAGAACTTTGAGTTGAGGAGAAGTTGAGAGTTTGGGAAGACTAGGGAAACCCTAGCTGGTAGCACAGAACATTGCAGAAGAAACATCTACAGCAAACAGCAAAGTAACTGGTCAGCTCAGTGGCAAAGCAGTAATGTTCTGCTTAAGAGAAGCTGGATCCCATATGGCGATTAGATTTTAAATCCCCATATCCCGGTCAGCCTAAAACATTCTGAGTATGTGTGAGTGTGTGCAGGATCCAAGAGGCTGGAAGATTGGAAGACAGGGATTGTAGGATGGTCAGATCTGGTGCTTCTCTCTCTTTCTTTCTCCTCCTCTCTCTCAAGCGTGCACATGCTTTTATCATGAATGAAGAAACAAACGAAACAAAACCCAAACTTTCTGCAGAAAATCCATTTCAAGTATTCAGCTGAATACTGATGAGCACAACATATTCTTTTCTTTCTTTCTTCCTTTTTTTTTTGGAGAGGTTTTTGCTATAGGACATATGCGCTTGCCAGAAAGCCAGAGAGAGACAGAAAGACAGAAAGTGAGAAATCACCCCTCGTGGGGATGGCCATGCCTGAATCTCTTCTCCTCCATTCTTCTCTGGGGATCTTGGATACACATGCACATGTGCTGGGCATGAGTTTAAGCCACCGGGTCTGGGATTTGAACTATGATCAACTACATGGGAGTCCAGCATGTACCCATTATTACATCTGCTGGTCCTGAGCACATACTCTTAAGGAAAATACCTGAGGCCAGGGAAACACCCAAAATGATCTGTGGGAACAATGTCCTCTGCTTGTCCAGTATGCAGAATTATCTCTATTCCTTCCAGAAAGATTGAAAGCTATCAAGGTTCACAAGACATGGGGGTAAAGTACATAGAAGTGACTTGACTCAAGAATGTTGAATAGTTAACCCAAGAAATATTGGGTTATCAGAAAAGTCATGACATATTTTTTTCTATGTTTCTCTATGCAAAAAATGCCTCATCTTTCCAACAACCTAATAGTACTGTTATATTATTTTGTAACAAGTACTAATAAAAAAAATTCAAAAGTATCAAATTTTTTTCCAACTAACTTTAGTGAGTCTTAGGGGAGGAGGATAAGCCCCAGTGTATTTATAGAAACACAAACATATCCATCAAGAGAATGCAATGAACTAAAATTGACCCCAAATTCATGCAGATACTAAAATTAGCAGAAAAGAAAATTAAGCAGCTATTAGCACTACATTCAAAAGTGAAGAGGTGACAGGATATTCAAAACAAAACCACATACAAACTTCTGGAGATAAAAAGATAATGTACAGAACCAGCAGGTGGCATAATGTTTAAGGTGCTGGACTCCCATATAATTCACTACAGTTCAAGTCCTGGACTCAGCAGCTTGAAACTCACACCAGATGTGTGTGGGTGTGTGCTCAAAATCTTGAAAGGATGAGATGAAAGACAAGAAGGAATTGTGGTGTGGCCATCCCCTCTGGGAGGTGATTTCTCACTTTCTGTCTCTCTGTTTTTCTGGTGAGTACACAAATCCTAAAGCAAAAAATCTCTATATATATAAAAAGAAAAGTAAAGTATGAGAGAAAAATTTTGATTAGGGGCCAGTTGGGTTGTGTGGTGGTTAAAGGAACTGGATGCCACATGGCAACTAAGTGATTTGAATCTCAGATCTAGTGGCTTGAAAAACATTTCAGGCACATGTGTGTGCATGCACACAATTCTGAGAAGAGACTAAAGAAGGGACTGTTGCATTACCATCCTTCTGAGGGAGGAGTATTTCCCTCTTTAGCTCTCTCCATTTCTTTCTCTCTTCTGTCTCTCTTTGCTGAGCAACAACATCCTATGTGAAACTAAAACAAAAAAGAGTTAGAAATACTATGAAGGAAAAGATTAGTAAATGTGAAGACATAGCATTAGGAACTATCCAAAATAAAAGAGAAAAAATGTGTAAGGATAAGAATAGGGAAAAGGATGAAGAGGTGAAGGAGAGAAAAGAGGAGGACAGATAGAAGGTAGAACGGTGAGAGCAGAGAACTTTGACAAAAGATGAATAAAATTTATGTAGTCTGATGCATATATAATTGAAATTTCTTTTTTTTTATGGCTCTTTTCGGTTTATTGCATGAAGGAGTTACACTAGTCCAAGTTAAAAGTGGACCACAAATAGTTACATTATAACAAGCTGTGAGGTTTGTAAACTTGTGACAAGGGACAGAAGGGGAATTTTACTCATTGCAAAGAAATCCTCACTTAAGCTTCAGTGAGCCACAAGGAAATGATGAAAAGAGGAGTGGAAAACATATTGGAAGACAAAATGAGGATACATTTTCTAAATTAATAGAAATGTATAAACTTGGGACCAGCAGATGGTGTAATGTCTATGTTGCTGGATTCCCATGTAGTCGACCATGGTTTGAGTCCCGGATCCAGTGGCTTAAACTCACGCCGGGTGCATGTGCGTATGTGCCCAAGATCCTGAGAAGAGAATGAAGGAGAAGGGATTGCGGAGTGGCCATCCACCCTGGGGGGGGGATT
>NW_006159428.1:3624932-3638471 GCF_000334495.1 Tupaia belangeri chinensis
TTTCCCTTTCTTTGTCTCTCTCTGTCTTTCTGGTAAGTGCATGTGCCCTGTAGCAAAAACCTCTCAAAAACAAACAAATAAAAGAAATATATAAACTCACAGATTCAACAAGCTTAGTGAACACTAAGCAAAGAAACATGAAAGCTACACCAAAGGTCACCACGACTACAGTCAATGATAAGAGAAAGTATGAAAAGCAATCAGAAAAAAAGCTACATTACAGAACAAAGATAAAGGTGACAGCATATTTCTCATGGGAGACAATGCAAGTGAGAAGACAGCAGCAGCTTTAATGAAGTGAGAGAAAAGAAACCGTCAATTAAAAAGCATCAATTTAGAATTCATATGGAGTGAAAAATAGAAAAAAAAAATACTGACCAGAACTACAAGAAATGTTAAAGGAATTATCAGGCAGAAATCAAGTTATATCAAATTAAAAAGTAACCTTTCTAAAATAATTGATGAGTACAAGTGGTTGTAACTATGCAAGTGAATATATAGTTTTATTTTTATGTAACTCTCCTTAAAAGATAACTAATTATTTAAACAAAATTAATAAAATATCATCAGGGTTTATAACATGTGAAATTAAAAATGTGATAAAAAGCACACAAATGTCTAAAGAGGAGGAATTAAAGAATAATATTTTCATATTCTTTCGCTGTATAGCAAGAGATAACAGAATTAGCTAAAGGTAGGTTTAATTGAGCCAGCAGATGGGGTCGTGGTTAAGGCTCTGGGTCCACATGCCGGAAGGAAGGATTGAGTCTCAACCTAGTGATCTGAAAAACATGCCAGATAGGTGTGTATGCCCAAATCCTTTGAGGAGAATGGAAAAAAATGGATTGCAGAGAGGTCATTCCGCCAGGGGGATGATTTTTCACTTTCCTTCTCTCTTCGTCTTTTTCTGGTGAGCTTATACATCCTATAGCATAAACCTATATAAAAAATTAAAAATTACAAAGAAGATATGCTTAATTAACCTTCAGGCAATCATTAGAACACCGAAGGAAAGAGGTTAACAGCTAACATGACAGCAAAGAGAAAGAACATGATATTATAAAAATAATCAAAATGAAGTCATAGAAAGAGGAAACAGGAAATAAAGAGGAGTAGAGCACAAGTTGCAAGAGGCAGGGAGTGGCACAGTGGGAACGTGGCCAGACTCACACAGGAAGCTTCTAGGTTCGACTCCCGAGACATCCCTGTGTGCGCGGAGTGTGAGTGCACGGCCGGTGATCTGGACTGCTGAGCAGGTATGCCTCTCACTGTGTCCGTCTTTCTTGGAAAAGATAAATAAATAAACTTAAAACAAATACAAATTGAAAGCTGGGAGACTGAAACCTAACCATTTGAATGTAATGGCTCTAGACACTCCAATTAAAAAGCAGAAGGCAGAGATTATCAGAATAGATTTCTTAAAAAGCAAGATCATAAATATGTTGCGTGCCATAATTATACATTATACTTAAAGGTACAAATGGATTTAAAAGTAAAAGAAAATTCTATATCATGCTAAATATAATAAAAAAGCTAGAGTAATTGCATGAACATCAGTAAAAGTATGCTAATAGCAGTAAGGAAGCTTACAGGAATAAAGTCATTACATAATGGTAAAATGTCAGTTTATAAGAGGACAGGACAATTCTAAATGTTTATAATCTAATAACAAATCGTTTATTACTGTATAAATTTAAGCGGTTTCCAGATAGTCTTGTAAGTAGCTAATTACCATCTTTAAATTAATAATTGCAATAAGGAATAATGGTATCATTGCCTAAAATATTTTTTATTTTATTACTATCTTTTCTCTTGTAGGAATACTTACATTCTCTTCCCTTAAAATAAAGTGTCTTAGAGATAAAAAAGAAAGTGTCTTAGAGTTCAATGACCTGCTTTAAGAAGCTAGCTCTGTGACTATTTTTAATAACAATGCCAGAAAATTTTGTCAATTTCTATGGTAGTCTTTGGAAGTTTAGACAAAGAAAGGTCAGAGAACTGAACTCTACAGTAAAGCCAATGATAAAGCCATACCACCTAGGTTAAAAATGCAAACCTGGCAGATGCCGGGGCCTTTCAAGCCACTCTTTCTCTGTCCGCTCAGGCCTGCTCCTATCTCTCAGAAGTGTACTTTTACTTTTACTTAATAAACTACCTTTTCTTTACACGTACACACACACAAAAAAGTTTTAGTAAAGGATTAGCCAATAATAAGACTGTTCTTTAATCTTTATTCTTAAAATAAACCCGATAGTACAAATGATACAAGATTTAAAAGTAGCGTTTTACAATCCTCAGTATATTTTTGAAAGACCGAATATATTTTTTAAGACAGAACTTTCCTCTCTGTTAAAGAAGACTATTTTAATGACAGGAGACAATTACTGATTGAAGTTTTGTTTTGCTTTGTTTTATTTTTCCCAAACGTGTTTTATGCCATACTAATTGGAGCTTGCCCTGAAGGACAGAAATTATCTCATTAAAACTGATTTACATGTATATGTAACTATATAGCCTCTCTTGTTATGTCCTATAAGAAGGATTAAAATTGTTTATTTCCTTGTCTTCAGAAAATACAATTTAATGCAAGTTGTGCTATCAGTTTGCAAGCAAAATAGAGTTTTTTTTGAGAGAGAGAATTTTGCTATTGGACACATGTATTCACCAGAGAGACAGACAGAAGTGAAAAATCCCCCTACAGGGCAACAGCCATGATGCAATCCCTTCTCCTCCATACTCCTCTTAGGATTTTGGGCATGATGTATACGTGCCCAGCGTGAATTTTAAGCAGCTGGGTCTAGGACTCAAACCACCATTGACCATATGGAAGTCCAGTGCCTTAACCACTATGCCACATGCTGGCCCCACTAAAAAACATTTAAAATGTACGTTTCTGCTTGAAGTCTTATCTGATTTTTATTATTGATAAAATAGTAAAGTTATACACTAAAATCAATATAGTATTTCTTGAAACTGTAGAATTGTGAGTATTCATCAGTGGTCAATGTCTTTATAATTACTCTTTACATACTGGTCATTTTATTTAGAGCTCAGTATTATATATCTTCCTCAACCATCACATCTGTGTCTAAGATTATACTGTATATGTATACCTCTGTGTGTGTGTGTGTGTGTGTGTGTGTGTGTATATATATAGGGTCATTGGTATAGTCATGGTACATTTTTGCATAGAAAAATATGTCATGATTTTTCTAAGTACCCTATATTCCTGTATGTGAGTGCACGTGAACATGTACGTATATATGCACGTGTATACCTACATAGTATAATCTTAAGCAGTTTCTCCTGACTGGCTAATTCTCGCATTGTTGAGGAGAAAGCAAGAAGTGAAATGAGATTTTAAGAGTTGCACAGAGGTAAGGCTCTGAAGTGAGTCAGAAAGAAAGCTAGAAAATGGTAGTGGGTAAGGGGACCAGAGTGTCTATCTAGGTGGAAAAACTGCTGAGGGCAGAAAATTTCCCACTCCAGATAATGTAGGTGGGAGATTTCCTGTGGAGGGCGGTTCTCGCTGATTAAGGCAACATTTGGAGAGCCAGTGGGGTGAGAGCAATCAGTGGACCCTGCCGATGATCAACCGACCTGACCCTGATTTAGGAGTTACAAACCCCACAGAATGTAACTGTGGGGGTCTTCACCACTCTCTCACACTCCACTTGCTTCTGCCTCTTGGGAGTGTTCTTTCACTTTCATTTAATAAACTACCCTTCGCTTTTGCCATTAGTGTGTATCATTCAATTATTTGTTTGACACACCAAGGACCAGCACATTGCTGACAGATTTCAATTTCAAGATGTCTTCAACAGAAAGGCAGTTGGTGGAACAGTTCTTTATCTACTGTGAATGACCACTTGGCTGTCTAAGATTGATAACACCTTAGATAAAACCTTTATTTTATTTTTTTGAGAAATGTTTGCTATAAAGTGTGTGTGCTCGCTGGAGAGACAGAGAGACAGAAAGCAAGACATCATTCCCCAGAGCAGATGGCCATGCCACACACCTTCTCCCCCATTCTCCTCTCAGGATTTTGGGCACTCGCACACACGTCCCTTGTTAGTTTGAAGCCACCAGGTCCGGGACTTGACCACTGTCAGCCTTGTGTGAGTCTGTGACATAACCATTGCACCATATGCTGGTCCCTAAACTGATGAAACCTTTAGAGTTGCCACAAACTGGATACTTGTTTTCCTTAAAGATTCTTTAGGAAGTCAGAAATTCACTCAACAAAAAAATGGGAATCCTGACTCTATAATTGATGTGAGATTTTGAGGTGCATGGGCCTAATACTCAACGCAGGAACCGCAACAAACCCAGTTCTTTGTCTCACACTCACAAAGCATTAGAAAGCTGACAAATAAAGGGTTAGTAAGGGGAGTTCACTGAGTCAAGAAAATTTTTGAGCAGCCAGGGGAGGTAAGGGGTCCTAATCATGGATTAAAAGTACACTCAAAGACTTTCAGGTGTGCAGGTTGTTATGGTAACAACTGCTGCGCTTTGTAATGGATTGGATGTCATTTTTTGTTTATTTTGGCGGTGAATATTTTGTAGGGGAGGTCAGTAGCAGCTTCTTTGTGCAAATTCCCCAGCCTGTGCTCCCACCTCTATTACCTAATCACATGCCCAGTGTGGACTTTGAAGGTCTGAGCCTCTATATTTGGACAAACTGCCCCTTTTACTTTAATTGCCCCAGATATTGACCTAGCATCCCAGTTAGATAACTTCCACTCTTGGACCAGGAACAAGGTGGGAGGAGGAAGTCCTCACAGAGGGACCGGTTGAAACTCCTGATAAGCTGTGATAGAGGTGACAGATGTCCTGCTGTTATCTCAGGGCTGGCTCGATGGCACCGTGGTAAATCACTACTCAAGAGAAGGTCCCGCTCAACTACTGCAGTTCGAATCCCTAGCCATTTAGCTCAAAACACACCTGGCTTGTGTGAGTACCTGGATCTGACGGGTTGGCATACTGGAAGAAAGGGCTGGGCTGTGACCAGACCCAGTGTTGGATTCTAACCCATCTCTCTCTCTCTCCCCCTTCTCTCTCTCTATGCTTGCACACATGACCTATCATGAGTAAAGCAAAAACACACTTTTCTTTCCATAAACTTTCAGCTACTGCTTTTCTCATACTATAATAACTTCAGGGCCTTAAGCCAATGAGAAATTCTTGTCCCCTTTTTCAGACATGGCGGTCTTAGAATAAATCTAAAGGCCCCAAGGACCTCGATTTATTCATATAGAGACAGATAGATAGAAGGAGTCAGGAGGGTATTTAGAAAATACAGAAAAGGATCTAGAGGAGTATCACTGATGAGAAGAGGGAAAAATCTGGATTTTTTCTTATGTAGCTCTTCAGTTCGAGGCTGACCATTTCACAAATGAAATTAAGAATAAGCCCAATACAAGTTCTAGCCTCACCTCTCATGAAAAGGAGGTCGTTATCAATGTTTAATTTACTCCCAAAGATGGGATCATTTGTCATTGGGAGTCATGAACCCAACTTATGAAATCAAAACTGCATGTTAATGGCACAAGCTTTACTCACTGGCCAAGGAATGGAACGGTGGGAGACAAGTTCCCAAATGAACTCTCGCTCATCTTGAGCTGGGAAGTCTAAGATACAGTAAGCATGGTGGTAATGAGGGGGAGGGGGAGGGTTAAAGAGGGAAGGAATATTCCAAGTTATTCCTGGGGAAGGGTGAGGACATCTTGGAATTTCAATTTCTTACTCATTTTTCTCCTTTAAGGGTTCTTGTGGTGGTTGTCTCAGAAATTGTAAATTATCATGGCAGTGCTAAGTGTGTCATTTAGTATGGAATGTTATTATGATGAGGTCTGGGGTCTTCCAGAGGTTATCATGATGGCCATTGTGAATCATACCAGTTTTAGGCTGGTGCTTAGAGGGAGAATATTATCTTATACATAGGTGTACATCCTGGTACTTAAAGAAAAATACCAGAGACCAGCAGTTGGCGTAATGACTGTCGCTGGACTCCCATGTAGTCGACCGCAGTTCAAGTCCTGGACCTGATGGCTTAAAACCTCACACCGGTGTGTGTGCGTGTGTGCCCAAGATCCCGAGAGGAGAATGGAGGAGAAAGGATTATGATGTGGCCATCCCCTCTGGGGGGTGATTTCTTGCTTTCTATCTCTCTGTCTTTCTGGCAAGCGCACACACCCTATAGCAAAAACCTCTCCAAAAAAAAAAAAAAGAAAAAGAGAAAAATACCAAAACCCTTTAAGGAGGAATTAGGGCATGGTACGAATATGGGCTATGATTGGTGACAAGATGGGCTAATAGTACTGGAAGGTTTAAAAAGCAACCCCTCCCCCGTCATATGACCAGTTGCCATCCTGTTATTCTCAAGCAGGTACCCACTTTACTAGGTGAGATAACCCACAGCAGGAGCTCACAGTTTCAACTACTCCAGTTACTACTCCTAACTTGACACTCGTACAATGAGTAGATCAACGTTCACATTTCCCTCCCATCTAAATATGGAAAAACTCATGAACTATTTTGCCTGACTAGATAGACATTATTTCTTTCCAACTAATACCTAAAAATATTTTTTTCAAAGTATACACAAATCATTTCAAATAGAACTTTATTCACTGCAGATAGCAAATTTCCTTTCTGCCATTGCTTTGAATACAGCCTTCTTTCACGCTGCTGGCTGGCAAAACAAAAAGTGGTGCAGTGTTTTTCAATAAAGCAAAGACAGAGAGAATCAGATGCTTATTCATAAAATAACCAAGCAAAACAAGCCGGAGAAGCAGAAACATGCTGCAGAGCCAACTCGCAGTCAGGCAGAACCGAGACAAAGCAGCCAGGTAAGGCAGAGCACCGCTGAGGTGGCCCTATTTAAAGCAGAGCCCAGAGCTGCTGAATAGAGTCCATTCTTTCTATTTCAATTCAGTAGACACAGAACAAAGCAGATTCCAATTCCATCAGCAAATTAGGTAGAGCTGAACGGAATGGATTGGACACTGGCAACCTGAAGACAGAGCAAGCAAGGGGAATCTGAGAGAAGGTGATAGAAAGCAGGAGAGTCAAATGATTTTAAATTTTCTTTTAATTTCCCGCCAGATGAAAGTAGATTTCAAAATATTTCCAAGTATTCAAATTAGACATTCTAAGATCAATTCGAAATTTGACAGGAAGAAACAAGGCAGTAACTCAAATTGCAGATCCAACCAGAAACAATGTAGGCTTTGTGACACCATTAGGGCCTCTCAATTTCAGCTCCTGAAGGGTGTAGCTGCTTAATTACGTGTCAGAAATATTTATCTCTCACATATTTTATTTTACTCATCCAACAATTTCTTTAGAATTTTTAAAAACAAATTCAGTTTCTTTCCAAATCACAACGGCTATGTTTGTGGGGTTTTGTTATTGTTATTGTTGTTGTTGTTGTTGTTCATTCTTGACTTTATTTGGGTTTCTCTCCCTAGGCATGGTTACACTTTAAAATTGTTTTTTCCAAAGCCCACATTAGCATGTGTATACATCTTTTAAATGTTGGTATCAATTTAATGCAATCACAATCCTGAATTTATGAATTTTATATTGTACCGACAAGCAAGGTTTTTTACGCCTTTAAATCTGGGAGTTTGACACAGTTCCCTTGGGAGGCACAGTGAGACTCAGACTGCAGAAGTCACCTGAGACCTACAGCACCAGGGCACCTTCAAACTCATCTGGGTGCCCAAGCTTAATAGTGCTGGTTGTGATCAGTGGCCCACATACATGTACTCCTTTTAAGAGGTTTTTGCCTTAGGGCATGCGTGCTTGCCAGAGAGAGACTGAAAGTGAGAAATCACTATCTGCCTCCTCCCCCCCAGAGGCCATGGACATACTATAACCTGTTCTCCTCCATTCTCCTCCCAGGATATTGGGCAAGCATGCACACTTGTCCGGTGTGAGTTTCAAACCACTGAGTCCAGGACTCGAACCACCGTGAGCCATGTGATCTAACCACTTTGCCATCTGCTGGCCCCTCCTTTTTTGTTCCATTATTGCCAAAAGTTGTAAGAGTTTCATCATCCATGATTCAGAACATCTTCTTGAAAACATAGAAATGGACTTAAAAGCTGATAAAAGAGTACTAACTTCACTAGTTCATTACTGGCATCCCAGGAAATAAAGCATAAAATGAATGCCTGAACAAATGGTGCACAACATCCAAGGGAATGATGAAAAAACGTAAAGTATCTTGGTGAAGTCAGTAGAGCAGTCACTGGATTTTGCATCAGTTTTGAACGGAGGGGCTCATTTCCTCCCCTGTACACTAGGTATCCTTGAAGGGATAAATGTATAAGGTTCTTCTGTCACAAAAGAATATTAAGTGAGAGTCAAAAAAGACGGTTTTAGAGGGAGTGTTCAGAAACTGTCTTACTAAGAACAGGGAATTTGGACAGAGAACTAGTGAAATGTGTAGTGAAACAGACTTGTCTCTGTCCGCAAGGAAAAGATCATAGAAAACAAAAGCATGTGTTTGAGAGTGCTGACAGGTGAAAAGCTTAGCATTTTCAAAGAACTCCATGTCCTCTTCACCCAGCTTACCTAAATGTTAATAGTTTATTACATTTTCTTTATCACTTCCTCTTTGTGCATATGAATATATTTGTGCGCGTTATTTTATGACCCATTTGAAACATGGCAGACATGCTCTTTTTAAAAAATTTTTTATTTCTTTTTTTTTATACATTCAATCACATTACTTAGCTTACAAAGTGAATATTCCAACAGTATACATTTCTCACCAGTCCAGGTCACCATACTAGAAAGTTATCTTCAATAGATAATAATCCATTTCTTTGTCCCATAAATGTCTTGCCTCTCTATTTTACTCTTTAATGTCCTTCCTCAGACTTTACTCTCTCAACTGTGCTCTTCCCACACTGTATCTGGTATTCACAACCATTTACTTGTTTCTACAACCTTTAGTCATTCAGTTTCGGCCATAGAGTGCAGACACTCGGTATATATCATGTGAAGACAATGTCTCTCCTTGATCATCTGGCTTGTTTAACTCAGCAGTAAATCTTCCATATTCATCCACTTTCTGTCACAAGCCAGCATCCTGTTGTTCTTATGGCTGAGTAGTATTTCATAGAATATATGTGCCACAGGTTTTCAATCCATTCATCTGTTGTGGGCATTTGGGTTGGTTCCATATCTTAGCAATTGTGAATAATGCCACAATAAACATGGATGTGCAAGCACTTTTCCGATTAAGAATTCTTCTGTCCTTTGGGTAGATACCAAGAAGTGGGATTGCTGGGTCATATAATAGTTCGATTTGAAGGTCTTTGAGGAATCTCCAAATTGTTCTCCAGAGTGACTGTTCAAATTTACACTCCCACCAGGAGTGTAGGAGAGTTCCCCTTTCACCACACCCCTGCCAGCACTTATCATTTTCTGTTTTTTTTTTTTTTTTTTTTTTTTTTTAACCTTAGTCATTCTCACTGGGGTTAGATGGTTTCTCATTGTGGTTTTGATCTCCATCTCCCTTACAATGAGGGATGATGAGCATTTTTTTTCATATGCCTTTCGGCTATTTGTATGTCTTCCTTAGAGAGTGATTTTTTCCAACTCTTTGTTCCACTTTTTAATAGGGTTAATCATCCTTTTTCAGGACAGCGGCTTGAGTTCCTTGTATATTCTGGTTACCAGTCCCTTATCTGATGCATAGTTTACAAAAATATTTTCCCATTCCGAGGGCTGTCTAATCACACTAATCACTGTATCTTTTGCCATGCAGAAACTTCTTAGTCTGATGTAATCCTACTTGTCTATTTTGGGGATTATTGACTGTGCGCTGGGAGTCTTATTTAAGAAGTCTTTCCCTATGTCTGGGAGTTTATTTCTGGCAACTCTGTTCTGTTCTATTGGTCCCCCTGTCTATTTCTGTGCCAATACCATGCTGTCTCTTTACCTTTAAGTAGTTCAATGCTTATTTTCTGTGAAAAGGGCAATCTATGCATAAATGCAATACCATTATCTATTGTACACAATGATATGTTAGTAATTTTTTTTTTTTTTAGGTTTTTGCCATAGGATGAGTATACTCACTAGAGATAGAGAGTGATAGAGAGAGATAAAGTGAGAAATCATTCCCCAGTGAGTATGGTCACTCCACAGTTCCTTTTCCTTCATTCTTTTCTCAGGATTTTGGGTTAATATATGTAATTTCTAAATGTCATTCTTAGGTAAAATTGAATGTGTATGTGGACTCATTTTAATATAGTCATCATTGAGAAAAGTTTAATTTATACGGTACTCAGAAGAAAGTTTTATTTGGCCCATTAATATGTTTTGATGCATTTGGTCTCAAAATAGAGAGAGAAAAATGCAGTTGTACAAAATTAATAAAAAATATTGCTATTTATCATATCTGGTAAATTTGTGAATCATGAAGATATAATATCTGATATAAAATTATATGTACTATGTCTATCTAAATGTTTTATTTTAACTAAATATATGCTTATTATGGGTTCTGTAGTAATAAATATGGTTCTTTTGTTCTTGTTTATTATTCTGAAGCTTTGGTTACATTTTTGGTTGTAAGTATATTCCATAGCTTTAATTTTAAAAATGGTTTCACAATGCTAGTTTATCTTATTGTTTATGCTTTAAAATAAAGTGTTGCCATTTGCTAATTTCCAAAAGACATTAAAGTAAATAATTCGTTGTCCCCTTCCTTTTTCCTGTACTAATCTTATTGTGTTTCTGTGCTGTAGTAATGGAAGTGAATCAATTTTACCAAGAAAGATTGTAGTTAAGCAGAATTAGACGAAACAACAACAAAGCCTCTGGGCCTTTCAAATAGTATTTCCAACACCTGTTACAATAATTTATTGAGCAATACAATCGGTCTTTAAATGGCAAATATCACATTGAGCCAGCCTTCCATTTTAATATTTTTATGTGTGGTGAGACTCGCCTTTATGTGCTCTTTTTACAGATTTTCTTTTCTCTCTTTTTTTTTTTTCCCATTTCTTTAAATTGACTCATCCAGATTTAAAAGCCCAACAAATAAGAGTGCAGAATAAGGATTTTAAGAACCAAATAAATGAGAGTAAAGAGGATATTTCTAGGTTAATCATTTTTCTGTTAGGTAAAAAAATTCTTATCAATAAAATAATTTGTTTAATTTTGAAGATTTGGAAAATATAGTTTATGTATTACATTGTTAGTGAACTTAAGTTTTTGATGAAATGGGATGTCTTCCCTATTTTGCATATCGCTCTGTAGAAATTTTAATTATGTAGTTATTGGAATAACTTTGTATATTAAGACCATTCTTCATGCATGGCCTTTTTGCTTAATAAAAATGCTAGGTTTGTATTATCATTTGATTCTGATTTAGAATATTCTGTGTGGTGTAGGAGAGTTACCTAGATCTAGTAACTTCATATAAAGAAATCTAGTTTCTTTCCATTCAAAATACAGCTAATAAAATCTGTTTTGAAAGATTAAGTGAATTCAGTAAGGTAGTGTATATTATGGCCCAGTATTTACTTTGAATACCATAGTTCTCAACTAAAGGTAACCATTTCTCCTGCTTCTGAAACTGTGATTTGTGCGGTCTGTGAAGATTCAGAGTCATTTTTCCTGTGAGAAGGAAAACACCAGGTCATTCCTGATCCTTTCATGCTCCTGTGACTTCCAGCCATGTGAGTTTATCCTGCGCAAGGCCTTTGTTCATCTTGTACACTTTCTGCCCCGGCTTTACCCTCCACTGAAATCCCTGCCTCTGAATCCAAGTTCATATTTTCTCTATGAATCAATCCTAGTACCTGAAATACCTATCAGCAGATACAGAATCCATTTCAACCTGGTTTCTTAACACATAAACTATTTTTCCTTTATCATAAGAATTAATTAAGTTTTAACATTGCCATGTTTTGAGTATAAACTTCATACATAAATTATGCCTTTTGTTCAAAGTATAGTTGAGCGACTGCATTATTTCAATACTATCTTGGAGGGCTATTCACTGCCTAGTGGGCAAAGCCTTTATTTTCATTACTTACTGCTCTTCACAAATCCATTTTGTTATTTCCTACATTGTAGGATGCTTTCAGTGCTTAAGAGCAATAGATTGAGTTAGAGTAATAATGAAAGTCTAGGTCTTAGTTTCCACAGACTCCTAGAAGGGACTTCAGAGACTGTGCAGTCAATCTTCCATGTTCTGGAGGAGCACAGTAATGATGTGCTTGCACGCTCCCTTTGGGAAAACCAGAAAGCATGTTGGCTTACGTGGGTGCTTGGCAAGAGGCATGGCACACTACTGGTGGACAGTTCCAGCCTGTTTTGTGCACACGTGCAGGAAGTATGAAATGAACGACCAAGTTATTTCATACTGAATTTAGAATTATATATGGCTTTCAATCAAGGCACAGCAATTTGAGGACTTATTCATTCACCACCTTTGGAAATTCTATAGCAACATCTTTATTATAATAACATAACCGAGTTTTGTTTTTTAATATACCCCAGTACTACCCCGAGTTCATCTTTCATCTTTTTCAGGTCTGTGAAAGAGTTTGGGAAGAGACCTAATATCCATTACTGAAGGTTTTCATTTTTCTTTTGTTCCCACTGCTTTTTCTGTCTTTTCGAGACTTGCCCCCTTTCCCCAGTGGGACTCCCAGTTGCTACCCTGTACTGTAGATTCCTATGTGCCTCGAGAGTGCATCGCTTTATTTTGGATTTGTTCCTCCTCTATTCTTCTCTTATTATTCAGTAAATAATGTCTTACTTTGGGCTACCCAGAAACAAGACTTTGGGATGTGGTTTGAGAGTAATTATATTTTTTTGGAATCCGGGAAGTGATCCTCAGAAACATTAATAGGATAGCAGGAAAGAATGACAGGAAGAGAAAGAAACCAATAGAGACTGTTGGAGACCAGCCAGCCAGTGACTGCAGGGAGACTACGAACTACCCTTGGAGCTAAGCCAATCAAGGAAGAGAAAGCTGATACCTGTATCCATTTACTGCTGTCTGTCAGTAGCTACGCATTATTTCTATGGGCAATAGCTCTCTCATAACTTTGACTTGTGATTGCTCCTGTAGCAAAATTAATTAATTGATTAATTAAAGGTCCCTACATCAAGAGTTGAGATAGTCCGGAAGTAACCCGCATTGTAAAGACGTGAGTGCAGAGGGCATATGGGCACGGCAACAGCATCTGCTACAGTATTTGTTACTTATTCATTGCATAAGGGATCAAAGCTGTTAAGTTTATTTAGGTTATGAATGGCAAAAGAAGTACTAGTATCAAAGGCTTAGTTGACTATATTAAATACTATAACAATTTTCTTGGGGCCAGAAGATGGCATAGTGGTTACATCATTGGACTCCCACATGGTTGGCCTTGGTTTGAGTCCCAGACCAGAAGGACTGAAAATCACACCAGACTTGTGTGGGTTCATGCCCCAAATTTCAGGGGAATGGAAGAGAAGGGACTGTGGCATGGTCATTCTACTGGACATAATTTCTCTCTTTCC
>NW_006159428.1:3638502-3656535 GCF_000334495.1 Tupaia belangeri chinensis
TCATTATCTCCCTCTGCTGAGCACACACAAGCCCTGTGACAAAAATCTCTAAAAAACAAACAAAAAAGTTTTCTTAAACAAGATATGTATCAGTATAAAAATTTAAAAGTACAGATTAATCATCCAATTTCAAATATGAGGCAATTGTAGGTGGGAAACTGAAGTAATGAAAATATAAAAATGCCACTTAACATCTTAATGTGATGTTACTGTCTGTTTCTTTTCTGTCTTCGCACTCATAGAAGAAATAAATAGATAAAATGTAAATAAATAAAAATATTCCACTTGGAAGAAAACATATTAAAAGCTCATATTAAGGAAATTTTGAAATGTTATTTTACTTGCTAGCATGTGAATGCTACAAATGTTTGTACGGGAAGTTGTTATAAAATGAAGGACAACGTTCTTTCAATGTATTTGCTTTTGGCGATCCATTGAAAAGAAATTGTTCAAGAGGCAGAGTGCTAAGGCTCTGTGACGCTGGGTGCATATAAGCGGGTCCCAGGTTATTGTCCTGGGGCCTCTCTAAATATGAAGGGTTCAGTCTGTTTGTGATCAGGGCTGGCTAGGGGTGGTGGGTAGATTGTCATGAGAAGATATTGTTGGCAGTGTCTGACTCTCCGTCTCTCTTTGTCTCTCTCTCTCATAGAAAAAATAAACTTTGAGGGGAAAAAAAAAAGAGAAAGTGTGCCAAAATTGAATGCAGTTCTACAAAAAGAAAATTTTATATGAATTTAAGCATCAGTTTTCGAAACAAGCTCAAAGTACTAAACATTACCATAACAAATAATTGATGATCAAAAGTAGTATATACAAGAATAAAGAGAGAAAAAAAATTAAAACAAAAAATTGCTATGTAGGAGAATACATGAAAGAAATGCTTTTGTTCTGATGAAACATGAACTATTACATATACTTTTTTTCTTTTTAATACTTATCTATTCAAACTCAGTGTTCTTTCTAAAAACGAAACTTAAAAATTTGAGATAGTTGCACAAATTATTTTGTGTTGGCTTACTAAGAACTATTATATCCATGAGACTGAAAATTTCAACTGTTAGGAAAGGAAATCTTGGGGCAGGCAGGTAGTATAGTGGTTAAGGCACTGGACTCCCACATGGCCAACTGCAATTCCAGTGCCACACTTGAAACACACCAGCCATGTGTGCATGCATGCCCAAAATCCCAAGAGGAGAATGGGAGGAAAGGAATGGTGGTGTGGCTATACCCTCTGCAGGGCAGGGGGGGGGTTATTTTACTTTTTCTCTCCCTCTGTCTCTGTCTCTTTAGCAAGTGCATGTGTCCTATAGAAAACATCTCTCTATCAAAAAAAAGGAAAAATTATAAAAATCTAATTTAGCCTTTACCTTATTTAATAATTATAAAAAATCATTATAGATTCTTAAAATTTTTAAAGTAAAAATGACTTAGAAGATTTACACAAACTTGTTTATATTTCTTTTATTTTTTAGATAGATTTTTGCTATAGGGTGTATTCACTCACCAGAGAGATTAGGGAGATAGAGATACACGAAATGAGGAATCCCCCCCTAAAGGGCATGGCCATGGTGCAGTCTTTTCTCCCCTACTCTACTCTTGGGATTTGGGGCATGCACACACACCCACTGTAAATTTAAAGCCACTGGGTTTGGGACTCGATCCACGGTCAGCCATATGGAAGTCCAGTTACATAACCATGACACCATCTGCTAGTCCCTCAACTCACTTATATTTCAAATGAAGGAACTGAAGTTTCAAACAATTGTGTTCAATGTCCTACGGATAATCTACAACATCTCTGTGACTGGCAGTCATGGATTGTGACTTGACATTTTACATACCTCCCTTTCGTTCTTTCCTTTCCTAATAACTCATCTCGAGTTTCTAAAAATGATCAATTTTAAAAAATAATTATCAAAAGATAGGCTCAGGCCAGTTGAAAGAGTAGTAATGCAATGGTTTGATATGATGAAGTTGCATGGAAAGGCCCCAGGTTTGCACCTGAAGTCTTCCCGTACACCCTGGGTACATGTGCATAGTCCCATCGTCTTAGCTGGCTGAGGCTAGGGGTGGATCTGGCTTGAAGACCTTGTCTAATAATGTCTTCCTGTCTCTCTCTCCCTCTCTCTTATTACAGAAATCAATAAATAAACTCTTAAGGTATGCTTAGGGGCCAGAAAGTGGCATAGTGTTTACAGAGCTGGACTCCCCACATGGCTGATTGTGGTTTGAATTCTGGACAACCCATGACATGTGTGCATGTGTGCCTGAAATCCTGAGAGGAGAATGGAGAAGGGATTGCAGCATGGTCATCTCCCTGAAGGGTGATTTCTCACTTTCCTTCTCACTGTCACTGTCTCTCTCTCTCTCCGGCAAGTGCACATACTTAAAAACATGTGAGATAAATTTAAATCCAAAATAAATCAAATAAATGAAGATAGAGAAATTTGGTAGAAGCTATAATGGCTTCCATTCCTCTTTCCTGACTTCCAACTGACAATCAATTGAGACTTAAGTTAATCCTAAATTTGTCTTCATTTTGGTATGTACATTAAAAATTATTCATTATATTTTATCTTTGGGAAGAAAGACAGAGGATAAAAAATATACAAGATAATTTAGGACTTTCATAGATTATATTTTGAAGAGATTAACCCAATAACCCTTTCACCTAAATCCTTTCAACAAAGTACTTAATTGCATCAATAGTATTATTATAACAAACTTGGTCACAGGCCTTCATGTTTGTTTATTGTTTATACTTATTAGTTTCATCTAAACTTGTTCAAAAATAGTTTCTGCTTTATTCTCATTCTTTCTTTCACGATTTCTTTAAAAAAAAAGATTGATGTCTCTGGAGCCAGCAGGTGGTGTGGTGAGTAAAATGTTGAACTCCCACATGGTCAACTGCTGTTTGAGAACCAGACCCGGTGGCTTGCTATCTCCCTTCCCCTCTCTCTGGTGAGCACACATGCCTTATAGCAAATTTAAAAATAATAATGTTACCAATCATATAAAATTGAATAAATAATTATTTAAATGATCTATGTCTCAGGATAGGAAGGAATAAGGGTAAAAGAAGAAGTAACTGAAAAGAGTGGCAGATAAAATGTGTGAAATATGATCATTGCTATTGTAACAATGAAATATTCAGGAACTTATGTTTGTATCCATAGTATTTTAGCCTCCTAAATGTTATGAATCTTCTGGGTAGCAAGTTTATTATCTGATGATGATATGTTAATGCACTCATTACAAATATCTTAACTAACTTATTTATCTAAGAAAAGAGAAATATGAGGGTATGGTTTCATTTTGAAAGAACGTTGTTTTATACTGTGTGCAGTGTCCCATTGTCATGTTGTCATGAAATGTTATCATTTTTATTACTTTTTAACATTTTATTTAAATTTTTGTTTAAAGATTTATTTTATTTAACCTTATTTATGCATTTATTTTAATTTGACCAGAAAGGGACAGAGTGAGAGGGAAAATGAAAAAGCAAGCCTCCAGGTCTGGGACTCAAACCACGGTCAGCCATGTGGGAGTCCAGCACCCTTAATCACAACGCCAGCTGCTGGTCCCTTTATTTAAAAATTTTAATACAGCAACATTTACTCCTTCTCATGCATACTTGTATGAGACTTGATGGATGCACTATCATCGAGATAAAGAACAGTTCTATCACTTCAAAAATTTTCCCTCTTTTCTATAGAAAACTCCCCCTGAACCTATCAATCTCTGGCCCTGTTCTGTTAAAAATGGAAGCTATGGGGCCAGTAGGTGCTTGCTGGTTAAGGCACTGGACTCCCATACGGCCAACGGCAGATCAAGTCCCAGACCTGGTAGCTTGCTTTCTCACTTTCCTTCTCTCTCTCTCTCTTTGGTGAGTGCACATGTCCTATAGCTAATTAAATAATAATAATAATAAATAAAATTAAATAATTATTCTCACTTAAGAAAGGAATATATGACAAATAAATTAATTTGCTCAATACTAATAGGAAGTTATTAAAAGAAGAGGCGTAATGGTGACTCTCACATGTTACTTGAGAAAAAGTATTGTGAACTTTTTACTTTAGGACCCTGCTATATGTACTCACAATTTACAAAAGTGCTCAGCTGTAGAAATTATTTGAGTTTACAAATGCTATTGCTTTGAGAGGAAACATTTGGATCAGAAATGATTGTTTCTGAAAGTTGCATGTCAGCAGTTACTGACTTTATCATCTAATTTGAAAGGAGATATTTCACAGACTCAAAAAAATTAAGGAAAATTGAATATCATTTCAGCAAAAGGAAGCAAGTCCTAAATTTATTTTCAAGAGGAAAATCTCATATCCTTTTTAAAAGAAATTGTTTTTTGATATACTGTGGTTCTATTAGGAAATCTAAAAACATATTTATTTGTGGGACTTCACAAAGTGCTTAGATATCTCAGACAGATAAATTATATATACACACTCATAAACAAGTGTGTGTGTGGATACATGTAGACATACACTTATAAACATATATAATTTATTTAACTATATTTTTTGATCAATGTGCTAGAAAACATAAAAATTTAAACTTTGCTATATGAATTATCATCTGAGGTCTAATATATCAAATAAGTGCTTCTAATCAGGAATAAGCAGTACATGGTGATAGCCTGTTTTTTAAGAGATTTTTGCTATAGGGTGCATGCGCTCACGAGAAAGAGACAGAGAGACAGAGAGACAGAAAGCGAGAAATCACCCCCAGCAGGGATGGCTACGCTGCAATCCGTTCTTCTCCACTCTCCTCTCGGGATCTTGGGCACACATACACACATGCACCTGGCATGAGTTTAAGCCACCAGGTCAGGGACTCGAACCGCGGTTGACTACATGGGTGTCCAGCGATGTAGCCATTATGCCATCTGCTGGTCCCTAGATTAGCCTTTCTTTTAGTAAAACTTAATTCTTTCAAAAAATAGGTTAATTGACTTTCCCATTCATAGATATATTTTTATATTAATAGATAAAAAATACACAGTATTTAATAGTAAAATTCTTATAAATAAGTTGTGTTATTTTAACTCATACAGATCCATTCCTGTTGGCATAGTGAGATATCAAAGTAAATATTTCTTTGATTAGTTCATCTAAATTTTTTTCTTTAGGAAGGGAGATGGTTCCCAATACTGTGTCCTAGCTGATTGTCTTCAAGAGATGGTAGGAAAAAGTTATTTTACGTACTTTAAACAATGAAAATGTTGGGACCAGCAGATGGCATAATGATTACATTGCTAGACTCCCACATAGTCCACCATGGTTTGAGTCCTGGACCTGGTGACTTAAAATTCATGCCAGGTGTGTGTGTGTACATACCCAAGATCCTGAGAGGAGAATGGAGGACAAGGGATTGCCGTGTGGCTATTCCTACTGGGCGGTGGGGAGGGGGGAGTGATTTCTTGCTTTCTATCTCTCTCTCTCTCTCGGTATCTCTGGCACACGCATGCACCCTATAGCAAAACTTTCTCTTTTTAAAAAAATTAAAATTTAACGAGCCAGCCCAGTAGTTTAGGGGTTAAGGGATCTGGATACCGCCTAACTGAATACAGTTCAAATCCTGCTTGGGTGGCTTGAAAAATATGTGGGGCATGTGTGTGTATGTGCTTGCATGAAAAATTCCAACAAGATAGAGAAATAGAGGAAAGGGGATTGTAGTGTGGCTACACCACACTGGGAGTACTTTCTCTCTCTCTCTCATTCTCCTTTCCCTGCGTCTTTCCTTTTTACTTTTTACACTCTCTGGTAATTAAAATCAGGCAGAAATAGAATTATGCTACACATACTTGAAATATTACGTCCTTGTACAGTTTCACCCCCATGTATATGGATTAGAATTTTTTGTCATTATAAGAATCCTTCTTTGAAACTTTAGAATAACACAGAAACCACATGATCGTACAACTGAAAAATAATGGCATAGTTAGGCTAATTAAAACAGAAATACAAGAGCATTATGTCTTTGTAATTCCAGGCTTTCTGACTTTGTGTGAGTAGAGGTTGTTTCAAATGACCTAAATTATTGACTGACTATAAACACATCAAAGCCTTATTAAAATTTGGCTCCATGCTTCTAGACATCCATTTCAAATCTGTGGCCCTTTGAAATCATAGGGGTAACTTGAAAGAAATCAGAAATGATTCTAGCTGGGAGGACTTTTTAAAAATAAGATTCTCTTGGCATTTAGAAAATTTAGAAGATTCGCCAGGCATTTATAAAATTCCTTTGATATCATGATATCTAATGAGACATTATGGGATTTAAGACTGTGTATATCCCCCATCTTAGTTTCCTAATGGGCATAATGAAAAGGCCTTTCATGAAAGAGGCAAGATGTTCCTCATATAGGAATTCTGAGTACCAGTTTTAGTCTTCTAATCAATACCACGTACCTTCATATAACTAAAAATATTATGTGGCAAACATTTTGGGGGAAATTAGTCTACTTCTGTATCATATGTCTTACTTTGGAAATGTTTTCTATTTAGTTTTGAAGTTTTGTTTTGCTTTGTTTTTTAGGTTTTTGCTTGGGGTGAGTGCACTCACCAGAGAGACAGAGAGACAGAGAAAAATAGTTAGAGGGAAAGTGAGAAATCACCCCCTAGAAGGGATGGCCATACTGCTATAACTTCGTTATTCTCCTCCAGGGATTTTGAGCACATATGCATACGCACCCAGCATGACTTTCAAGCTGCTAGGTCTAGGACTCAGACCGTGGTCTGCCATGGGTGAATCCAGCCCTTCAGCCACCAACCACCTGCTGACCCCTAGCTTTACTTTTTTGACAAAAATTCCTCCGTATGTCAAGTATCAATATGTAAATATAGTTGCCCATAATTGCAATTCAGTTTCCAAAGGATGTGAGACTTAAACACCCAAAGGCAACATAGCTACAGAGGCACAAGTAACCCCTGGGAAGTCCATCAAGAGATTCGTAAGAAAAAAAAATGAAATTCCACGTGAAGATTGAACCTTGTGAAACAGCTAATATCAATCACTTAGGGTTGAGACACAACAATTTGCATACGTTTCAGTTTCCTATTGCTGTTGTAACAAATTATGACAAATTTAGTAGCTTAAAACAATGTATTCCATATTGATCATCTTATAGTATTACTATACAGTGAACTGCATCTTACTGGCTCAAAACAAGGTGTCAGCATTGGGGTATTCCTTTCAAGATCTCTTTGGAAGACTCCATTCCCTTGTCTTCTGCAACTTTTAGAAACCATCTACATTTCTTGCCTCTTGTCTTCCTTCTATTTTCAAAGCCAATAACACAGTATTTTTTTTTGGGGGGGGGAAGGTTTTTTCGCTATAGGGTGCGTGCGCTCGCCAGACAGACAGAGAGAGACATAGAGACAGAAAGCGAGAAATCACCCCCCAGGGAGGATGGTCACGCTGCAATCCCTTCTCCTCCGTTCTCCTCTTGGGATCTTGGGCATGCACGCCCACGCGCCCGGTGTGAGATTTAAGCCACCTGTCCAGGACTCGAACCACGGTTGACTACGTGGGAATCCAGCGACATAGCCATTACGCTAACTGCTGGTTCCCAAGTATCTTCAACTCTCTCTTTGACTGGCTCTTCAGTCCCACCAAACACTTGAAAGGACCTTGTGATCACATTGAACTCCTGATAGTCTATGTTAATCCTTCCATCTGAAAGGTAGCTGATTAGCAACCTTAATTCCATCTGTACCCTTAATCACTGAAACGAGATTATTTAGAGGATCTCAGTTTGGAATTTTGCTTCTGATAGGATTCCGTAAATTTCTGCTAGCTTTTAGCATAGCAGATAACAAAGTGGTGGTGTGCATTTTCACTACAATGGAATATTCCTTGTTTCCTGGAGGAAGCAACCCATCAAATCAACAAAACACTAAATGAAGAAGTAAATCAAAATATTACATAATTCATTATAGTTAATGATGAGAAATATAATTTCCCCTTCTACTCCTTGGGTGTGTCATCTGAACCTGTATAACGGCTGTAGAAGAAAAGGCATTATTTATCTGCTATTGATTCAAAGAATATAAAACCTTAAGGATCAGCAGGTGGCCTGGTGGTTAAGGCACTGGACACTCCCACATGGCTGAGCAAGATTCTAGTCCCGGACCTGGTGGCTTGCTTTCTCACTTTCTCTCTCTCTCTTTCTGTCTCTCTCTGTGTCTCTCTCTGGTCAAATTAAAATAAATGAATGAATAAATAAAATTAAATAATTATTTTTTTTAAAAAAAGCATATAAAACCTTATGCAATAGAACGCCCAACTTTGCAAATGGCTGCCTCCTAGTTGGCAGAACAGTGTCTCTTTAATAGGTCGTTTCATCCTTCTATCACACTCCGGGCAGTGTTAATACCAATGAATCCAACGTGAGTAAATCTTTTGCTTTATTTAGTTTGCTGTGATATGTTTTTCTATAAAACTTTTTTATTTCTTAATCTGAGGAGCTTATTTATGTGGTCCAAATTGCTCAGGTATGTACATGAATAGATGCATAAAGCAACTTATGTTTTTTTCCCTATTTTTATTTCATATAAGACTTGCTAGTAATGAATAATTTCTTAATTTTAGCATGGTGCTTTTTTTCTTATATCAGGACTCCTAGGCTTAGAGACATTGAATTACATACTAAAAATAATAAAAAAAGAAAACTAGTGAAGGGAAAAAAAATTTTACCTCTTATTTTCTAGTCCCAAGTCCAATTCTCTTTGAGTGATACTGGAGTTAATATTACTAAAATGGACTAAAAGATAATATTCATAATAAGTAAGATAAACTAACATTTTATGACTCAATACATAGAAGGTAATGCCATAGAAAATATCTTGTTATTCCACAAGAAGAATGTGTATGAATTTCCTGTCAGGTTCAAGAACTTATTTTTTGAACCCCCCCTTTTTTTTAAGCAAGTGATCCTGAGATAATTTTTCTCTCCCTAACCCACTTGAACAAAAGCTGAGACATCTTAAATAAGAAGATATCATAATAAGGAAAACATTTGAGCTGGTCCTGCGTCTTAGTTAAGGAAGCCGGATCTGACATGGCAGACTGTGCATTCGAGTTCCAGACCCAACGGCTAGAGGAACACACTGGGGACATGTGTGGGCATGCCTCAAATTCCCACAGGATAGAGAAGTGAAGACGAGATTGTGGCATAACCATGTCCCACTGGGAGAATACTTTCTCCCTCTTTCTCTCGTTCCATCTCTGTGTCTCTGGAAAGTTCATGTACCCTCTGGGCACTGCAATAAAAAAAAAAAAAAGTAAGAAAAGAAAGAAAATTGAGTAACTAAAATTAGTCATATTAGTTTACATAAAACTTCAACACTGAAGTATATTTTTATGAAATTTGAGTTAAAATTATAAATCTGAAAAAAAAGATTCTTTGGTCCAGTCAGTGGTGAGTTGGTTAAAGTGGTGAGGTTCTACATGGCTGCCCACAGGTTTGAGTCCCTGACCTGGTTGCTTGAGAAACAGCCAAAAACCTGAAGGGAGGGAGAGATGGAGGGGAAGGAATTGCAGTGTGACTATTTCCCATCTGGAATACTTTCTCATTTTCCCTCTCTCTGTTTCACTCTAGCAATCACATGCACTCTTTGAGAAATTAAATGAACAGTAACACCAAATAAGAAAAAGAAAAAAAATCTTCTGTTGGGGGGACAGTCAATGATGCTGAGATAATTTCTCTCTCCCTAACCAGTTTGAGTAAACTAGAAGCACAATGCACATATAATCTAGCTTGTATTTTACTTATAGAAAAATCACTTTACAATTCTTCAGGCTTCTGGTTGTAGTTACCAGTCATAGCAGAAATGTGCTGGAGTAGTGTGGCAGGAATGGTCGAAATTGGAATGGTCAAAATTCTTCAGGTTCATGAAGTTGACTGTTGTTTAAAATACTCCTTTTTCCTGGAGACACTATGGGAAGAGGGTGGGAAATAGGGGAGAGTGAGAGGAAAGGAACTGAGAAAAATAGAGAGGCAAGACATGTGAGAGACAAAGAAATGGAAGATTGTTGATGACAACGTGTATGAGATCTTCAACTGGACTGGTGTGAAGTGTGTTCATGTTGGGTAAATTCATGTTACAACCTGTGACGATGCACAGTGATCGAATGTATAAAATAATAATAAGTAATTATAGGAGAAAAATAAAACTTTCCTCGTTATTTTTTCCCTGCCTCCAACTCCATCTCCTTGTGCACCACCACTCCCGTGACCTGCGTGCTAGCATGCTGCATCCTGGCTTCCCCGATGGCCAGTGCAGTGCCCGGTTCTGATCAATATCTGCATCTCCTGGGATCACAATGCACTTCTCAGTTCTCGTTTCCGTGATTCCGCCTTTCACAGTCTTGGCGATGTGTGTGGTTGTCGATGTGGACTCGGAAGTGATGCTCTGTGCGGTGGGTAACATGCCCAAATCACCCCCAGCCCTGCCGTCCATCTGTGGAGACTCGTATGTGGAGACTCGCTCTCAGTTTGGACGATGGGGACGTCCTTGGTGGATACTGCTATCCTTCGTGAGGCATCAGTAGTTGCTGCCGTCTCTGTTTTTACAGCTGGTGGCTCTGAACAACAAATAATTTGTAGCAAAACCATGTCAATTTGAGACACCCCTGCATTAGCTTTATGTTGCTCTTCCTTGGTTTCTTTCCTGGCATCTTGCTTAACAGTGCTGTCAAATACACTCTTTAGACAAATGTGGGCCAACTAAGCTTCCCTGGGTCTGTCTCTCTGGGACTGCGTGAGCACCTGCTTGTTGGCTGGGACTGGCTTCCCGTTCTGGTGCCTTCCTCTCTACTACCTAGCTGGCTCAGCTGGCTCTTGTCCCCTTTCTTCTCTGTCCCTCTCCTGTTCTTACCTTATGGCACCCAGGGTCACTCGGTGGTGAGGCAGGTATTCTCGCCACACCTTTCTCCTCACTCTCTCTGTTGCGGCTGCTCTCAGAAAACAGGGAGGTGGGGTCTTTTTGTGTCATGAGTTCCACCTCACCAATTTCCCCAGGACCACTGCTTGGTGATACCTCTTTACCATTCATTTCTTATGTGATTTCGCTTTCATCTTTCCCAGTCTCTGCCCACTTCCTCCCCACTACATTCCTCATCTCAGGTGAACTCCATTGTGTCTGGAGGGACAAAGGTGGGATGTGATGTTTTTCCCATTCCTTCGACTACGCCTGGGGTCTGGATTCTATAAAACTGCGCTTAAATTCACTAATGCTAGCCTGCTGTTTCAGCAAGTCTTCTTGGGCCTGACCAGGTCCTCCAACATTAAATTGCTATCTCTGACATAAATACTACCCCCTTCTGCTCTAAAGGAGTTTGTCTTTCCTTCAGTGAGTTGCAGATGGGGGGCTGTAGTTGGGCTTCTGGCTTCCTTCCTGCATCCCAACCTATACAATGGCAGCACTAACAACTCCAGGGTAATATGCTGAAACCTCCCCCATGGCACCGGCAAAATCCTTCCCAAGACTGGTCAACACCAGTTGGAGCTCCGTCTAGATTCCTGGAGACACGTTTCCTGGAAGAGCGCTTAAAGTGTGGCCCTGGCCTATCTAAAAGTGCTTGTCTGGCGAGTCTGTGCTCGGGTGTGGCCACTGTAGCAGAATTTGGACCCCAGGGGCAGGAACTTGGCCTTCGGTGACTGCCGTGGGGACATGAGCCTGTAGATAATACGATGCTGCTCCACACACACTTTCCATGGCCTTCTCACAGCCCCATGGCTTGGCAGTTTAAATCCAATGGTGCTCTCAAGCTATTCTGACTCCACTGGCCTGATTTTAATGCAGAAGTTACACTTATAGAAATTTTCAAGATTTTTGGCTAAGAAAAATGATTGATTCTCAGTCTGTCTTTGTATGGGATCGGCAGATGACCTAACAGTTATGTCACTAGACTTTCACATCACCAGCAATGGTTCAAGTTCCGGACCTGGCAGTTGAAAACTCATGCCAGGCATGCGTGCGTGCATGCCCAGAATTCTGAGACGAGAATGGAGGAGAAGGGATTATGGTGTGGCCATCTCCTCAGAGGGGTGATTTCTTGCTTTTTTATTCTCTCTGTATTTCTGGTGAGCACACATACCCTATAGCAAAAATTTCTTAAAACAGCCCACTCCGTCTGACTTTGTTGACATGGATTCTATTAGCACACATGCCAAGCTTGACGTCCCACCATCTGAGTCCTTGGCATGACACGGGTCAAAAATCATACATAGAAAACTGCTTTCCATTTTCTGAGGACTGAGAATCTGCTTGTGCTGGGGATACACACTGCAGGTTTTGTGCAGCTCTGCCTCCTCCTTCTCTAGCTCCCTAGCCTGTGTGAGGGTGGACTGGAAGTCACTGAGGTCAATACTGCCATGCTCCTCTGGGTCAAACTGCAGCCTTCAGGACCCCACAAGGGCACAAGTCTCAAAAGAACAGGACCCACAGCCAGAGGAAATACCTTGCCAGAGCTGAAGACACACTAAGTATCTGATGACATCTTCAGTCAACAGAGAAGGATCAGGAAGACAAAATTTCACACTGAAAGTGAACAGCCAAAGATGATTTCCTGGTTGTCTCTTTCTTTTGCTGGATCTAGCCAGTTTTTCTGCTCAGGGTTTTCCTGAACAGAAGTCCAATGTGGTCCTCCAAGGGAATGAGGTGCTCACTTACTTTGTCAAACAACATTTGTGCCTTACTTAGCAGGTTTCTCCAGGTGGCAGCTGTACTCTGTGCCATCTCGGAGGGCCACGTCATACTTTCTAAAAGGGAAAAAAGTTAAACATTCAAAGCAAAATAAAAAACACAAAAGCCTTTCATTTTTCATACAAATAAGTTCATGTAGAGCATTAAAATTATTTTCCTTAAAAATTACATGAAATTGAATCTATCGTAGAGTGAAAATGTGGTATCCTATATTAAATCCCAGAACATTAAAAAAAGTTTTTAAATTGGAAAATCTGAATGAAGTTTGTAGTACAGCTAAGAATATGACACCAATATTAATTTCTTAGTTTTGATAAATGTACCAAGTATATATAAGATGTAGACATTAAAGGACTGATCTAGATATACATTTTGTAAATCAAGAATTCTTTAAAGTTCTTTTTATAAAAATCCTTGACCTAATTTATATATGCTCCATATAAATGTGTGAAATTAACTTTTATCTTCTTAATTTATCCTCTTTGCTTTGAGCTAGAAATAGAGTTGGATATCATGTAAAATAACACAATAATAGTAAATCTATTACAGTTTAGTTTCTTCTACTGCAAGATAATTAAGATGAGAGTTAAGCAAATTTAAATATATCACAAAAATTTCCAATTTAATTGTAACATTTTGTATTATACTATTCACAGTGATGGTGTTTGCTGTAAAGTTATCCGTGCCTTCTGAGGTCATCCCAGTTCAGATGTTATAGAAAATGCCCACTAAATGCAGATATCCATGATATTCCTTACAATTATATCCCTTACAAATATTCTTCAAAAGAGTATAATGTAACTTTTCCTTTATATGAGTGTTTTAATACACTTGACAATGATTTGTCAATATATGTAATGCAAATTTAAAACAGAAAAGTATACTTTGGTTTATTCAATTAGCAATAAGAATATGGTCAAAAAATGCAGGTAAGTCACTTTTGGATACCAACAAGTTCCAAATATAAAGGGCAGCTATATATATAAACTACATATCATATATTTTTATAAAATATATTGAATGTATATTATATATTACATATATTTAACTTGCTATAGGGTGTGTGCACGTGGCACAGTGAGTAAGAAAGGGTCTGCCGTGGGGGATGGTCACCGTGATTCCTTCTGCTTCATTTCTTCCTCCTTTCTGGTTTTGGGCACACACACACACAGGAGCCTGGCATATTTGTCAAGCTGCCAGGTTTAGACTTGAACCACACAGTTGGCCATGTGGAATCTATTCTTCTGAACCACCATGCCACTGGATGGCTTGAAACAAAATATGTTTTTATGAATACAATTAAAAAACTAAAGAAAGAGTATTTTGAAATATTTCCGAGAAGGGATTATAGCTGTGAAAGAAGACTACAGATTGAAATTACATGGAACACAAATGGTGTTATTTTTTTATCTATAGGTAAATGATACTAATGGATTATTATACAAAGCATACAAATTCTTTTTTTGGGGGGGGGAGGGAGAGTATTTTTGCTATCGGGCTCGTGCGTTTGCCATAAAGGCAGAGAGAGACAGAGAGACAGAAAGCGAGAAATCACCCCCCAGAGAGGGATGGCCACCCCACAATCCCTTCTCCTCCATTCTCCTCTCGGGATCTTGGGCACACACACACACACACAAGCTCAGAGGGAGTTTAAGCCATCGGGTCTGGGACTTGAACTATGGTCAACTACATGGGAGTCCAGTGACGCAGCTATTACACCAACTGCTGATTGCAAAAGTACAGTTCTTAAGAGTATATGTCAAAATTGTGTATTTTCATAAGGTTAAAAATCAATACGTTAGCTATGGGATTTAAAACCTTGACTGTCGTATTACAATCACTTAGAATAACTTATAAATGAAACTATTTAAGTAAATATCCACTATGCCCAGAGCAAGCCAATATAGAAGCTGTGATTTTTAAATGAAAATCAATGGTGAGAGAAGGGGTGGAGAAATACATATGCTTCTGGAAGATCACATCACAAAGCTTCAAAGCTTGGGCAGCTGTGGAAAGCTTTGCGAAAGGAATAAAAAAGCCTTTAAAAGATGACAACTTAAATAGGGTAGTCTTAAGTAACATGACAAGATAAGCACATATAAGCATTTATGTATGCAGGGAAACAAACCAGTACTCTATGTGCACTATTTTGTATGCAAAGCATGTGCTTTAATGAAGCACGACTCCAGAGACAGCGTTACAGAGACCACATTGAGGGGAGCAGCTCCGATTCCAGGGCTGGCTGCCCCAAGGCCGGGGTTCCTGTCAACATCTTAAATGCCGAATAGGACCCAAGCCTATTAGGAAGAGTCTTGAGACATTGTACCATAAACATACCACTGAGATTCAGTTAGGTTCATTTGTTTTCCTTAACTGTTGATATTTAAAGATAGCATTTTAGATTTGATCACGCTTTATAATTGTATGATTACATGAAACCAAAGTCTCCTCTTTAAAACAAGGTAACGAAATCCTAGCTTCTTTATCTTATAACTCTCTCCTCCTAAGCTCATAATAATTTTTTAAATTGTGTTTTAGTTCTATTTATTATTCTTTCATTAGAATAGTAATATATAATGTATACATATAATGTGTATATATATACTTTATGCATTTTTTATCTAAGTATAGATACTATACGTATAGTATCTCCCCTTAACTTCATGAGAGCATAAAATTTACAATATAAAGATAACATAATATGTACATTTTCTCCATCTGGCCTTTTGATATAATAAATATCATTGTGGGACTAGGAGACGGCATAATGGTTATGTCACTGGACTCCCATTTAGTTGACTAAGGTTCAATTCCAGTATCTGGCAGCTTAAAACCTCACGCTAAAAGCGTGTGCGTGCGTATCTAAAATCCTGAGAGAAGACTGGAGAAAGGGTTGTGGTGTGGCCATCCCCCATCGGGGGTGATTTCTCGCTTCCTGTCTCTCTATCGCTCTGTCTTTCCAGGGAGCACACCTGACCTATAGCAAAAATCCCTCTAAGAAAAAAGCAGAACCTTCCTGCAATGTCAGACCCCTTAATAAATATCCTTGTGATCTAGTCTATAGTAGTCCAAAGAAGTATTTTTATAATTTTGTAGATTAATATTATTCATATATGGATAAATCATGTTCTTTTTGGGGGTTTTGTTTTATAAATTTACTGATCTGTTACATTCATAAATGACAGGCACAAAGAGAGTAACAAAAAGACGGTACCACCAATAGTCTCGATTGCACAGTCACCACCAGGGATCAAGGCAGGCATGTGTCCTACATAATCAGGGAGGTCCCCAGGTAAGAACCCAGGGCCTTCTCATTTGTGTCAGAATCACGGAACATCATGTTTAACTGCTGCACCACTGTCCAGCCCGGCCCATACTTTATTTAACCAGTTCCCTCAGGATGGACATTTATATTGTTTCTAGTCTTCTGCCATTATGAAAAGTGGTGAATAATCTCATATATACAACTTTTTTTCCAATTATATTACTAACACTGTTATCATTTGTTTAAAGTATTGGGACCAGCAGTTAGCGTAATGGCTATGTTGCTGGACTCCCATGTAGTCAACCGCAGTTTGAGTCCCAGACCCGGTGGCTTAAAACTCACGCCGGGTGGAAGTGCGTGTGTATCTAAGGTCCCGAGAGGAGAATGGAGGAGAAGGGATTGCAGCGTGGCCATCCCTCTCTGGGGGGTGATTTCTCGCTTTCTGTCTCTCTGTCTCTCTCTGTCTTTCTGGCGAGCACATGGCCCTATAGCAAAAACCTCTCCAAAAAAAAAAAGAAAGTATAAAATCATGTACAATTTTCTAAATACTGTCAAATTGATCTCTGTAGGGATTTTGTACTGGTTGCCACTCTACAGTCTTGGTAATAAAGCATGTTATCTAACTTTCATTCTGTCATTCTGATAAGAACATATTTAAATGGAGTACATTTTTCATTTTTTGTTTTACAAGAAAATTGATCATATTTTTATACAGTTGCATTCGCATTTCTTTTTCTCTAATTATTCTTTATAAATTTCTAGATAATATTTAATAGAGTTCTTGACAGTTTTGTTTTCTGCCTTTAAAAAACATTTTAACATTAGACATGGGTATAAATGATAAATATTATTTTTCAAACTAGTCATTAGTCTTTTCGTTTTATTTATGGTGGTTTTAATCGTCATATTTTTTTAAAAATTATGTAATTAAATATGTCATTTTTCATTATTGCTCTGGATTTTTAATAATAATTTTTAAAAATGTATTAGTTCAAGTTACTGACATATTTACTTGTATGTTTTACTAGTGCTTGTATGTTTTCTTTTTTTAACATTTAAATTTTGGATTTATTTGGATTCTGTCTTAAGGTTTACCAAATGATGTTTCCCTATGACTAATCTTGCACAACTGTACCGAGTCAGCACGTTTTCCCACTTGAGATGATACCTCTTTCATATGGAAAATTTCCATTACAATGTGTTCTATTTATGGCTTCCTATCCTTTCCCAGTAACTTCTCTGATTATTTTATCATACCAGAGTCTTTTCATACGTGGAAAAGCTGCACATTTCACCCTCCTCCACTTTCCTCTTTTCTCTTTGGTGTTTTCCTGGCTTTGTTTTTCCAAATGCAATATTTTAATCCTCATATTCAGCTATAAAAAAAAAATAACATCTGCACAAGCAATAGCATTCTTATTCAGATAACAATGTGGATGAGAACTGGCATCTCTGTACTTTCCGTTCTTCCTATCCAAGGCCCTGGAATGCATAAGCATTTATTCAGTCCTATCTTTATGTCTGGAGCATTTCATAGGTTTTGTCATGTAAGTTTTGCATCTTTTATGCTAAGTGTATCCATAAGTATTTTAATTGCCTTTTTCTTTTCTTGTTTATTTTTTGTCATTATTTTTTCTTTTAATAAGCTCTGGGTAATAGAATAGCCAGTCAGTTCTCAGAAAACCAATAAGTGAACCTATAATTTGGGAAGTATAGGTTGTTCTTTAAAACTAGTAAAAAAAATGTATAAAACTTCTATAACCTGAGAGGAATATATATCCCTATCAATTAGACCAGGTTAATAGACTATACATACAAAAAGTAATATTATAAAGAATAATATAAATCATGATGACACTACATTGTGGATGTATTTTTATTATAATTAGTGTGTCCTAGTAAATAAAGGACACTGAAAAATGAGTATGGAATACTTTCTTCTCCCACTCTTTCATGAACTTGAAAATAATAACCTTGATGACATTATAAAGAAATTCATAGTGCAGAAGACACCTTCATGGGAAGCCACCAGCCGCGCGC
>NW_006159428.1:3657498-3695641 GCF_000334495.1 Tupaia belangeri chinensis
AATAGCAATTGTCTGTTTTATAAAAATAATTAGAATAATAAAGATAATGATTGGGGAAAACAGAAAAGATATGGAATGTTGAAGTGGGGAGATTAATGTCTCTGTACTGACTGACGTGCATGGCATTCCCTTTTGAAGAAACAATGTAACACACAGTAAAGTTATATGTAATCCAATGTAATATGAAGAAGATATGATGATAAAAAATAAAAATAAAAAAAAAAAAAAGAAGACACCTTCATGACTCCTGAGAACTAGTGAGTTCAGGGAATAAAGAAACGAAGATTTTTCTACTGATAATTCAGCTTCCAGCCCACAAATTCAATGACTGAACTTCAAGTTTGGGAAGAAACACACTTTCCATTAGATGACTAGAAATCACCACAGGATCACAAGAAACATGGGAAAGCAAGAAAATACCTCTCCTCCATGGGAAAAGGATAATTCCTCTTCATCCCCAGACAGTTCAATGGATATCATAGAAATTTCTGTGAAAGAATTTAGAACATTCAAATTGGCGAAGCTAACAGAGATGGAAGAGAAGAGAGACAATGAACTGCAGAAGAGAAAGGAGAAAGGAGCTGACGAGTTCTGGGAGGTGAGGAAATTCTTGCAAGATCTAAAAGAGGAATTACACACTTTACAAAAGAATCAAATGGAACTGTTAGAAATGAAGACTATAATACAGAAAGTAAAAATATCTCTCTTGAAAGTATCCAAAGCAGACTAGATCATACAGAAAATAGAATCCAGACAGTTCAATGGATATCATAGAAATTTCTGTGAAAGAATTTAGAACATTCAAATTGGCGAAGCTAACAGAGATGGAAGAGAAGAGAGACAATGAACTGCAGAAGAGAAAGGAGAAAGGAGCTGACGAGTTCTGGGAGGTGAGGAAATTCTTGCAAGATCTAAAAGAGGAATTACACACTTTACAAAAGAATCAAATGGAACTGTTAGAAATGAAGACTATAATACAGAAAGTAAAAATATCTCTCTTGAAAGTATCCAAAGCAGACTAGATCATACAGAAAATAGAATCTCAGGTGTAGAAGAGAAAATGGCTGGCCTAGAAAAATCCACCACAAAGTCTTAGAAAATTACCCCAAAATTTGAGAATAATATATGAGAAATACTAGATACCATCAAACGTCCAAACATCCGGATAATTGGCATCCTAGAAGGCGAAGAGATTTATAAGGGCATTGATAATCTATTCCATCAAATAAATCCTGCAAGAAAACTTTCCAAACCTAGAGAGGCATTCAAAGATCCAGTCCCAAGAAATACAAAGGATCCCAAATAGAATCAACCCAAGAAGATCTTCTCCAAGACACATGATAGCCAGACTGACCAAAACCACAAAGACAAGATACTAAGATTGGCAATAGGGAAATGGCAAGTAACCTGCAAAGGATATCCCATTAGGCTAACAGCAGATCTCTCATCAGAAACAATGTGAGCAAGGAAAGAATGGGAAAATAATATTCAAAGTGTTAATAGAAAAGCAATTTCAACCCAGAATACTGTACCCGGCAAGATTATCCTTCATATGGGAATAAAAGACAAAAACATTCTCAGATAAACAAAACCTGAAAGAATTTACCAGTACCAGACCAGACCTCCAAGAAGTTCTCAAGAGAGTGCTATGTCAGAAAAATTAAATGTAGTCACACAGAAATATGAGTTCAAAAACTAAGAAAATGGCCAACTTAATCATAGGGATAAGTCTGATGTTGAATATTATATCCTAGAATTCAATCAGGAAGATGGAAACACAAGAGAAGACAGATTGACAGATTAAGTACATGAGACTGAACTGGTGAAATAGCATTCTGTGACTTTTGACTAAAATATTGTCACTTTTCTTCTAAGCTTTGTTGTCCAGTTTTAAGAGCTTTTTTCCTGTCTTGAGTTGTCAGTAGGTTCATGTACCAACTATTTGAACAGAATACTAACCTGTTTCCAGGCTTTAGGACACGTGCAGAGAGACAGACAGAAAGCGAGAAATCACTCCCCCAGGGGGATTGGCCACGCCACAATCCCTTCTCCTCCATTCTTCTCTCAGGATCTTTGGCATGCACGCACAAGCACCCAGCGTGAATTTTAAGCCACCGGGTCTGGGACTTGAATCACAGTCAACTACATGAGAGTCCAGTGACATAGCCATTATGCTAACTGCTGGTCCCAAAACTGCTTTTCTTGAAATTACCAGCTGAATTTACTATTGAAAGTAGTTAGATTATGTAAGAAATTATGGGATCAATAAAATGTGGGGGGAAAAAGAATGGAAGACAACTGTAGACACCAGAAATAGTGTGAGAAGAGGGTGGGAAAGGACAGAGGGTCAGACATAGGGGTAAATATATATAAATAAATAAATGTGTGTGTTGTGTGTGTGTATAATGTGTGTGTATATATGTATGAAACTAGAATGGAAAATTATTGATGATGACACACATGATTAAGTCACTATGCAGTGTATTCTGGATGAGAAACCACTTTTTGTATGCTGTGACAATGATTAGTGCATGAATGTAAATTAATTAATTAAAAAAAGTTTCAGGAGAAAAAAAAAGGAAATTGGACACAAAAGAACCATGCTTGGGGTGATGGAAATGTTCTATATTAAACTGTGGTATGGTCACGACTTTATAAATTTATCTAATGCCATTGAGTTGTATGGGTAAAATTTATGATCTATGTAATACTTCAGTAAAATTGTTTTATAAAATTAAAAAAAATAAAATGAAAGAAAAAAAGAAATTTATAATTTCATTTAAAAATTTAATTTGCTTAATGTTTTTTTCTAATGTGATTTTAATCAAATTTAAAATTCAACACCATAAAGCCTGAGTTTTCTAATTTGTATCAGATATTTCTTCCTGATTACTTTCCAGAATTCTCTATAATTAACTGAAATGTTTACTTGCAGTAAAAATGCATACTGTGTATTTTGATAACCTCTTGAAAAAAATTATAATTGGCCTCACAGACTTTATATTAAAATGTTACTTCCTCCTGCCTTTCAGCCTTTACACAAACACACACATGACACCTACACACATAGAACAGTAACTCTCGTAGGGAAAAATATTCTAGAGGATATCAGAGTAGCCATCTAAAAAGACCTTTCTGTGACCTCTATTTTCAGCCTCTTACATATTTAGCCCTTATAGGGGCTCACTCTGATAAGTGCAAATTTCCATGGAGTGCATGCAAAGTTGGCCTTTTCTAGGATTCTTACACCTTCACGTAACTGTTTTCTCCCATCTTTAAAAACAAATAATGACGTTTTGTGTATAAACAGTGATTTATTTGCAGTGGTTTGTTTGATTTCCACATAGAAAACTTGTTATTTACATATGAAACTGCCGATGTGTCTAATTTATATAGAACTTTTCCAAATCCTTCATGGAATTCACAGAATCTTCTAAAATCATAATAAAAGTGTAAAAAAAAAAAAAAAACAGTTGGGCAATATTGGTTTTTCATGAGATTAATTTAGTCAGCAAAATAATAGAGAAAGTATGCTTCTAAATTATGTAACTAAAATAAAAATTGCAAATAAATTAAAATTCACATATATCTATATCTATCTATCTATCTATTTATCTATCTCTATCTATCTATCTATCTATCTATATATTTCCTATGTCCGAAATGTAAAGTTTATGAAAAGATTGTCAACATAATTCTTGAACTGTGGTACTCAGAACCACTGAAATATTTGTACATATAAACAATAATCTATTATGTGAGAAAATCACATTGTTACCTTAACTATTAATTTTGTTAATTATTAATTAAAAATTTTAATTTCAAAATATTTATTTAATGTTAAATCATTAAAATCTAGCATCTTAATATTAGAACCATATTTTTTTTTTTTTTAGTTTTTCTATAGGGTATATAAGTTTGTTGGAGAGAGACAGAGAGAGAGAGACAGAGAGAGAGAGAGAAAGTGATGAACCTACCGCATCTATTCTCCATTCTCCTCTCAAGACTTTAGGCACACACACACACACACACACACACACACACAAGTGCTTCACATTGCTTTCAAGCTTCCAGATCTGGTACTAGAACCACACAATCAGCCATGTTCTAGCCACCTTCACCACCACACCATCTGGCTGGCCCACTCTGCAAACAGTGACTATTACTAGGTTAGCAATAATGCAAGCACTTAAATATATTTGTGGAATGGTGAATAGATAAATATTAGTGACAATTAAACCCCTTCTACCTAAAATAATATATCTTACTCTTATAATGAAAGACAAGAAAAATATGTATTCAGGCATCAAAAAAAAAACCAAGAAAATAATAGAAGCTCAATGCAACTGCTAGCAGAAACTCTCTTTCATAGAAAATGGATAGAATAAATATTTGAAGAGGTGGGCGAAGTAACGTCCTTATTCTTATTAAATAATTTATATTTTCTTCATATGGTTCATGGTTTAGAACATGGATCCTAAAAGTTTCTATATGTAGGACTAGGATCTGAAAATCAGATTCTTTCATTGAAAATGGCAAATGTTGACTGAAACAAACAACCATTAAAATAAAAAAAAGTATTACTCAAAGTTCACAAATATATATAAACGCTATACACATATAATTTATAAACACATAGTTTACATATACATATATATATAAAAGTTTTCAAGGGAGTGTTTGTATGCTTATTACATTTACTTGTATAAAATTAATAAATCTTAACTCTTAAGAGCATATTAAATTCATATTAAAAACAGAACCAAAATAAATAAGTGAACAAGTAGATATATCACACATTAACAACATAGTTAAGATGATTAAGCACGCTACCTTGAATATCAAGTTTTTTTTCACTGTGGCTAAAATTTTTCTCTAGATGCAAGAAACTGGCTATCATACACTCCGTTTTTATTAATAATATTTGAGAAACATTGTTTTGCTGATATCACCCCTTGGCAAGTTTTTTTCTTTTTTTCCCCCCAAATCTTGAGATCCATAGGATGTTAAAGCAAGGTGTCCTGAATAGAATAAATGTGGAAATCAGTAAGTAGGCAGTAAAGAACATTCAAATTCTGATGGAGCTTAGACTTCTTACAGGTCTAAGATTGCCTGCTCGTTTTAGTGCACTTTTCCCTTGAGTTTTAAAGTGCATATTTACCTTGTTAAGAACTGTGTCAGCAAATGTATTTACTAATACGAGTCACTCTGCGGACTTAGAGGTGGAAACTGATCAATGCTTCACTCTGTAAACAAGACAAGGCTATCAGTAATCTTACGGCAGAGACATCTATATTGGCTTCTTGTACTACGGCCAGACATACAGCCGGCTAATGGGAGAGAGAGGCCATAAATTACCAGGTCACGCTGGTGTTTGTGAACTGTTCAGTTTAGAACTGCATGTTGAAATCATAAGGCGCCGATCAGATGCTGCCTTTGCAAGGTCTGATTAGTGGGACCATCACAGCATTTCATTCCTTATTTTCCCTGCTGCAGTTAACACTTTAGTGGATGTGCTTTTTGTCATTTAATCCACTTCTTTTAAAATCCATCCACCCTTTTTTTAATGCTATTCAATTGAAGGTGTTCTCTAAAGCATGAATCTTCTTTTGATCTATGGATGCGTGTGCCAGGAATATTTGTTTACATGTCAAACAAACTTCTTTGAGATATTAACAAGGAAAACCCAGTATCTATTGTAGCTGACAAAATAAAGAGGTGGATATAGTGTGCAAAGTTGTTGAGAACACGACATGGGATAGAAAGGAAAAGGAATAAGCTAACACATATTTGCCTTTTCCCTCTGTGACTTTGTGGGGCATTATTTACAAAAGCTTGTTCATACCATTTCCTTTATTCTCAGTTATTCAGTCCACTCTTCCCTCTCCCCCAGCTCTTCCTTTAATAAAATGTTTGACCATAATTGCAAAATAAGCATCCTTCTTCACACATCCAAACTAACAAGTGATATCCTACTTTATTCTTGCTTCCTTTTACCGCATTTAGAGAAAGAAATACTATATTTCTTGTCTAGGTTAGACATAAAGGCCTAAGATTTCATACAGTGAATTTACGAGGTTCCCGAAAGACTCTGAAACTTTAACACAAGGACAAACATTCTAATAAGTAACTATTGTCCTAGGCAGATGGCTATGAACCAAAGCATACAATAGCACATTGATTTTTGGTTGTATTCTTTTTGATTGAAATAAATCATCGGCATGTTATTCTGTTTAAAGAATAGTTACTTTTCAAGGAATAGCAATATTTTGCTCTGAGACCAAATTTCTAGAAAGGATTTCTTCTCTCATGTTCTACAATACAAACTTAGAATTTTTCCTTTTCTAATTCCCTTCTGAAGTCTCTCTTTATTGAGTTTGGTACACTACTATGTTCTGGCTGCTCTACTGTGAAGATCGGGATCATAACACACGCTTAAATTCAGACATCGTCATTTATCTTACCACTTCACACACACGTACTCAAACACACATTTGGTATGTGGTATCTGTGTGGAAAACTTTTAAACTTTTTACAGTGTATGTTTCATATATCTCTTCTGAAATATACTTGTATCTGATCAATGACCAAAAAATAGTTGTTGAATAAATTGAATACATATTTGTTTAAATATGAATGCCAGCCATTTAAGTAGAAACCAGTTTAGTCATATTTAAATGATAGTCTTAATCATTATGACATCAGGCAAAAATAAATGATCTCTTATGTTGTCATTATACTTCTTTATAAAGTATCAATCTAAAAATATATTTAACAAATTTCTGTGTTTTCATGGAAACTAGGCATTTTTCTTAAACTTTCTCATATTTCTTATTTAGTACATTTTCCCCAAAATGATTCTTAAAGAGTCAAATTTTAATAGCCTAACTTTTTTCTTGGGAAGTAAAAAAAAAAAAAAATTAAGAGGATTTCTTAAAAATGAACAACATCAATTTTTTTCTTGCTTCTAATGCTGTCAGAGATGACATATCCTCAATTAACATTGCCCCTTTGACTCAAAACTTGTCAAACATTTCATTTCATCATCTCTATCCTTGCCCCTAGACATCGACAGGAACACATGTAGTGATAATCATTAAAAATGAAAAGCAGAACATTTCTTTGTAAAAGGCAAACTGGCATAGGTTAATGTGTAGAAAGGGACAAACAAGTGAGTGGATAAGTGTATCGACAGATTGCTGGGAACAAATCAACGCTCGGGAGCAGTGGCTAGCAAGAACCAGGCACTGTGGCAGGAGCACTGGGAGCTGCATCTGAATGAGCCTGCTCCTTACCCCTTTTACAAGCCAGACAGGGACAAAGGAATTAGAAGCAATATGTGTGGATTTCTTGCCTTGAGGGTCACAAGGCAGATACTTGGTGTCAGGGGCTACTTGAACCTTGTTTTTTAGTTAGGAACAACACTACAGAAAGCAAAAAGACAAACTCACTTCCTCAGATAACTTTCAAACAGGTTCGAAACATGGGGATTCCTTTATATATTTTGACAATAAAAGTGATCAGTGTCAGGGCCAGAAGGTGGTGTGGTGGTTAAGGCACTGGACTCTCACTTGGCCAACTCTGATTGAGTCCTGGACCTGATGGTTTGAAAATCATGCTGGGTCAGTGTGCATGCGTGCCTGTCCAAAATTCCGGGAGAAGAATGGAGACAAGATTGTAGCATGGCATCCCCCCTGGGGATGGATGAATTCTCAGTTTCTTTCTCGCTGTGTCTCTCTCTGGCAAGTGCATGGCCTATGACAAACCTAAAAACAAACAAACAAAGCGACAACTCGAGCCATGTTCATACGCCTTGCTCCAGTAGCAATAACGATGTTTCCGCTCCTCGTTTGAGTACAGGCCGAGTTTACGCCTGTGGGGAACACTTCACTCTTTGGCCTTTTTTCTTTCTTTGGACTCACTACAACAGAATAAAGTGGAACTCAGGCTTTGAAGGGTAACAGAATGTGTCCTCACTGCATTCTGATACTAGCTAACCGGGATATCTGAGAACCTCGACAATTTTTAAAAATGTTTCAAATTAAAATTTATTTTTATTGTTTGTACATTAAATTGCTATAGATGATTGAGATTTTGAAGAGACTTTACCCAGCATGATATACACCTCAGTCCAGCCAGTCGAGACTATTATACACAATCTCATCAGCAGATAATAAACCTTCTCTGGATCCCACAAGTGTCTTACCTCTCCATTTTCCTCCCAATTTCCTTTCCTATGCTCTTCCCCTCCCATACCCCACCCTCTTTCCACTTTGTCTCTAGTGTCCATTATAATTTTTAATACTTTTGTGTTCTCCAGTCTTTCAGTCTCTACAATTTGATGAGGGTTATGACACCTACAAATCTATCCTGCCCAGGGAAACAAGTGAGATGGCATTCTGTACATTCTCGAGGGATCGAAATATGTCCGAAATAATTAAATCATTTCTTAACTTCTTCATATCTATATTACTCATTCTTATAAACCATTTTCCATACTATTACACAGAAAAAGAAAAAAAATATGTTTGGCCCAGCCGTGTGGCCTGCTTCTAAGACACTGCTCTGCAGGCTGAGACCACGTGGGAGGTTTAACCTAAAGGCTGAGTGGGGCAGCACACCTGTAATCCCAGTGCCTGGGGAGGCTGAGGCAGGAGGGTCTCAGGTTCAAGGTTGGCTTGGGCAAGACGGAGATACCCCATCTAAGAAAGAGCAGGAGTTGCGGAATCACAGCTGGGAGACTGAAGGAAGAGATCTATTATAGATCCTAAGATCCTATCTTTAAAAAAAATTAAAAGAGAAGGAAACTTTCAGTTACATAAATGATATTTACACCTTATCATCAGAGGGTGTACTGCTGCTTCTCTTTCTCTTTCTCTTTCTCTTTCTCTTTCTCTTTCTCTTTCTCTTTCTCTTTCTCCTCCTTCTTCTTCACACGGTGTGTCCACTTGCTGGAGAGGAAGAGAGAGAGAGTCACTGAATCACTTCCTGGGGGGATGGCCAAGCCACAATCCCCTTTCCTCTCTTCTCTTCTTGGGACCTTGGGTACACACATGCTCAGCATGTTCTTCAAGCTACTGGGTCTGAACCCAAACCACAGAGCTGGCCATGTAGGATCTAGCTACCCCAACCACCATGCCACCAACTGGCCCTGTGAATTTTTTTTTAATTTATTTTTTAATAGAGAGATGTTTTGTATAGAACCTGTGTGCTCACTGTAGAGAGAAAGAGACTGAAAATGAGAAATAAACCCTGGGGAGATGGCCATGCCACAATCGCTTCTTCTCCATTCTCCTTTCGAGATTTTGAACACACACGCACATGCTCCTGGCATGAATTATAAGTTTCAGTGTCCGGTACTCTAACCGCAGTCGACTACACGGGAGTCCAGGAATGTAACCATCTGCTGGTTCCCTGGTATTCTTGCTTGAGAGGTTATTTCCCTTCCATATTTCCTTTAACTACAGACAAAGTAAGAACGTTACTCAATATACTTAAAAATAATAGGTTAAAATAAAATGTCCTATGAGTGTAGGCAGAAAAACTGTCACTTCAAATTATGCCTCTTAGATAGAACATGACTTTTCCCCCTCTGTATTACATATTTTAATTCAATTTTAATTTCCCCTCTTACATATTTTAATCTATACTATATGAAGGTTTGATGTATATACACATAGCAAAGTGATTAGTACAGCTGAGCCAATTAATATATTCAGTACCTCACAGTCACATTTCTTTGTGTGGTTAAGGGCACCTGACACCTCCTGTTTAGCATATTTTCAGTGTTATCCCGTATATTTCAGTATATTCCCTGTTATTGCGTGAATGAGGCCCTCACTCACTGTCCATTAGCTCACTAGACTTCTTCCTGCTATTGAAACATGCATGCAAGTTTGTATCCTTCCACCCACATCCCCACCTTTCCCTCCCTCCTCTCTGTCCACTTACTGTTTCTATATATTTGATTTTTCTGTCTTTAGAATCCACATACAAGTGAGATCCAGAAGTATTTATTTCCACGTCCTCCTTATTTCATTTGGCATAATGTACTCCAAGTTTTTCCACATTGTCCTAAATATCAACACCTTCAGCACCTTTATTTTTATTTTTTGAAAAATTTTCTATAGGGTGCATGTGCTCCCTGGGGAGGGACAAAGAGAGATAACAAGAGAGAGAGAGCAAGAAAGTGAGAAAGCACTCCCCAGGCAGGTGTGGCCATGCCAAAAATCTCTTCTCCTCCATTCTCCTTTGGGTATTTTGGGGACACGTGGACTTGTGCTTCACATGCTTTTGAAGTTGCCGGGTTCAAGACTCGAACTGCACAGCCAACCATATAGGATCCAGCTGCCTTAACAACCTACTACAGGGTGGTCCAGTATCTGTATTTTTAAGATAAATAATATTTTATTTATATATATGTAGATGTAAATATATGTATGTGTGTGTATATATAAACACATACATACATATAAACAAACACAATATGTATGTAGAATTTATGACAGTGGTTTCCAAGATGATAAAGGATTTTAAAAAATGTCTATCACCCGGTGACGCCGTAGACATCATGGCATGGTAGCACCATGTGTCGCTCAGTGTTTGCAGGGTGCTGATAAATGACCGACTCTCCGCCGGTCCTACAGAAGTAGAGCACGCACAGTTACATACAGTGCATAATACTCGGCAATGATCGTAAACGCCTCTGACTGGTCCATGGACTTTCTAGTCCATGCTTTTGCTGTTATTTAGACTGTGCTTTGTCCACTTACTAAAAAAGGTTCACGATAAAACTATGCCATGCTATGCCAGCAGCAGCCTCACGCATCTCATGTGTGCCATGCCTTAGACCGCATTAGTTCCTCGTCCACTTTAGTCCCAGGTTGTGTTTTTTTTCCTTCATGGTCTCTCAAATGGGACAAAATGTGGAGGTGGAAGAGAGTGCAATTAAGGATCCTGACCCTCTGGAAGTCTGGGCTAACTGTCTGTTTGTGACTTAATTTTTAACCAAATAGTTCAAAAGTAAAATTAGTTTTTAATAAAGGGAGCTTATAGAATTAAGATATAAGGAAAAGCTCACAGGGCAGTCCCACAGCTCAGTAGTTAAGCACGCTGCAGAGGGTGTCTGCTCTCACAAGGCTAATTGTGATTCAAGTCCTAACCCTGGTGGCATGAAAAACAAACCTGGGCTTACACATGCTCAGGGTGCTGATAGGATGATGACTTGGAGGAAAAAGATTGTGGTGTGATCAGGCTTTCTTGGGGGTCAGGGTTGTGAATGTTCTCTCTCTCTCACACACACACACATTCTCTGACATAAAAATAAATAAATAATACATTTTAAAAGAAGAGAATATTTTTTGTAGGTGTAAAATGTGTATTTTAAGCTAAGTGCTATTAAAAGAGTCAAGGTTTCGGTTTTTTTTGAGAGAGCTTTTTTTTTTTTTTTTTTCGCTATAGGGCACATGCGCTTGCCAGACAGACAGAGAGAGACATAGAGACAGAAAGCAAGAAATCGCCCCCCAGGGGGATAGTCACGCCGCAATCCCTTCTCCTCCATTCTCCTCTCAGGATCTTGGGCGTGCACGCACACATGCCCGGTGTGAGTTGTAAGCCACTGGGTCCGGGACGCGAACCGTGGTCGACTACGTGGGAGTCCAGCAACATAGCCATTAAGCTAACTGCTGGTTCCCTCAATTTTTTTTTTTAAATGGTTACAGAATACAATGTGACAGTAAACTGTGGTTAATATATTATTAACAAAAGCAAAACATTTTTGGCAAATTTAGTGTAGCCCAAGTTTACAGTGTTTACAGTCTTCAGCAATGTACAGTCATGTTCTAGAACTCTACATTCACTTGTCACCCACTCACTGACTCACCCTGAGCAACTTCTTGTCCTACAATTCCCAATAATGGTAAATCCCTAATGAATGTGTAACTTTTTTGGGGTCTTTTATACTGTATTTTACATATTTACGCATGTTTAGATACACAAATATTACCACAGTGTTACAGTATTCCCAATCATGGTAAATCCCTAATGAATGTGTAACCTTTTTTTTTGTCTTTTATACTGTATTTTACATATTTACACATGTTAGATACACAAATATTACCACAGTGTTACAGTCAATTATAGCAGGGTTTCCCAACTCCCTCACAAGTTAGCTGGCTACACAGAAGAAGGGGAGTGGCAGAAAACTGAGCAAAGTTTCATCAGTATTTACAGCTACTCCCCATTGCTAGCATTATTACCTGAGTTCTGCCTCCAATCAGAGCTGTGGCAACATTAGATTCTCATAGTAGTGCAGCAGCCCCTGTTGTGAACATGCATGTGAGGAGTCTAGGATGTATGTTTCTTATGAGAATCTAATGCTTGATGGTCTGAGGTGGAGCTGAGGTGTTGATGCTAGCTCTGGGTAGTGGCTGCAAATACTGTGTTATGGTGAGTTGTATAATTATTACATTATATTTTACAATGAAGTAATAATAGAAATAAACTGTACAACAAATGCAATATACTCGAATCATCTCATAACCTTTCTTCCAATGCCTGCTAGTTTATGAAAAAATTGTTTTCCAGAAAATCAGTCCTTGGTGTCAAAAAGATTAGGGACCACAGGCCTGCATCATTTAGTAGAATAACATGCTATGCAGGTTTGTAGGAGCGATAGGCTGTACCATATAGTTTGGGTGTGTAATTGGCTATACCAGCTAAGTACGTATGCGTACACTCTATAATATTCACATCACAACAAAATAGCCTAGCGACACATTTCTCAGAAATTATCCCCATCATTACATGACACATGAATGTACATCTGTCATATTTTCTTTATAAATTCATCCCTCAGTGCAAATAAAACAGATTGTTTCTATATTTCACTATTGCCAGTAATGCTGCAATGTACACAGCAATGCAGATACAAAATGCTGATTTATAGTTCTCAGGGTATGTACCAGACAGAGATTTCTGAGTCCTATGGTCATTCCATTCTTAATTATGGAATAGATATATATATTTTAAATTAATTTATGTACCAATGTACATTCCTACTAATAGTTTACAAGTGTTTCCTTTTTTCATAATATGCTCACTAACACTTATTATCACTTGTCTTTTTGATAATAGCCACCCTAACCGATGTAAGGTGGTATTTCATCCTGGTTTTGACTTTCACATCATAATCAATAAAGAAACACTGGACTCCTTTTTTCCTAAGAGCTGCTACAAGGCAAAGATGCCTATTTGTGCTACTTTTCAGTAAAATACTGGAAGCACCAGCATGAGTAATCAAGCAAGAAGAAAGCATCTAGATTGTAAAGGAAGAAGCGAAGAACCACTAGGTCATATGGTAATTAAGGAGGCTAGCTCCTACATATCTGACCCCATGATTTGAATTCTGGAGCCAGTGGCTTGAAAAACGATCTGGGCATGTGTGTATGTTCAAAAACACAGAAGGAAAAATGGAGGAGAAGAGATTGTGGGGTGATCATCACTCATGGGGGTGTTCTCTCTTACTCTTACTTTTCCTTTCTCCAGCAAGTGCATGCATCCTCTAGCATAGAAAAAAAAGAAATTATTGCACTCTTGTGTGCAGATAATGTGAAGACTTCACTTAAAGACTACTAAATGAATTGAGAAAAGAAGCAAGACACAAAATCAGAAAGATATATTGCATTTTTTTACCTCGATAATAATCTATCCAAAGAAGAGATCAAGAATATAATTTCATTTCTGACAGCATAAGAAAGATTAATACATGCTACAATATACTTAGCTCCATTTATATATTAAAAGATATATAAAGCAGATTTTTGTCATCTGCTGAAATAGCCACTATTTTCAGAAAACATTTAAGGCTAGATGAAACTTCTACTTGTGAAAATTATATTTACTTCTACATTTAATGAGTAAGAGTCAGGGTTCAAGTTTAGTGGAATAAGGATTCTTAAGATGTGGTTCTTATCCTCAAGGAGTTTATCATTTAGTTATTAATCCATACAAAATGCTTAAAAGTCAATCTTTTATAAGTGAATTTTAACTATTGTATTAAACACCAGGCAAATCTTATTCTCGTCAGCCTCATAGTGGTCATTATCATCATCCACAATATTCACTGCTTATTGCGCTCACTGCTGAGTGTGGAGTGCTACTTACGCTGGAGAATACTAACCACAAAAACCAGTGAGAGAGAAAATGTAGTATCTTTTCCTCACATGTGGCAGGTTCATGACTGAGAGTCCTGTCGCAAAAGGCACATTAACAAGAGAAAAGCAAATTTACTATACATTTATGTGACACTGGAGCCCTCAGTATTGAAGACCAAAAGAAACAGGAAATGTGTGTTTTTTATGGACAGCTGTGTAAAAAGCATGATGGGGACAAAATGGTACGATTTGAGTTGTAAACTAGAATTTAACAAGATCTGTTTGTTTAGATTCTTTAGTGTCTCTCTCAATCCCCTCTCTGGGTATAGGGAGCACTATATTTGATAGTATTAATATAATAAGTGCATATTTTATCTTATTTCTTTTTTATTATTTTAAAGTCTTTAAGTATTTATGACTCATTAACTATAATTGTCTAGACGATAATTCACATTTCTCCTCAACATCATGCTCGGTGTTTCTCATTGATTTGTCTGCTATAGAAATACGCACCTGTCTCCTATGCCTTCCATTGTTCCTCAGTGACTTCCATGCCATCCCAAACTCTCACTGTAATTTATTCTCTGTCATCATTTTTTATTTATACATTCATTTATTTCCCCACAAGTCATGTATTTTGTTTGGTGGCTACTAAAGTGAGCAAAATAGATTTACTCCTGCCTAATAGAACTTCTCATGTTGTAAAACATCCCTTTCTAACTCATTCTATCTAAAGCCATCTTAATCTGTTAAACTATTCCATGATTAAGACTTTTTTCAAAAAATTATGAAAAGAACAGTTTTAAATTACTTGGAGTGCTTCCTCTGGATACAACCAATGTTAAAAACCTTATGCAGTTTTCAAGCTTAATTTTAAAACAATTAATCATCATAAAATAAAGAAGGCTCCATGTGCACATGTATTTGCATTTGTGTGTGTGTGTGTGTGTGTGTGCACCTGTATGTGTATCCTGGTCGTCCAATGCCTGCACGTCTTAGTTTTTATGACATGTCTTCCAGAAGGTATATGAACTTGATTATCAATAACCTTTGTGATTTCTAATTTACTGGTTTGTCCCTTAAACTGAGGATTTTATTTCTGAACCTGAATATGTGCTCAACATTGGTTCATCCTGCTCTCAGTGCCTTCATTTTCAGTTCTACACTGGGTCTTCCACTTGATTTACTCATTTCTCTGTGATTTTACCAACTCATGGATTTCTGAAGTGATAACTTTCTTAATATAAAATGTCATTATTCTTTTGTTTTTAGTTATTAGTGAGCACCTAATGTACATTAAATATTATGGAAATGGAAAATCAAGATGTATTGTAATGGAGTTTTGTTTTGTTTTAGATTTTGCCACAGGGCATGCGCACTCACTGGAGAGAGGGAGAGAAAGAGGAAGTAAGAACTTAACACTTCAGAGGGATGGCTATGTGGCAATCTCTTCTCCATTCTCTTGTTGAAATTTGGGGCATGCATAAATATGGCCCCCGGATGTGTTTTTAAGCCTGCCAGATACAGGACTTGAACCATGGAGTCAGCCATGTGGGATCCAGCATCTTGACCACCACACCAACTGCTAGTGTCATTTGCCATAGAGCTTTTAAGCTTACTGGAGAGAGACAGAGAGAGAGGGAAAGGCAGAGGTTTTTAAAAAATGCTATTATTGGAGTAACTCCAATTTTTTTTAAGAATTATTTTGTTTAACTTTATTTATTTTCTTTCTTTATTTTTCTTATTCTTTTTTAATGTGACCAGAGAGGGACAGAATGAGAGTGAGAGAGGAGAAAGAGAGAGAAAGTGAGAAAGCAAGTTGCCAGGTCTGGGACTCAAACCATGGTTGGCTATGTGGGAGTCCAGTGCCCTTACCCACCATGCCACCTGCCGGCCCCAGAGTACCTCCAATATTAAGATTCTTGTTTTTCCGCTGTTTTACTATATTATGTAGCTAGACTGATAAGCCTTTCTTGTCTTTGATTTGTGAAATGGAATAGTAATAGAATTATCAAGAATTTTAGTGAGGGGAAAAAAGTCATTAAAAAGATAAATTATAAAGATAAAATTTAAAAGTAAGAACAGTCCATGTCACGGTGATTAAGGTTGCTGGATCTCATATGACTGACTATGTGGTTCGAGCCCCAGACCCAGTGACTTAAGAAACACAACCGGCACATGTGCTTGCATGCCTAAAATCTCAAAAAAAGTGAAAAATGAAAAATGAAAAAAGAAAAGATTAGACATAACTCTTCCCCATGGGGAATGTTCTATCTCTATCTCTCTCTCTCTGTCTCTCCTCTTTTTCTGTTTCTTTCCAGCAAACACACATGTCCTTTAGCAAATTAAAAAAAAAAAGGTCACGGTAACATGGCATCTTTAACCACCTATAGTGACAGTCTATCACATTGTAGATAAAGATCAAATAAACTTTCAACATAAATTATTTTCCAAATACAATTTTTACTCTTTTTCACTAATGATTTATTAGACTTCAACACAGAAAAGAAATCTCATTTGATGGAAGAAAATACTGTGTCAGTCGGTGTTTTTCACCTGTACCTTATAAACAACGGAACCTAATTGTTTCGTGGTTCATAAATAATTGGTCATTTCTTAGAGCTGGTCCTGTTGCCTCGTGGCTAGGAAAACTGGATCCCACATGGCTAACCACAGTTCAAGTTCTGGCCCTGCCAGCTTGAAATACATGGTGTGTGTCCATGTCAACATTCTCAACAGGACTGAGAGATGCAGAAGAGACTGACCACAGGTTCAGACCTCTGGGTGGCCAGGAAACATACTGGCATGGGTGTGGGTGTCCAGGATTGTGAGGAGCTGGAGGGCTGAGGAAAGGGGATCCCAGCATGACAAGACCTGCCAAGTACGTATTTCTCTCTCTGTATCTCTCTGTCTTTTCCTCATAAACATGCACACATATCTTTGACATGACTCATGTGCACTGTATTCATGCTGGAAAAAACAGCTTTGTGTTGTAAAGATGTACAATAACAAAATGTAATTTTTTTCATTTTAAAAGAAAGAATGAGAAAATAGCTCAACAAATAAAAAATAAGGACAACATATGAAAATACTAGATACATTAAACACCCAAATATCTGAATAACACTTGTTCCAGAAGGTGAAGACTATGCTAAGGGCATAGAAAATCTATTCCAGTAAATACTTGCAGAAAAGTTTCTACATTAAACATTCAGACATCTAGACACAGAAATAGGAAGAACTTCAAATTGAATGAACATAAGAAGATCCTCTCCACAACACGTCCTAGCCAGACTGGCCAAAATCAAAGACAGAGACAACATTCTGATGTCACACAGGGAGGGCGAATGAGGATACTAGAGAGAAAACAAAAGCAGGTGGGTTGTAGGGGGTGGGAGAAGATTAGGGTAAAACATGTAACAGAAATAAAAAGGAAAAGTTATCTATTGATGATATGATTTGACTAATATGCTCTGTATTCATGTTGGTAAGGACCATTGCACATTGTAAAGATATGCAGTGATTAAATGTAAATTTTAAAAATTAAAAAGTAGTTCAATTAAATGTATGTATATTCAATTATATGTATATATATATACATATATATACACACACATATATAGTGTGTGTGTGTATACTTTCTTTGGAAAAATAAAAAGACAGCAAAATGCCAACTTTTTACATTCTGAAATCCCTCCAAATTAGTTAAAAACCTACTTTTCCCCATGTCTTTAATGTTTTTTAAAAAAACAAGAGAACGCTTAGTGTATTTTTCTGTAAGGAAGGAGCTGCTCAATAGTCCAGTGTAACGTGCTTCCAGCAGAGCTAGGTCCCTGGAAGACGCTGCTCAGTCACCCAGCACCGCTGCGAGGGAGGGTGGGCAGGATGGCGTAAGACCCAGGGGAGGCTGCTTCTCTCTCTGCCTCTCTCTCTCTTACTCTCATGAAAGAAAGAAATGAATTTAAAAATATGTATAGAAAAGTCAGGATGCCAACAACTTAGGCTATGTGGGAACAATCACAAACCCCTGAAGTAGGTAAAGGAGCGCTGCCGCGGGAAGGCGGAAGTCTGCACTGCTAAGAACCGTCATGGTTACCAGTACGAATCCTGCCATATTCACACAGCTCCACAGGATTTTCATAAGGACATTCCACTCTTTACATAAACTATGAGTAGCAAATAGTAATTAGTTCGAGAGATGATTGAGTCTGGAAATTGTTCACATAGAAATTGGTAAATTTGCCTTCCTATCAGGCGTCTTCTTTTATAGACTAAAATTATTATTTATTTGCGTTTTTGCCGTAGGGTGCGTGTGCTCGTCGACGAGAGACCTAGAGAAAGGAGTTTAGAAATCACCCCCCTGGGGTGCTGGCCCCACTGTGTTCTTCTCCATTCTCCTCTCTGGATTTTAGGCAGGAACACACATGCTACTGGTGTGTTCAAGCCACTGGGTCCAGGTCCCTGGACTAAAATTTTTAAATTGAAGAAGTATTTGAACTAAATAAAATATGTATTAAAGTTTATGTTCATCAAAGGAAAAAATACCCATAATTCACAGTGAAGTTAGATGTGAATATATTATATCTCTATTCTATGAGATTAGATGTGAGACTATTCATACAATAGATTTTACTAGATGAAAATATTAAAAGTGCTTTGACATTCTGAATGAAAGGATGTGAAGGGATCAATTTATAACTTGAAATGATTTATAATAACAATCACAATATTTCACTTGGCCATACCATATTTTCGATCAAATGAAGTAATATAAAACACATGTGGAAATGTGACATTTCCTACAATAATAAAACCTCACCAGAAATCAGATAATCAGAAATCTATTGTTACATATGAATGCAAAACAAATGACTGTTTGTTAAAGGAACTTAATATATTCAGAGGAGATTTAACACCTTGTTCACTAAAGTGCTGTTTCTGTGGCTTAAGTAAGTATATGTACCTAATTGCAAAGTATTTATCAAAACAATACATTACATATTACAGCCTCGTTCCTCTTGGTTAAAAAAAAACCCTGAAATAAATGCTTTTGCATTTTATGTTTATTCATTGTAAATAGTATTTATAGAGAAAAACTGTGCAATATCACATTCTCCACTTTTAAATGGTGAATTTTATGGTACTAAATTATATTTCAGTCAAAATATTCTGCTATAAGTAAAAGACTGTAATTGCAGTGGAAAACAATTTTTATTTAATTTAGAAGCAGATTACTTTTCAATTACTTTTACTGGAAAAATTCAGCAATGTTTTTGTTTGATTTATTTTTTTGCTTTAAAAAAGCCTTTAGAAAAAAATTTAAAAAAATGTGAAAGCCACTTGTTCATGTAATTAGTTAAAATGTAAACATTTTCTCATTCATTTTATTTTATTAAACTGAAGAGACTAATAAAAGCAGAAGAGTCACTTAATGCCTTTATCATTATTTAAATTCTTCCTTTCTTCATGAGAACTACAGGTTGGATCACACAGTCTACATACACGGCCTTACACAAATGTAGCTGATCTTCAAATTGTTCCTGTGTGTATTGTTTTGTAAGGAAATCTTTCATTGATTAATTAGGGTATTAATATCACAAAAAGTTTAATTAGCTTTCACCCTTGGAGGTGTTGAGTAATTTTTTTAAAATAATATCTATTTATAATGATTTTTAAAGATCCCTTCTCTCTACTTTTATAATTCACCAAAGGTGCATCTACTTTCCACAGAGACAGAAAGGAGAAAGCACTCCCCAGTGGGCCGTGGTCTATGTTTATTCCAGGAGCTTTAATATTTTGCCTTTAAGTCTACGTCTGTTTCCAAGACAAATTAGAGTTTCATTTATTTGCTTATTGGAGGTGAGGTAATAGTTATATTCATTTTTTTTTTGAGAGTTTTTTCACTATAGACGCATGCACTCGCCAGAAAGAAGAAGAAGAAGAAAGAAACAGAGAAAAACAGAGAGACAGAAATCATTCTCCCAGGGGGGATGGCCATGCCACAATCCCTTCTCCTCCATTCTCCTCTCAGGATCTTGGGCATGCACGCACACCAGGCATGAATTTAAGCCACCGGGTCTGGGACTTGAACCACAGTCACCTACATGGGAGTCCAGCAATATAACCATTATGCCAACTGCTGGTCCCAGATATATTCTTTTTTTTCCCCTCTATATTGTGGTGAGTAGCCTTTAAGATAGCCTTTAGTCGTCTTGTCTGCTGGTATTCATGCACTTCAATAAGTCTCTTCTCCTGAGTGTGTTTTATATGTGCTTATATTTCTAGTGAATAGAATACAACCGAAGAGATGGGATATCAGTTTCAAGTTTAAAAAGGGCTGGTTCTAGGGCCTGGAGATTGAGGCACCCAGATTCCGCATGACCAACTATGGGGTTTAAGTCTCAGACCTATCAAAACACACCAGGTGTGTGTGCACTTGTGCCCAAACCAAAGGAGAGAGAGATGGAGTAGAAGGGATTGAGGCATGAGCATGGCCCTGGGAGGTGATTTATTCTCTTTCTCTTTCTCTTTCTTCTCTTTCTCTTTCTCTTTCTCTTTCTTCTCTTTCTCTTTCTTTCTCTTTCTCTTTCTCTTTCTCTCTTTCGTTCTCGTTCTCTTTCTCTTTCTCTTTCATCTTTCTGTGTATCTCTGGCAAGAGCACATATCCTCAAGCAAAAAAGGAAAAGAAAAGAGAAAAAAATAAAACTTTCAAGAATAATATATATTACTATAGATACTATACATCACATACATACTATAGATATCAAAATTATTACATATCTGAAAAATCCAAAAAAACATATAGAAATTGTTAGAAACAGTAAGTACTTTTGGACCAGCCAATGACATAATGCTTATGTCACTGGATTCCCTTATACTCAACTGCAATTTTAGTCCCAGGCCCGGCAGCTTTAAGCTCACACTCCATGCATGTGCATTCATGCCCAAGATCCTGAGAGGAGAATGGAGAAGACGGGATTGCGGCATGACCATCTGCCCTGGGCGGGCGGCACGGGGGGGTGGGGTGATTTTGATTTCTCACTTTGTCTCTCTCTCTCTCTTTCTGTCAAGTACATGCATCCTATAGCAAAAATTTGTCTCTCTTAAAAAAAAAAAAAGAAAAAGAAACAGTAAACATTGTTACCATGGTTACTGACTGAAGGTTCAGTTTAAAACATAACTTGTATGTCTATATATTACTGAAATTCAAAAAAATATAATTTAGAAGTTCATTAGGGTAGATCTTATGTTAAGTACTCTTATAATAAATAGAAAGTTTCTGAAATACATCAAATAAAAAATTATGTGGTAAAAAAATCATAATACTCTAAAATATCAAGTAACAAAGAACAAATCTAATGAAAGCTATATTAAAAATTTTAAATAATGGTTAAAAATTTCAAAAATACCTTGAAAAGGAAGAAAATCTGTTATTCTTCATTTTTTGGAATACTTAATATTAGAAATATTATCACTTCATAGTATTCAGTACAGTCTGAGTCAAAATTTCAGCAAGATTTTGTGAGAATTGGTATAATGATTTGAATTATAAACGTGAAAATATTTTGACACGTTTATTTCTCACCATACATCTCACAGTTTTATTAACATATGTGCAGAGGGGTATATATAAAAGATAACCTGTTAGATAATGGGTGTTCAATCATTCTAGATCCATTTATACACTTCTTGTCTTAGAAATCGGAAAACTGAAAATCTTATTTCAAAGATCCATCACTGCTCGATATTTGCCATGTATATTGTAACACATCAACGGTCATGATGTCATGACTTAGTTTTCTTATGCCTGAAACAAAGCTGCAGATGGCCTTGATCTTTTTTTCTTTTTGAAGACAGATTTTTGCTATAGGGCACATGTGCTTGCTGGAGAGACAGAAAGTGAGAAATCATCCCACCCCCCCACTCCCAGTGGGGATAGCCATGCTGCAATCCCATCTCCTCTGTTCTCCTCTCAGGATTTTGAGCATGCATGGACATGTACCTGGTGTGAGTTTTAAGCCACTGGGTCTGGGACTCAAACTGCAGTCAATAGTGTGGGAGTCCAATGACATAGCAATTACCCCATCTGCTGGTGTCCATATTCTGATTCAAACTTAGTTGTGGAGGTGGCAGGAGTGGCAGCAACAGTAACAGTGGTGGTACCAGTTGGTTATTGAATTTAGCATAGTTTTATCCTGGCCTCACCAGTGCTTGACACTGTTTTGGTCAGTTCTCCATCATTTGGGAGCCAGGTCAGTAATAGCAGCTGAGAACCTTATTCAACCTATTCTCCTGTATCTTCATTATTATGATCATTATCTAAGCAACTTTTGACTTACTGGGATACATTTTCTGAAAGTTTAACATGGGGGTTATTTGGCTATGATAGTACCCAATTAAAATTGGACTGGTGTTGCAGAAACTGTGCTGTTTCTATCTATATTGAAGAATTTCAATAAAGGAAATAAACAGTTCTGGATTTTAAATCCCAATGAAAGGCATAGTCAGAGAGCTAATGAGCTTATTGCCATGTGTCACTTAACAGCAGGAACACAGTCTTAGAAATGTGACTTTAGACAATCCTGTTGAGTAAACATCACAGGGTACATTCTTACACAAACCTAGATGGTACGGACTGCTACACACCTCAGCTGCATAGTACAGTCCACGGGCCCCTTACGGGATTGTGTGACATTGACTGAATTGTCATTATGTGGTCTGTGACTTTATGTCATTACTCTAAAAAGTCTTCTCCATTTAATAGCCACAGGACCACTGAAATAATAACAAATTGAACATAATGTCTATGGAACCAGCAGATGGTGTAATGGTTACATCACTGGACTCCAACATGATCGACTGTGGTTCGAGTCCTGGACCCAGAGGCTTGAAATTCATGCCAAGAGTATGTGTGTGTGTGCCCAAAATCCTGAGAGGAGACTGAAGGAGCATGGCCATCACCCTGGGGGTGATTTCTCATTCTCTGCCTCTCTGTCTCTGGCAAGGGCAAAAAATCTCTCTCAAAAAAATAACAATAATGTCTAAGTCAGGAGGTTGCTAACATACACTGCAGCGCATTACATTTTCCAAAGAGAACTGTGATATGCTCTCTTTACACATGCTCCTTTGACGTGTGATCATGAGCATTCACTCCAGAGGAAGAACTTATTTCTTCACCCCCTTGAATGAAGGGTAGGAGCTGAGACCGTTCTGTCTGGTAGAGTATTGCAGAAGTGATCTTGGACCAGTTCTGAGTGTCTACAAATGAGCACCATTTACGTTGCTTCAATAGTCTCAATTTACTGAGTTAGAAAAGGGCAATAAGAAAATAAATACTAAAATCAGTTAATAGAGACCATACATGTTCCCTTAATAATAAACTATGGAACTATAAGTAAGAGGTCCAGGGTACTCAGGGACCTTCTGACACACAGAGAGAGGAAGCCTGGAGGAGTAGGGGCACACCTGAAAGCACCAGCACAACTATCATCCTGGTCCAGCTCAGGTGACCCTGCACCAACTGCTCTAGCCCTGCTCGTGGGACCCAGCGAGTAGAATGCAGGCCAGTGACACTTCAGACGCCTAGAGGCAGTCTTTTGTCTAAGCACTATGGTGTTTTGTGATTTGTCACACAGCAACAGCAGGACAGACGTGCTATGAACAATGGGTGCTGCTGAACAAAAGTCTAAATACATGGCATTGCTTTTGGAAGCAGGTTGTAGGCTATGGCTGGAAAAGGCCTTGGGAAAACTGATGATAGAAGATCAAAACATAATGAGGAAATAGTTATTGGTGCTGGAAATTTTGTTAAGATGAATAATGTCACGTATGTGGAGTGGCCAATAAAACGTACGGCGTAGGGGGCTCGAGAAGTGATTTCCCTTTCCACGTTCAGTTTCACTGTTATATTTGATGAAGTAAGCATCACTGAGCACCGCCGACTGAAGGCTGGGTCGTGTCTTCCTCCAGTGCCCACGCCAGGACTCAGACTTCCACTGTGCTTTTACCTGAAATCTCCTCTGTGACTGACGGCCCCTTCACACACAACACTATTCCTGACTCCTGGCTACTGATGACAGCATTGCTATGTCATTTGCTGCAGTGGCCTCTGAGCCACACGCAGAGATTTAAATCTAAGATCACTTTCCCTCATCCTGCATGCGTAGGATGACACGAAGAGTCTGCATTTTCCAACCTTTCTCCAGGGGACTCTGATACACATTCAAGGCTTTGAGTAAATAAGCTAAGGTACACCTCTTTTATCTAGTCTGCATAAGAGCATCACGCTAGGAAAAAATTACGAGTACATGAAGAGAAAGCAATCATGATTCATAAATTAATACTAAGGGACTATTGGTAAAAGTGTCTATTTGTGATTCTTAGGTCTAGCTCATTTTTCTTTAGCTGATAGTTTACTATCATTTAAAAAGAACATGCATCACGGGAATTAAAAACCTGAATATTTATTAAAGTTTATATAAAACCTACCTGATAGTCCAAGTTTTTATTTCCAATGTCCTGATGATTTTCCTAATTTATTTATATATTTAGCTCCCCCCTTCTTTTTTCCCTTAGACACTAGAGTATATAGGAGACTAAAGAAGAAACATAAATTCCTGATAAAACACTTTGTGCTAATGTACCCATGAGCACTTCAAAATGATTGTGAAAAAATAGAATTGAAGAATGATTTTATTTTGGTGCAAAACTAATTGAAATCCATGCACAGTATTTTATTAGTTTTTTAGAAAGATTTTTGCTATAGGGCACATGTGCTCATCAGAGAGAGAGAGACAGAGAGATAGAGATAGAGAGATAGAAAGCAAGAAATCACCCCCTAGGAGGGGATGGCTATGCCACAATCTCTTCTCCATTTTCCTCTCTTGGGCACACACACACACACTCACACACACCCGGTGTGAGTTTTAAACTGCCAGATCTGGGACTCAAACCTCAGTTAACTATGTGGGAATCCAGTGACATAACCATTACGCTATCTGTTGGTCCCAAAGCACAGTATTTTCATAACACATATTTTCCATAATTTTTTTGAAATCCTTATCATATATTGCTAAGAGTATATTAAATAGATTTCTACCCATAACTTTTTATTAAGATTAGTCTTTTAAAGTGAATTTCCAGGGACCGGGTATATATAATATACTACACACACAAACACGCACACACACGCACACACACACGCACACACGCGCACACACACACGCACACACGTGCACACACACTCACACGCACACACACACACAAAGCGTGCCCTGGTCTTTTGAGCTCCTGAAACTTTGTTCTTGGTGTTTTGTGCACAAGGAATGTATGATTGTATTTCTGCTATGATTCCTTTGGGTAAAATAAATGGGAGTGTTGGCAAGTGCTGTTATGCTGTTCCCTGAACTGTGGGGTTTGTATTTAGAAATCAGAGAACCGAGACTACCTTAGATCAGAATAAGTGGTTATTTGGCATTACCGCCCAGCCAAGCAGCTAGTTCTGGTTATTTTGTCTATAAATTGTATTGAGAAATACTTCCAATTTTCTAATAAAAAATGTCTGAAGATATATTAGGAAAGAATACAGAAACAATTAGAATTACTAGAAAAAGAAAAAAAAAGGAATAATTAACAGAAAGTACCAGTTTTTCCACTCCCTCTAGTTTCATATTAATAAGGACAACAATAAAACATACAGGCAGATTGAAAGATCATTCACTTGATTTTGACTCATAAAGGTATTAAGAAAATCTTATAACATAGACAAAATATGTAAACAAGGGGTTGGACAGTGGCGCAATGATAGAATGAGATGCTTGGCAAAGCTGTTGACCCACAGGGGAAGGATCTGAGTTGACGTCTAGAGACTTCCTGAATACACCGGGCACCCTAATGCCATGATCTCGGGCCAGCTTAAGCTGGGGGTGCATTATGGCATCAATACCCTACTGAATGTGCTCTCGCTCTCTCTCCTCTCTCTCTCTTGCTCAGAGAAGAAATAAATGAAGAAGGTTTAAAAATACATAAACATAAAATAAATCAGAATGCAATAGTTCATCTAATAGAGGTCCAAAGTACTAGAGGTCACAGAAAAAGTGATTTACTAGATCTTGGAATGCCTCAAGAAAAATAAGTTGTTTGCTGAAGTAAGAAATTGGTAAGATAAAGGCAACTGTAACTTTTTTTTTTTTTTTTTTTTTGAGAGAGATGTCTGCTATAGGGCACATGCACTCACCAGAAAGAAAGAGGAGAAAGAAAGAAATCAGCCCCCAGGGAGGATGGCCACGCCTCAATCCCTTTTCCTCTTGGGATCTTGGGCACACACGCACATACGTCCAGCGTGAGTTTAAGCCACCAGGTCTGGGACTTGAACCACAGTCGACTACATGGGAGTCCAGCAACATAGCCATCACGCTATTTGCTGGTCCCTGGCAATTGTAATATTATAGAGAAGAAAGTCAGTGGGATTCAAAAGGTCATTTGATGGTAACTACAATCTTGACTATATACCTCTCTTTTTTTTCATATTTATGAATCAGCAAAGTTTATATATAATTATGACCTGTGCTGTGTGTAGATAATATCTTTATTCTTGTATCTATAAACAACAGTACATGGTACACTGAAAATGTAGTATAATAATGTAATTGCCTTTTGTGAAAAATACCTAAAAAGTTATCCTCCCAGGATTTAGGTAACTACACTTTTGGGATCAGAATATCTATCTGATTTTGCCATATATATGCAACGGCTAACATGTAAAGAAATGTTACCTGCAGCAATTGAAGAGGACATTTAAATTACAGCGAGATTTCACAGAATCTCTGTTGTCCTTATATTCGAAGGAAATTGTTCCCAATAGCATCCTTCAGTACTAATTAATTTCAAAAGAGCAACAAATAACATCATTTAACACAGACAATGTATTGTCAGCGTACCAGTCATCGGTGAAGGCAGGAGGGGTGAATTTTCTGACATAAATAAGTTCCCGTTTATGTCTGTAAACCTTTACACGATTTTCACAGGCTAATTCTGCATGCAAGTGGGCGACTCTGGTGCAGCAGGCTTCACATTTTCTGCCTAACTTAGTTGAGACTTTGAACTTTCTTCAGAAGAATTTTCTAAGAATGTTAGCTTGGTAATTATCTTGTAAATGATGAAGCAAAATTCTGTGCATGCCCAGCTATGCAGTGAAGCAACATGTGACCCCAAACAGGAGTGATCAGTCACAGAAACAGAGAAAAGTCTGCCAGAAGGACTCCGACTTCAATGCATCCTCCACAGTCTTGTGGACCTCGGCCATATGTATTCGCAATTACTTCCCGTATCTAGACATGGCAGATGGCAACTGGCCCTTCAAACAGCAGAAACAAACATGATTTACAGTCAGTAAACAGGAACGACAGAGAAAAAGTCTTTAGAAAAGTTTTATAAATAACTGAATGAATTTATGATGTTGAGGGTTTCATTTTATGCAGACCAGAGTAACCACAATGACCCACCACAAAATTATCATATTGAACACTAAGATCCTGCCTTTTTATGGATTATTTTGTTTAATTCACACAACCAGTAAAGTTGGTATTATCTTTAATTCCAAACCAAGTTTTCTGATTAAAGAAGTAAAACAATTAATGCTCTATGACTAGAACATTAACTGAACATGGCATTTGTTTAATTCCAAAATGTTATATTATTCTTAATGGTGGTGCATTAGAAAAATAGGACAGCTAAAAAATAAGAAATTGATTTGGAAAGAAATAAATTACAATTGGCCCTCTCTTGTCTCCGTTGGTGTGCTCCAAACTCATGAAGTTAAGAAACATTTCCTTTTTGAAAAATCTTTTGTTTTCCACAAATGGTAACTCTGAAATAAAACAAGAGTGATCTTAAAACATCGAATCTGTTCTTCTGGTGCAACGTTGTTACAGATATTAAAGAAAATAATCCCGTGTTGCAAACACCTCTGTGGATTTGCACATCATCGTGGAGTATATCCAAACATATGTTACCGTTTATGAAGATACATAACATCTTCAAGTGCTAAGTTTTATTTTATTTTGATTCTGCCCACAAATTGAGCTAAGGGAAAGGTCTATGAAAATAAATTAGGGTAGTTTTCAAAACAGAGTTGGTCCATTGTAAACACTAATTTGGAAAAGTGTACAGAAAGCTAAGCTGTTTGGAACGTCACTCCTCTTACAAAAGAAATATTCTCTGTAAAAGTTTAATAAAGCAACAGAGAGATGATAAGCAGGGCGGGAAAGATTGATGGTACGCCTGTGCGCTGGAGCCATAAATTGTGACTGGAAGGAGAGGATTCCATGGGCTGCCTGAAGAAGATCTGAAATGGAGGGTCCACCACCTTCCTGCAGAGATTTTCGTGAAGGTCGTTCTACACAGCGAGGTTGACACAGGAATACGGCTCCAAACTTGAAATGCACACCCCCATGTCACTATGTCTCTTGTCTCTGAGGCTGCAAACTCTTTATCACAAATCCTAGGAAGACAAAAACAAATAGTAAGTCATGAAATAGCATGATAGAATAGCATTTAACATTTCAGGTTGTAGCAACAAATTGTATCAGCTGAATTCTAGTCTTACCACCTTTAAATTTCAAAGTATGGTCAACTTCTTTTGTATCTCAAAAATCAATTCAGTCATCTATAAAACAAGTATTATCATAAGCTGTGACATATATTGAGGATTATGTAAAATAAAATATAATACAAAGTGTTTAGCAGAACATGATACCCAAGTGGAAGAAGAAATTCTAGTTCACAACCAGACAACTACCATGAGGAAGACTTTGAAGTAAATGTTTGTGGTAAAATGTAAACAAACAAACAAAACCCACTTCTCATTATAATTATTTCTGAGTTGACTTCTCCTTCTACTACATGGCAATCTTGTATGATACAAATTTAATAGAGCCATGTTGGACAATGGAATTCTGAGTAATGCAATCTAAATACTTCCCCTGAGGTTAGATACAATTAGTGGTGTTTTGTTTTGTTTTGTTTTGAATGTTACAAGAGGATGCATGTGCTTGCTGGGGAGAGGTAGAGAGAAAGAACCCCTCACGGAGAATAATCACACTGCAATCCCTTCTCTTCCATCTCTCTCTCCTTTCAGGATTTTGGTCAGGTTTGCAATGCACCTGACTTGTTTTTTAAGCCTCAGGTCCAAGACTTAAACCACACAGTTGGATTCCAGCTGTCTTAATCACCACACCACCAGCTGGCTCAATTCTTCTAAGTTATATAGATAAGTTCCTTGAGTCATAACTCTAAGGAAAATGACAAAAGAATGCCCTGAGATTGACTAAATCAGGTCTTCGAAATGAGAACTGAGTGTATTCTGTTGCGGTATTCACTTCCTTTGGACATATGTTCTCTAAAAACCCTGTCTGTGGGGTGGGATTCTACACTTCCGTTTGTCCTTGACAATTCATTATCAAAATATTGGCTATGAGAAGGCCTTTTTTCTAATTGGTCCTATTAGTCTGTTTTACTGGAGAACTCTTAACTAATTCAGGGCCTGGGTAACATGAATACAGAAAAAGAATAAAAAGAATGTAAAGAAATAGTTTTGAGATATATTAAGCTAGTCCGTCTTCAAAACTAAAGCAAAATATATATTAAAAAAAGATTTATGGGACCAGCAGTTAGCATACTGCTATGTCGCTGGACTCCCACGTAGTCGACCGCGGTTCGTGTCCCGGACCCAGGGGCTTAAAACTCACACCGGGCACATGTGCGTGCGTGCCCAAGATCGCAAGAGGAGAATGGAGGAGGAGGGATTGCGGCGTTATCATCCCCCCTGGGGGGTGATTTCTCGCTTTCTGTCTCTATGTCTCTCTCTCTCTCCGTCTGGAGAGTGCATGCTCAATGGCGAAAACCTCTCAAAAAATTAATATTTATTTCCCGCATATTTCAATTGAAACCTAAAGTAACAATTTAATTAGAAGAAAAATAATGTCACTTAGACATATTACATTCATCACCAAAATTCCCATGTAACTGAATAAACTCTCCAAAAGCTATTGTGGATGGCGCACTGGCTTACATGAGCCTTTGATTAATTAAGTCTATTATCAAAGGAAATTACTCAATTGTTCATTCAACGTACTGTGAAGATAACTCTAAATGGTTCATATAAAACAGGTTTTAATCTGTACTATAAATACAAAGCTGCTATAGATTTATCTCAGCATATTATAATCTGTAAAAGAATTATCCAGAAAACATTTAGAGTATAATATAGCAAATGTAGACTTCTGTTTTATGGATGAATTGTATACTAAATTGTAGCTAAAATTATAGGAAATTTAGATATAAATGTATAACTTCACGAAATTAAATACAGCTAGTGTTTAGTAATTCAGCTATTTGCTATTATAATATCAGCCTCATGTGTGCATATGTGTGTATATGTCCATTGAAATCTGAGGCATTTATTATGAGCGTGTTGGCTGCATCCCTGAGGAACAAGGAGACTAATTTGCTTATGCTATTGAACAGTCAAAGGTAGAGTAGGAAAACAAATTCCAGCCTCTTATTCTAAATCCCGTGTTCTTCTATCATGGAATGATAGCTGTGTAATAGAATCAAAGACCTTGAAAGGGTCTTTTGAGATCTCTTTTGTTTCACTTGCACCTTCATGCAGATCTGATTGTTCATAACTGAGAGCTTCAAGAAGAGATCCGTGACCTTCCTGATGCTCCATCTTGCAAACGGAAATCTCCTTTCCTTTAGCTCCTGTTTATTTACTTCTCTATGGCTCCCAGTGGTCATGGAGAACAATGACAAGAGAGGAAAAGAGAGATGGGCATGGGGGGGAGAGGGATAAAGATTTCTAAGCCCACAATTTCCAATCAACTTCAATTCCCTTTATTTAAAATAGTTTTAGAGAATAGTTAAAAATTGTTAAAAATAGTGGTATGTTACTTTCTGATCATTGAATGTTTTGCTTTGCCTTCTTAAACTTATAAAATTCCTGGGATAATTTTTTTAACAATTATTTTATTTAACTTTATTTATTATATTTATTTATGTATTTTAATTTGATCAGAGAGGGACAGAATTAGAGAGAGAGAGAGTGACAAAGCAAGTCACCAGGTTCGGTACTCAAACCACTGTCAGCCATGTGGGAGTCCAGTGCCCTTAACCACGATGCCTCCTGCTGGCCCCCTTAGAGTAATTTTTATGAAACGCTTTTATAATCTTTTAGTTTAGAGTTTCTCATGGAACTACTTGGGGTTTGCGATAATTTTTCTATTCTGAGCAAGCAGCATTCAATTCCATGACATTGTTACATATTTTCTCTGATAAATTTCATGGTATTTTATGATAGAATTTTTTCGCCACCCTTCCCCAATTTTTTTGCATATGTTAATATTTAGGAAATGCAATAATAAAAAATTAATATAATAAGATTTCAGGAAAAAATCATAATATTGCAACACTACAGAATACTGCCCTAAACACAGATAAATACAGTTAACATCATCTGGGTCATTTTTAAACTAATTTTTTTAAAAAGATTTTTGCCATAGGGTGTGTGGATTTGTCAGACATAAAGAGACAGAAACAGGGAGAGGGGAAGTGACACGGCAATCCCCAGGCGTGACGGCCACACCATGATTTCTTTCCTTCCATACATCGCTCAAGATTTTTGGTACCAAGTCCAAGAATCAAACCACTGTGGGCCAAGTGGGAGTCCAGCACTTTAACTACTACACCACCTGCTGGTGCCAAACTCTCTGATATTTTAAGACTTCTATTTAACTGGCATTTTTAGTGAAAATACTGAAGGTCTAAAGTGTAAGTTTTGCTAAAATGCCTTGTTTACTCAAGAGTTAGTAAACCCCCCCAAAAAAAGGGAACCAGCAGTTAGTGTAATGGCTATGTCGCTGGACTCCCACGTAGTCGACCGCGGTTCACGTCCCGGACCCAGTGGCTTAAAACTCACGCCGGGCATGTGTGTGTGTGTGTGCATGCCTAAGATCTCGAGAGGAGAATGGAGGAGAAGGGATTGCGGCATGACCATCCCCCCTGGGGGGTGATTTCTAGCTTTCTGTCTCTATGTCTCTCTCTGTCTGTCTGGCGAGCACACGTGCCCTATAGCGAAAACCTCTCAAAAAAAAAAAAAAAAGAAGAGTTAGTAATGACAGTTTTTGAGGAAATTATTCTTAATATATTTGCAAAAAAAGTTCAGATTCTCACAATTACGTTTTTTGTGTCTGACTGGAATTTCTCTTCCTAACAATTGCTAATTGTAAAGGAAAGCTATATCATTATAGAAGAGATATCTGACTCTCATCGACTTAATCACATGAGTGAAATTGGGTTTACTAAGAGTGAGGCAACCTTACATTAGTTATCCCCTATTATGAGGAAAAATGAATTTCGCACATTCACGAAATGTTGTGAAAATGTTGAGCCCAGATTTAACTTACAGGTCACAGGGATTGCAAATGATGGGTGAACAGAGTAAACTGTACAAGAAACCTGTCCAAACACTGCAATGAGGGACACTCTAAATGATCCCTGGCCTGGCCACTTGAAAAGTTGATGTATCTATTTTTAGTTCTCATAGAAAATACCGGCTACCTCATTTATGGACTAGAGATCTCGACAGGGAAACATACACTGCATCACTTATTCTCCATGGCTGCATGGTAACTAATACAAAGACGATCACAACCTTTACAATACATTCAGCCAGGAAGGAAAGAAGCAGCAGAGCAAGTTTCTAAAGGAGTTCACTTAGGATTGAGCATAACAGAAGTCTGTCAGAGGAGCAGAGATCCTAGCAACAAAGGCCGACGTCAGAAGAACATCCTCCTGAACTGATGATTACTATAACAGGACTGAAGCCTGCAGGAGCACAGCACTGACTACTAGAAAATCATGAGGGCCTTGTAAATGATGGAAAATGTGGAGACAAACCCAGCAGTTTGGGAAAATATCCTGTCTGGAGACCATAAACACACAGTGTATGGACAGCTCTCCTTTGACAGGCTGTCTTCCCAAGGAAAAGAAAGGCCTATAGAATTCTGGGCCAGTATCATAGAAATGAAAGCGTTGCTGAGTAAATTTCTCTAAGTTTCATTTATACAACAATAGAATTTTATGAAACAAAAACAAAGAAGATAAGTTTAAATTATAAAGCAGAGTAGACAATGGGATACTAAAAACTTAAAGTGACAGCCATCACTCAATGTCAAACTGAGTAAAGGCATTATTACATTTTGTTTCCTTATCTTCTGTTCTTAACATAAGAATTTTCTGTCAGTGGTAACAAACTATGAAGCCAGCAGTTTAAAACATTCTTCAATCTGTCTTACTATTTTTTTCTCTCTCTTTTTTTTTTTTTTTTTTTGAGAGGTTTTTGCTATAGGGCGCGTGCGCTCGCCAGACAGACAGAGAGAGACAGAGAGACAGAAAGCGAGAAATCACCCCCCAGAGGGGATGGCCATGCTGCAATCCCTTCTCCTCCATTCTCCTCTCGGGATCTTGGGCACGCACGCACACGCTCCTGGCATGAGTTTTAAGCCACCCAGTCTGGGACACGAACCATGGTCGACTACATGGGAGTCCAGTGACATAGCCATTATGCTAACTGCTGGTCCCGAATCCGTCTTACTATTAAAATGTAATTTAAATCAGGGCCAGCAGGTGGCATAGCAGTTACATTGCTTGACTCCAGCATGGTGGATGATGGTTCAAGTCCCAGACCCAGTGACTTAAGACTCACATGGGGCACATGTGTGTGTACCCAAGATCCCAGGAAGAGAATGGAGGAGAAGGGATTGTGGCATGGCCATCCCCTGGGGGGGTGGTGATTTCTCACTTTTCCACTCACTATCTCTGTCTTTATCTCTGTCTCTCTCTGACATATGCACACACCCTAAGGCAAAAACTACTTTTAAAAAAAGTAACTAAAGCAACTTTTCCAATATTTTTTCTTCCTAACACCCAATTTGGTTGCATATTTCTTAAAAAAATTAATTACCAACTTTGACATTTCTTTTACCTAATAATCACTTTGTATTATAACTTAGAGTTAATGTTCTTTTCACTGCAATAAACTTTTTGTTAAGTAAGTATATTGGTAAGTTCTTTAATTCTCAAATAAACTTGGGATCAATTTGTTAGTTTGCTATGCTTTGTCCCCAAGGATAGTCCTACAAATTATTTCATAAATCCATTTTGTTAGAGAAAAGAGAACTATAACTGAGTTTTTAATGTTTTAATTGTATTTTGAGAGTCTGAGCTTTTTATAATTATAAAACTCATTCTGACATTCTCTGCAGATACACATTCATTAATTATTCTTTGTGGTTTATGAGAAGGAAATGTAATGGGCCCCTAAAATGATTCTAGGGTCAGAAGGTGGCATGGTGGTTAAGGTGCTGGACTCTCACATTGCTAACCACCGTTCAAAGTCCATACTAATATCTTGAAAATCACTCCAGATGCCTGTGTGTGCATGCCTAAAACCCTGGAGGAGAATGGAGGAGATGGGATTGCGGGTTGGCCTTCCCCATGTGGGGTGGTGATTTCTCACTTTCCCTCTCTCTGTCTCTCTCCTGGTGAGCACACATACCCTATGGCAAAAAGCTTAAAAAAAAAAAGAAAAAGTGTAAATATATTTTTTATTTTTATGAGAATTATGGGGTATTTCTGAAATATAATATAATACAGTTCCTAAGAACTTGAGTTGATAGAGATATGGAGGCAGAAATCCGGTTTAAAAATCTCATTTTTCTTGAGTCAGACAGTGGCTTGTGTGGTGGTTGAGAAGTCTGGATCCCACATGGCCGACAGTGTAGTTCGAATCCTGGACTGGCGGCTTGGGGAACACACCTGATAGTGTCCGCATCCAGAATCTTGGGAGGAGATTAGAGGAGAGGAGATTGCAGGGAGATTATCCCTCCTGGACGGCAGGGTGCGTTTGTTGTGGGTTAAAGTTCGGTGGTCATTTCTGTGAATAATCAGAGGGAAGGAGAAGCGGAGTTGATTTAACTGTGAACAAGCAGGGAGTGGCCGAGAGCAAACAGCCCACGACCAACTCCCAGAACAGAAATTTCTAGGATTTTATATAGCATTCACTTCTCGTGTCTCCATGGTTGGTTGTAACATAAATCTGGCTAGTTCGGTGCTACTCCTACCCTCATGATTTTCCCAAAATTGTTCTGTGCACCTTTTCCTTTCACATGGCATTTATGACCCTGCTTCTGTTCTTATGGAGACATGGAGTCTGTTAACTCGGCCTTGAAGCATACGCTGATAGATGAAGGGAAGTTACATCACGTTTTCTGTGAGCGCTTTATACACTCTTTAACAAAACAGTCTACTGAGTATCTGTGAGTAAAATATTATTACAATTTTCCCAATTAAACTTGCTACATGTGTCTCTAGGGCAAATATTCTCATCTCCTTTTTATTTCTTTTTAGAGGTTTTTGGTACAGGGTGCGTGCACTCGCTAGAAAGACAGAGAGAGACAGAGAGACAGAAAGCGAGAAATCACCCCCCAGGGGGGATGGCCATGCCACGATCCCTTCTCCTCCATTCTCCTCTCGGGATCTTGGGCATGCACGCACATGCACCCTGTGTGAGTTAAAGCCACTGGGTCCAGGACTTGAACCGCTGTTGACTACTACTATGTCCAGCGACATAGCCATCATGTTAACTCTTGGTCCCTAAACATTCTCATCTCTTAATGACCTCTTGTTGCATTGCGTGGCCACTGTCTGAAGTAAGTGGCTCGTTCCTCTTCGAAGTAAACAGCTAAAAAGCATAGAAAAAATTATTCTTGGGGCCAGCAGGTGGTATGGAGGTTAAGGTGCTGGAACTTACTTAGCTGACTCCACAATTCAGTCTTAAATCCAACAGCCTGAGAACCATGTTGGGTGCACAGGTGTACCCCAAATCCCGAGGGCTGACTCCACAATTCTGTCTTAAATCTAGCAGCCTGAGAACCATTTTGGGTGCACAGGTGTACCCCAAATCCCGAGGATACTGGAAAAGAAGGAATTGTGGAGCGGCCATCCTCCTTGGGGCGGGAAGGTGATTCCTCATTTTCCTTCTTTCTTGCTTCTCTCTCTCTCTCTCTTTTTTTTTTTTTTTTCTGGAAAGCCCATATGTACTATAGCAAATAAGAAAAAGAAGAAGAAGAAAAAAATTCATTCTTTCAAAAATCATCCTCTGGCCGTAGCATCAACTCTTTTCTCCTTAATAAAGTGAGCTTTACAAAATTTGTTGATGGCAGTTACCCAAAAATTAATTTTAAAACAATCATCAGTTCTCCTGAATTGAAAAAGCAAGTCTTTTCCTCTGTGCTGTGCTGCACCTCGAACTGCATCTCCTTTATCTGCAATTAGAACCTGATCAGCATGAAAGAAACGTGAACAGCAGGAAACTTCAGTATTACCTTAGAAAGCATTTTTCTTCAAGGCCTATAGTATGAAAAACACTTTTTGCTTTACATTAGAAAACTACATTTCTTTTTATAAAGAAATCATTACTAACTTCACTTTTTGGTATACTCTTTCGGGGATTTTAATGAGTTATATCCAATTTAATTTTCAAAATAGTTCTGAATTTTAGGCATGATATGATTTTAAGTATTTAATATACTTTTTACAAAAAGAATTATTTTACTTATTTATTTACATTTGACCAGAGAGAGACAGAGAGGGAGAGAGAGAGGGAAAGTGAGAAAGCCAGCTGCCAGGTCCAGGACTCAAACTGTGGTCAGCGATGTGGGAGTCCAGCACCCTTAACCTCCACACCAACTGCCGACCCCATGTATTTAATATACTTTAAGAACACTTTTAGAGGGACCAGCAGTTAGTGTAATGGCTATGTCGCTGGACTCCCATGTAGTCGACCGCGGTTCAAGTCCCAGACCCGGTGGCTTAAAACTCATGCTGGGCACATGTGCATGTGTGCCCAAAATCCCGAGAGGAGAATGGAGGAGAAGGGATTGCAGCGTGGCCATCCCCCCTGGGGGTTGATTTCTCACTTTCTGTCTCTCTCTGTCTGTCTGGGGAGCGCACACGCCCTATAGCAAAAACCTCTTAAAAAAAAATAGAATACTTTTAGAGAATAAAGAAATGTTAAACATTCAGTATAATATTGGGGAAATGACTTATCTTTATGAATCTCGAATTTCTCAGTGGTATAATCGTAATTTATCTTACTAAAAAGTACTAATTAGTGGACCAGCAGGTGGCATGCTTAAGGTACTGGACTCCTACGTGGCCGATGACAGTTCAAGTCCCATACCTGGGGGCTTGCTTTCTCTCTCTTTCTCATAAGTACATGTGGCCTATAGCAAATTTAAAATAAAAATCATATAATAAAGTAAAATAAATGCTTTTAAAAAAGTACTAACTTGTATTCCTGAAAATAATTAGTCTTTATTTTTTCTTCATACATGTAGAACACATGTGTATGCATGTGAGAGTGGGGGAAAGAGAGAGAGGGAGAGAGCGAGGAATGATCCTGCATGGGGCCCTGTCATACCATGACCTCCTTCCTGCAATCCTCCAGTCTTTGGGATCCTGGGCCCTCGTACCTGTGATCAGCATGTCTCCGGGCCAACAGCCAGACCAAGGATTGTAACCTCGGCCACTATGTGGGATCCTGCATCTCCACTGTTTCAGACCTTACTGACTTTCTAAGCTGCCTGAGTTTCTATCATTTAGAATGTCAACTAGAAGTCTTGTATGCAGTAAAAAAGAACAAAAGTAAATAACAATAAGTTGATTCTAATATGGAAGAGTGATGAGAAAGAAGCTATGAGAAATGTATGTGAAATATATCCTGAATGGGACAAGCAGTTAGTGTAATGGCTATGTCACAGGACTCCCACGTAGTCGAACGTGGTTTGTGTCCCGGACCTGGTGGCTTAAAACTCATGCTGGGCGCGTGTGCGTGTGTGCCTAAGATCCCGAGAGGAGAACAGAGGAGAAGG
>NW_006159428.1:3695729-3741431 GCF_000334495.1 Tupaia belangeri chinensis
AAAAAAAAAAAAAAAAAAAAATCTCAAAAAAAAAAAAGAAATATATCCTGAAGAATTCTAAGTATCACATAGTTCAGGAAGATTCCAAGTCTGCACAGCTTAAAATAATCACTGAAATTTAAGCATGATAGAATCTTAAAATTCAATTTCCACCTTATTTACTTGAAGTTTCTTTCTTTAAATCATTTGACGAAGAAACATTTCAGAGAGAAATAAAACAGAGCTGTAACTACAGTCATTTACTTTTTGTTGATCAAATAATATACAGCTTTTTGAGCTCTTTTCTCGAATTGCACAAGCAGAAACAGTTTTCTATCACATATTAGCTGACTTTTTTAGCTGCGAAATCCTGCATAATTTTATCCTACAAACAGATGAGCAAAAACTTTAAAGTTTGATGAGTTAGAAGATATATCCCATAGAAAAAACTATGTCCTCGTTTAGAAAATTAAGTGGCAAATTCAATTATGTGAGACTTCTCTTTATTTTTTCCTTTTCTACTTTTAACTTGCACATCAACACAAACACTCCTGAAATTGTCTCCTACACTTTCCTAGTTCTCATACAAACCCTTGCTTGTATCTACATAAAGTTTTGTTTTATTTTAATTAAATGGCCAGGGAATTTAATAGCAATGGGTTCCTGTCATGTGTCAACATTGCTCCATTTCTGGGCTGCAGCTGTACGTGTGCACTGGCCACACAGAATTAGTAGTTAACATTTAAACAGAATCTTTTCACATCAATAGGAAAATAAGTAAGGCTCATATTTGGTAGCACTGTATTATATGTCACCAACTTCTTAACATTTACCTGACTGGCAGTCAAAATATTTACCATGTCAAGTAAATACATTCATCCTTCATCTGTTGTCTCTACTTTCATAATATTGATTCTCAATTCATTGGTTCCAATTATTATTTTTTTTTGAGAGGTTTTTGCCATAGGGTGCATGCACTCACCAGACAGAGAAAGACAGAGAGACAGAAAGCGAGAAATCACCCCCTGGGGGGATGGCCACGCTGCAATCCCTTCTCTTCCATTATCCTCTCGGGATCTTGGGCACGCACGCACACGCATCCGGTGTGAGTTTTAAGCCACTGGGTCTGGTACTGTAACCACAGTCGACTACATGGGAGTCCAGTGACATAGCCATTACGCTAACTGCTGGTCCCCATTGGTTCCAATTCTTTGCATGTCACACAACAGTGTTAACCTGGGAAAGTCAGGCCAAAGTTCCTAGACTTTGGCATTGAAGCAGAAGACATGTAGCAACACTCTAGAGACTGATTCTAGAGCGAAGGACAAGAAAGCATGCTACCACAGCTGGGATAAGATCATTGTTCTTTTTTTTTTAAAGAATTATTTTATTTAGCTTTATTTATTTATTTTAATTTGACCAGAGAAGGACAGGGTGAGAGAGAGAGGGAAGTGAGAAAGCAAGCCGCCAGGTCTGGGACTTGAACCACAGTCAGCCATGTGAGAGCCAGCATCCTTAGCCACCACACTACCTGCTGGCCCCACATGATTGTTCTTTATTCTGTTTCATCATTAGAAAAGATGAAGTGTAAGTTTAGGAGCAATTAAAGTCCAGGTTCTGGTTGTTGGATATCTATCAGCCCCTATATCTATGTCAGTATCTGTCCCTTTATCCACCCTAGGCATGAATCCACCTCTGCATCCAGCAGGGAGTGGGCGTCAGTACGACATTACAAACGGTGAACTTTTCTGGCATCCGTTCTCAACCTGCATTCTGCATTAGCAATTTTATGACATTTTCCTTATCATATCATAAAGTAATAAGAAGAATGTTCATGTGATCAAGTTTTGGGCTCTAGATCTAATCCACCTGAATTTGAAATCAGAATCTGCCACCTGCAGGTTTAAACCCTCATTAGCCTCATGAGAGGCAGTGATGGAATCTCCATTACTGGACTGATATGAGAATTTAAGTGCAGTTCTTTGAAAATGAGCCCATGGCCACTGCTATACATGTTGTTTGTTAAATAAATGAAAATAAATAAAATACTCAGGATTCTTTCCATAGTTTCAGGATCAACTTCATATTTCCAGTTTCATGTATATATAAATTATACAAATATTTTAAATGTGTATTCACAACTATCTGAAAAACACAGAAAATGTCTGAAGGAAGTAAATTGCTCTTCAGAAATTATATTCTCATAAGTGAATAACTTTTCTTCTTCTTTTTTTTTTTTTTGAGAGGTCTTTGCTATAGGGACCATGCACTTGCCAGAAAGGCAGAGAGAGACAGAGAGACAGAAAAGGAGAAATCACCCCCCAGGGGGGATGGCCACGCTGTAATTCCTTCTCCTCCATTCTCCTCTCGGGATCTTGGGCACGCACACACATGCACCTGGCATGAGTTTAAGCCACTGGGTCTGAGACTTGAACTGTGGACGACTACATGGGAGTCCAGTGACATAGTCATTACACCAACTGCTGGTCCCAATAAGTTAATAACTTTTAGTAGATTCAGTATTTTTAATACAAGTAAAAACGTGCCGTTCTTTACTGTTCACCTAACATTACACATCTAGAAGCAGTCTCTGAGTTCATGGAAACATGTTTTTCAATGACTGCGTAATAGTCTCTCATAGAGCTCTATCATAATTAATTTAACTTCACATCACAGTAAACATAAGTTCATTTCAGTTTTTACCATAATATGCAATGCTGCAATGATCCTTAGTTTGTTCTAAAATATCATATATAGATATATGTATTATATCATATATACATAAATGACTGTAAAGCTGGGAAAAAATATTCAGATGTTTTTGTTAGAACTCAAGCACAGAAAGGCAAACAGCTATTTCATGTTATAGATCATTGCAACTCAGTTCATATGAGAAAATGTGCTATAACAGAAAGAACAGTGGGGAACCAGCAGTTAGCGTAATGGCTATGTCGCTGGACTCCCACGTAGTCGACTGCGGTTCGCGTCCCGGACCCGGTGGCTTAAAACTCACGCCAGGCGCGTGTGCGTGCGTGCCCGAGATCCCGAGAGGAGAATGGAGGAGAAGGGATTGCGGCGTGACCATCCCCTCTGGGAGGTGATTTCTCGCTTTCTGTCTCTATGTCTCTGTCTGGCGAGCACACGCGCCCTATAGTGAAAAACCTCTCAAAAAGAAAAAAAAAAAAGAAAGAACAGTGAAGGGTCGCTTAAGGACAGATACGTTTTGAAAAACTAATCATCAGGCAGCTTCGTCAGGTGTGACCGCCCTGAAGTGTGCACAGACTTGGCTGCTGTGGCCTACCACACACCCAGGCGGCATGGTGCTGTGTGTGAGTCCTGGAGTACAAACCTACACAGCATGTTACTGTATTGTGAATGCAGGCAGTTGCAACACAATTGTATTTGTGAATGTAAAAATACGTAAATATAGAAAAGGCCTAGTACAGAAGATGGTATTTTAAAAAAGCAGGTAGATTTGTGTAAGGTATTGACCATGAATGGAGCTTGCAGATCTGGGCATTAGTATAGATGAGTCAATGAGTAAATGTGAAGGTTTAAGATATTGGGACCAGCAGATGGTGTAATGGTTACATTGCTGGACTCTCACGTCATCAACGGTTTGAGTCCTGGACCTGGTGGCTTAAAACACATGCCAGGCACCGTGTATGTGCATGTCTAGGATCCTGACAAGAGAACAAAGGAGAAGGGATTACAGCGTGACCAACCTGGGGCCAGGGGGTGATTTCTTGCTTTCTGTCTATCTGTCTGTGTCTCTCTGGTGTTTCTCTGTCTCTATAGCAAAAATCTCTCTCTTAAAAAATATTATCATATGTAATTGTCAAGTTGAGTAACACAGTACACTTCGGTTATATTCAATTTATTTAATATTTTTCTTTAATTACAAATTAGCTTACTGTCACCTTTTTACCTTACATATTTTTGCTTTTAACATTCTGAATCTTTTAAAATAACACTCAGAACACAAACGCATTGTATTACCTGTACAAAAGTATTTTATTCTTTAAATTCTTATTCTGTTCTTTTTTGCTAGGTTTAAAGTTATTTATTTATTTATTTATTTTTACCATTTAAACTTTTTTGTTAAACACTAAGACTCCAACATGCATATAAACCTGGAACTATACAGGTTTGGGATCATGAATATCACTGTCTTCCACCTCCACAACTTGTCCCACTGAAGGACCACGACATACTGAATGACACAAAATTCACTCAAATACAAGAGAAAGTGCTATGAAGAGCCGACCTGGAGCTGCCAGCACAACAAGGCGTCATGTTCCACGTTCACCTTTTCCTCTTAAAAGTAGATGGAGTATGTTTTAAAATAACAATAAAAATATTGTAAATACCTAAACCAGTGACATCATCACTTATTGTCCTTATCAAGTGTTAGACCCTAGGGACCAGCAGTTGGAGTAATGGCTATGTTGCTGGACTCCCATGTCGCTGGACTCCCATGTATTCAACTGCGGTTGGAGTCCTGGACCCAGTGGCTTAAACTCACACCAGGCGCGTGGGCATGCGTGCCCAAGATCCCGAGAGGACAAGGGATTGCGACGTGGCCATCCCCCCTGGGGGGGATTTCTTGCTTTCTGTTTCTCTGTCTCTCTTTCTGGCGAGCGAATGCATCCTATAGAAAAATCCTCTAAATAATAATTTTTAAAAAGTATTATGCCCTGTGCCTAATTAAATATCTATCCATTTTCACAACCGGTTAAGCAGCGAATTCATTCACAACCATGTCACCACAAATGACTAAGTAAATGTATTGCCGCAGGGTGTGATGACAGCTATGCCGTCACTAGGCAATGAGAACTTTCCTGCTATGGCGTAATCATGCGGGTCTTCTGTTCACATGTGGTCTGGCCTCGATCAGCACATCACATGGGGCACAGCACTGTGTACGACTCGTGTGAGCTTGGACTGGACAACTATTCCATAGTTTCACACAGTTTAACAAATGTGTACCTGCTCAAAAGATAGCATTTTCATTGGAAGTCCTTTCAGCTATGTGATTGAATACTAGGATATTTAAAATGTAAAAGACCTTTCATTTAGAGAATGTATTAGGTATCAAGTATTTGAAGCAGATTTAAAACAGGAGTATTAGCAGTTAAAAGTTAGAAAAAGAAAATTAATACATTAAAAATTTTCATTTTATTACATAAAATAATTTCTTGGAATGTCTTCCCAATTTATTGTTAGGACTATTCCCATGATGAAGGAATTTAAGCAAGATGTTTTGATGCTAGTTGTCTCATCATAAGCCTAATTTATCATGAGGCAATTAAGTATGCTTATTCCAAACTTTTATATTGTCTTCTTTGACTTTTTAATAACCTATATATATAAAGCTATAAAGACCTTATTTATAACCCATAAACTAATTTATGAGTCTTTGAAGCCTTAAAATTTCCTTAATGACAAATAGATTGCATTTATATGGTAAGTGCCCATTACCAATAGCATCATATCTTAACAACAATGTATTATTAAAGCCACTTTGGATTATAGCCAAAATAAAAGATTATATGTACAATAAAATAATATATAATACATTGATCATAGGTACAATATTTTGTTTGTGTTAATTCAAAGAAGAAAAATAATACAACTAAGGAATAAAGTAAAAACAGCAGTTTTAAGTTTATCATAAAAATCATATAATCTAGACACTTAAAATGCTGGGGAGGAGGAAAAAAAGAAAGAAAACTTCTATATAATTCATTTCTGAGGCTCATATTTAATATAAAGGAAAGTACTCAAACATGAACAGGGAAATCAGGAAACATTGGATTTTGAGATTGAAACCATGTTTCCTATAATCAAATTTTATAAGTAAGGAATTTTCTAAGATAAATAATTTAGTCAATGTAATAAATGTGGTCCTAGGGCTAGTTTGTGGCATGGTAGCTAATGCAGTTGATTCCCACATGGTCAAGTCCTGGACCAAGTGGTTTGGAAAACACATCACACGTGTGTGTCAAAAATCCCCAGAGGAGAATGGAGGAGAAGAGATGGCAGTGTGCCCATCCTCCCTTGAAGGGCAGGTACTTTTTCACTTTCCTCCACCTCTTTCTAGGTCCTGTAGCAAATTAAAAAAAGTAAAATAAATTAAAAAAATCTGGTTCCAAATCCTACCAGGAATTACAACCATCAGATTCACATAGGCATTACTGGCTATGTACTTCTGTGTTCATGAGCACACTGGTACACAGTCATTCTCAACCTCTCCTTTCTGCTCTCGTTTTCCTTTTCTAGACTGAAAAAAAAAATCCTAGATAAGGTAACAAAATCTTGACTGTGATACTGTGATATTATTATCAAGAATCATTTGTTTAACTTGAAAACGAAGACACAAACAACGATTTGCCTGAGAATATCATTGAATTCATACTATGAAATGAAAAAGTGTTAGTTTACTATGTGTGTTAATTTAGAGAAGAAAAATATATGTAAAGTCTCATCATTTCCATTAGGGTTTCCTAAGAACTTAGAGTCCTCCTTACAAAGCAACTGATTAAATTTCTCATAAATTCTGAATAGTCACCTAAGAAAAATGATTTGTTGCTTTCATCTTCTAAGGTTTGATCTCGTTCTTTCCAGATTTATGTATGTGCTGTTTTAAAAGAAAATTAGAGTAGTCCCGTTGTGTTCGCCATCTTAGGACGCACCACTGTTCTGAGCAAGGACGTGTCTCTAGTCGACCACGTGGGAAGGCAAAGCACTGACTCATAATCAAGCTCCTAGGCGTCTTAACATTAGTGATTCGTTGAGGCTTACAGTATTCATCAAGCAGTTTCTCTTATGCAAAATTAAAGCTGTCCAATTTAAGAATGCTCCTCATCAATTTAGAACACAATTAGGATCCAGCAGACGGTGTAATGGTTACATTGCTAGGCACCCATGGAGTTGACTGTGTTTGAGTCCTGAACCTAGCATCTTAAAACCCGGCACGTGTGCATGTGTGCCCAAGATCCCAAAGGGAGAATGAAGGAGAAGGGATTGTGGCATGACCATCCCCTCTGGGGGGATATTTCTCACTTTCTGTCTGTCTCTCTCTGTCTCTGTGGCAAATGCATATGCCCTATTTATAGCAAAAATCTCTCTCCTCCTCCCACCCCAATAAAAAAAGATAAAACAAAATTATTGATCAGTTACTTTGCAATTGTCTCTGCCAGCCTATAGTGTAACGATTACCGTTTATGTTGCCTCTGTCCAGGAGTTCAGTACCAGTGATCGGTCAGAGAGGGGCTGGCAGGTGCTGGTTCTGAGAGCAGAGGCTGAAGACAAAAAAAAAAAAACAAAACAAAACAAAAAAAAAACAGAAGTAAAACCTGACTGGCGAAGGGTTAGCAGGACTCTGAGGAAGACTTTCCAGACAAAGAGAATATGTGACTGCATGAACACATGAGATTTCATGGTGCTTTAGAGAAACTGAAGTTAATTTAACATTACTGGAGAGAAGCACGCTTGCAAACTTGTATTCTGCAATGAAAGGTCTTCCAAGTGGGCCTGTCCTGGACACAGAGGGAAGCAAATTCGACGGTGGCCTGTGCAGAGGGAATCGTGGCAGACTGCTGTGTGAGACAGGGACCAGCTACATACACGGGCAGGAAACAAATAAGTGAACAAATCTCTGCCGTGGAACTTGCTCTAAAGGAAATGAAAAGGGTGCTGCAAGAGAGGAGATGTAAATATCAGAAGGAATAGTACTCAAAGAACCGGGGCTGGTGGATGGTGGAAATGAGGAATCGGCCATGGAACAAGGAACAAGGCTTCCAGGTGAGTGAGTGCTTGACAGAAGGTGGGAAAGGCTGGAGTGATACCAGAGAGTTGTAGGAGGATGAGTGAGTGGGAAAGTGCTAGGAGCCAGAGTTGGTTAGAAAGACCAGGACTGGGCAAAGCAGAGCTTTGAAAGGTCTGGATAAGGAGCTGGATATAAGTTTAATGATCTAATAAATATATGAAAATATGACGAGTATTACTAATTATCTGGGTGACACAGTGAAATGACATAAAATAGCAATACTCTAAGAAGGTGGCAAAGAATTAGTCGGTGTTATTACAGCTGTAAGATAAATGCAGTCTGACATCCAGTTAGTGTGACTGTAATTAAGTTGGTAGTTGTTATCAAATGCACATTCTATTTGACCCAGAAATATGGCATCTAGAAACACCTGAATGCATCTGAAGATTTATGGGAAAGACCAGCAGGACTGGCTGTGGGGTGTGTGTATGGGGGGAGGGCACAGTGCCGAAGATCGCTGGCTCAGTTCCCCCAGCTGACCTGTGCACCACACCAGGGGTGTGTTCCCATGGTCGTTACCAGCTGTGAAGGTTGGAGGGGAGTTCATGGCATGATATAATGTTGGAGGGTGCTTCTCCCCTCCCCAACACTCATGAAAAAATAAATTAATTAAGCTTTGTTTTTAACTTGGCCAGAGGGCAGGTATGCTCCACAGAGAGAGACAGAAACAGAGGGAGAGAGAAAGTGAGAAAGAACTCTTCGTGGGAAAAGATCATGCCACAGTCCCTTCTCCTCCATCTCTCCCTTTTTTGGGGGTGTTGGGTACACATGCTCATGCACCTGGCAAGTTTCTCAAACTGCTCTTCTAGGACTCAAGCCAGGCAATAGGCCATGTAGGGTCCAGCCTCCTCAACCACCATGCAGCAGGCTCATCCTAAATGTTTTCCTTTAAAAAGGCAAGTCACTTACATGTTCATATCTGAAATGAATAATGAAGTTAATGACTTTATGATATATCTATTTTCATGGCATATCATTTAGCCACTATATAAGTAAATTTTACATTGTTTATGACTTTCAAGCTAATTTTATAATTTGGGAAAGACTGATGAAAACTAAAAATAACTCTTACAACTTATCTGTTTCACCTATGTATATAATTAAGAAAAAAAATTGTTAATATTCTCACAAACAGCTGGTCTCATAGCACAGTGGTTAAGCCTTGTGCATAGAGAATTGAACCCCACACGACTGACTGTAGTTTGAGTCCTGGCCCTGGGAGTTTGAAAAACACACAAGGCACACCTGAATGTGTCAGAAACCTTGGGTCAGCCTGTGGAGTGTTGGTTAAAGCAGCTGGATTCTGTATGGCTGCATGGTTTGAGTCCTGCACCTGGCTGCCGGATAAAACACACCATATGCAACTATGTGCCAAAATTCTCCAAAGAAGAAATGGAGGAGGAGGGATTGTGGTATGACCATCTTCCATGAGTGGATGGGAGGTTTCTGTCTCTCTCTTTCTCTGGTGAGCTCACATATCGTCTGACAATAATAAAAAAGAAAAGTGAGAGGGACCAGCAGTTAGCGTAATGGCTATGTCGCTAGACTCCCTATAGTCAACCGTGGTTTGCACCCCGGACCCGGTGGCTTAAACTCACGCCGGGTGCGTGTGCGTGCATGCCCAAGATCCCGAGAGGAGAATGGAGGAGAAGGGATTGCGGTGTGGCCATTCCCCACTGGGGCTTGATTTCTTGCTTTCTGTCTCTGTCTGTCTGGCGAGCACATGCGCCCTATAGCAAAAACCTCTCAAAAAAAAAGAAAAGAAAAGTGAGAATGTATTGAATGTGGCTACATATGTGGGAATAATTCATTTACCTTTATTTAAATATAGTAAAGCAATAGATATATTTATTATTTATGTAAGGAAACTTATTATTTAATTTTGTTTCACAAAGTAGTTATTTCTGTATGTCTCCAAGATATACACATGTTATCCTCAGGAAATATTCACAGTAAGCAAAAATGGGTCCTTCTTCTGTAAATATATCATATTGAATTGGTTTCATTACAATAGTGACATGACAACATCAATGATTTGGACATTTCTTATCTGTAAATCATTTTAGATTTCTCATATGTGGTATTTAATTTTTCTTGTGTTTTTCTGATATTTAGTCAGGCATTAGAGTTTATAATATATTGACTAATTTATGTATGTATTTATTAAAAAAAATTTTTTTCTAAACTGAAAGCATTCAAGCTAGAGAAATGGGAACTAACTGAAGTTTTCATAAGATTTAAAAATTCTTTTGATGTTAGTACAAAACACAGTGAAACTTGCATAGATGAAAAGCAGAACCCTTTGCTATTTCAACCTCAAACTGTGGAAGGGCTACCTCAGGATTCCCCTCAGGGAGGGCACCACAGCAGGCTGGGGTTGGACAGGGCGATAAGCCAAGTGGGAGGGGCCAATTAGGTTTCATGGACTCCCTGTTGAATGGCTAGTTTGAATAATTTTGCAAGCTTCTGAACACAAGATTTATCCCTAGTATTGGGACCAGCAGTTAGCATAATGGCTATGTCACTGGACTCCCATGTAGTTGATCACGGTTCGAGTCCCAGACCCGGTGGTTTAAACTCAGGCCGGGTGTGTGTGCATGCATGCCCAAGATCACAAGAGGAGAAGGGAGGAGAAGGGAGAAGAAGGGATTGTGGCATGGCCATCGGGGGGTGATTTCTCGCTTTCTGTCTCTCAGTATCTCTCTGTCTTTTTGGGAAGCGCACACATCCTATAGTGAAAAAGCCTCTTCAAAAAAAAAAAAAAAAAAAACAGTTATCCCTAGTGTTTTGGTACCTGAACTTGGTACAGTTAAGGCTGGTGAATAGTAGTTCTCTGAGTGTAAGAGCTTAATAAGGGAAAAGGCAAGCATTTGTGATGTGGATGTAAATAGCTACTGAAAAAGATGGACTGACTAGCCTCTAACCATGACTTCAAAACTGGGTTAATACAATAGAATTTAGATGATTGATACCAATAGATCCCTGCTGCTATCCATCAATTAAGATCCCTGCTGCTATCCATCAATCAATCATTCATGGATAGCAGCAGGGATCCATTGGTACACGTGGGTGTAGAAATATTGGGCTGTTGGAAAAGTCATCATGCATTTTTGCATAGAAAAACAAGGACCAGCAGTTGGCATAATGGCTATGTCAGTGGACTACCATGTAGTCCACCATGGGTCGAGTCCCGGACCCGGTGGCTTAAACTTACCCCTGGTGTGTGTGTGCGTGCCCAAGATCCCTAGAATAGAATGGAAGAGAAGAGATTACAGCATGACCATCACCCTTCTGGCTTTCTGTCTCTTTGTCTCTCTTTGTCTTTCTGGCGAATGCACACGCCCTTTATCCTCCAAAAACAAACAAACAAAAAAACCCATAAAAAAATACGCCATGACTTTTCCAACAAAAAAATATATTCTCATAACTAAACATAAAAGAAAGTGTCGTTTGTTATGCATCTAATCCAAGATAAGACTACTTATTCGTGAAGAAATGAAATTCTATTTGCTGACTCTCCTTTTGGAATCAGCTCTCTGAGCCATAAACCCAATGCCATTTTAAGGGACAGTTCTCTCATGAAATATAGTAACCACTTGTTGGGAAATACTGGAACTGTGAAGCCTAAAGGAATTATGTGTTACCTAGAGATTTTACGGGAGCACGGCTTGAGCCAATGGGGAGGCAATGATGCATGACGTGTACACAGACTCCCTCAGGAGGCCATATGATAGGTGGGTGGGCGAACATTCTCGCCCTCCGTCTCCCGCTTACTCTCTTTCTCAGGCTTTACTCCAAAAGCAGAAAAATCTAGTTTACTGAACATCTGAAAAGGAGAGGCCTATTTGTATTATTTTTAGAAGAGAGCAGCCATCATTTTGGCAGTACTTTTCAAACTGTTTATTTATTTTGCAATAATAGGTATAATTCAATAAGTCTTTGAGTGATAACAAGGCTTTATTTGCATATTTATGGAAGAACTCAGTCTAAACAATGAATTAAACTTGAGGCTGACACACAGAACATAGACTAATATTCTGAACTACACCATGGAGAGTCAGTACACAAAATCTAAACAGGGATTCCCTCCAGAACAAATGACATGTATTTTTGTTTGTAAATCAACTTATTTGCAAGGAAAATAATAGGTAGTATAACTGCATACAGAAAATATAAGATATATGTCAACTTACAAATATAATGTGTATTGTCTAATCTGAATTCAAACTTTTTTAAAAAGAGGGATCGTCTTTGGAATTAAACATGTTGAGTACACCAAGTTGATATTTGATGATGTTAAGTTCTATGTGTGTACATATCTGTGTGTGTGTGTGTGTGTGTATCCTTGTTGTTTAAAACCATTTTGTGGTCACACTGAAAAAAAAATCCATGTGTGGGGATACAAACAAATATTTAAAAATGAAACAAACATGATGTCTTAGATTTGCTTCAGATCATGTGGTATTAATGTAGTCAGCATGGGAGAGGGTTGGCTTTGACGTGACAGTCTGTTACCTAGTGATGGGGTTTCATTATACCACTAGGTCTACCTGATCTATGGTTTGTAAATGCTATATAACAAAAATATGTATAGGTGAGAAAATAATTTGTCAATTTATTAGGAGGAAATGCTGATTGCAGAAGCACAGATAAGTCCAACCAGAGCTGACTAGTAAGCTGGCTTTAATCTTCAATGTGGTCTTAGTGCAGTGGCAGGGAGTCTAAAGGGCAAGTGAAATTTATTTCCTTCATTTAGCTTTAGAAGAACACAACTTAAGTCCAAATACCATGCCCTCCATGTAGCTTTTTAAAATATTTACTTAAATATAATCACTAGCAGGTCCAGCAGGTGACGTGATGGTTAAGGCTGCTGGACTCCCACATGGTTGACTGTGGTTTGATTCCCAGACCTGGCAGCTTGCTTTCTCACTTTCTCTCTTTCTCTCTCATTCTATCCCTCTCTGCTGGTCAGATTAAAATAAATAAATAAATGGACAAATAAAGTTCAATGAAGAAATCTTTAAATATATATATATATATATATATATAAAATCACTAGCCACCAAAGAAACCAACAAGTGTGTGAGAGATGTGTGTTCATAGCACCTGTGGCACTGTACACTTCTGAGGTTTGAAATGTTTAGCTAGGCTCTTCAGATGTCAGCCATAAATTTTGACTCCTTACTGCTATTGCTATGTAAAAATATTTTTAATTTTAAATAAGTAATAGTGTTAAAAACATGTAAAGGCAAGAAATATTCAGGTAACACAAACCAACTCTAACAAGTAAATATATCAAATTGTTTCAATTAAGAATAACATTTCTGATCTAGGCTGTCAACAACTAAAAGTTAATGCATTTTACTGCTACAAACACTGGTTTTGTTTTGAAAGACTGCTGACAGCTTTCAGTGTTATTCACACCCATTAATAGCATATTGCTTTGCTTGGTGTCATTAAACTAACACTCTATCTTTAGTAAAAGTGCACATTTTCATTCTCCTCTTCCAACTTAATTTTTCTGTAAATGTATTCTTTTTTAAACATTTTCTTATTTATTTTTTTCTGAAAGAAAGAGACTACCAACTTTTTTTTTTTTGAGAGAGAGAGTTTTTGCTATAAGACATGTATGTTCATTGGAAAGACAAAGAGAGAGAGAGAGAGAGAGAGAGAGAGAGAAAGTGAGAACTTATCCCACAGTAAAGATGGCCACACCACTATCCCTTCTCTACTCTCCTCCTGAGATTTGGGGTGCACACGTACATGCGTGGCCTGAATTTTAAGTCTCCAGGCCTGAGATTTGAACTGTAGTTGGCCATATGGGCGTCCAATGCCTTAACTACTGTGCCACCTGCTGGCCCCTCCAACAGGGTGTTTATACTGCAATCCAAGCCCATGTCCAGCATGTGCAGGAGGTCCTGGGACATGAACATAGAACCTTTCCCATATGGGTCCAGTTTCTGCTGTAGCACCACCAGGCCCCAAACTGTAATTTTTATTTCATCTCTCTGATTTACTTTGATAACAAGACTGGTAACTTATAAAGAATCTTTAAAACCTTTAGAGAATCAGTGTATATTTTTAAATACATTTTCACCTTACTACAGTACCATTATGCATATCCCTTTTTATATTAACTGTAAGCCTTCAACTTCCAAAATAAAGATGTCTGTTTTAAATAACTTACATGATGAATTGTGATTAGGAGGAAAAATGAGGGTAAGATTATTGTTGTTTAAAACTGGTATAAAATTCAGATCTTTGCTTCGGTTAATACAATATGATACCTCAAAATAAATATAAATGAGAATAAATCCCAACTTATTTCTAGAGAAAAAATTAGGGGGTAAAAAGAAATATATATGGTATATTGGGCTAGATGGTGGCACAGGGAAAACATGACTTAAGGTTGACTCACATGCAAAAATTCTGGGGTGGTACCTGGAGAGCACTCTGAACATGCCAGGTGGATGCATGGCCATGACAGGGCTGGCTGAGGCTGGGGGTGGGTTGTGATGTGAAAGCCCTCCCAAGGGACCAGCAGTTAGCGTAATGGCTATGTCGCTGGACTCCCATGTAGTGAACCACAGTTTGAGTCCTGGACCCGGTGGTTTAAACTCATGCCAGGCGCGTGTGCATGTGTGCCCAAGATCCTGAGGGGAGAAAGGAGGAGAAAGGATTGCGGCGTGGCCATCCCCCCTGGGCGGTGATTTCTTGCTTCTGTCTCTCTGTCTCTTTCTTTCTGGTGAGCACACACGCCCTATAGCAAAAACCTCTCAGAAAAAAAAAAAAAAGAAAGCCCTCCTGAGAGTGCCTGTCTGTGTGTGCGTCTCTCTCATACAAGGAAAAAAATACTGTATATATTATAATATGTGTATGAAAATAAATAATATATATTTGTAAGTGTTATATATTATACAATAATAAAAATATACATATACATAATTATATATTTACGTATTACATATATTTTATATATTATATATTTAAAATACATATATTATAATTATATATAATGTATTATAAATTAGTATAAATATAAATGTGATGTGATGTAGTGTATTTACATTTATTATTTACCACATATTAATTATATTAATATAGTTAGGTAATTTATATATGATACATGCACATGGCGTGTAGTAGAATATTGCTAGGGAATAATTACGTCACTCATCATTTTAGATTAATGCATGTCACATTTCACGTGTTCCCCTAGCTCTGTAGGCCCATAAAATCCTCCAGATAATCTGAAAGTGTGGCAACATCTCTGCCAATTTAAAAACTACCTTTGGACACGGGGCCAGCAAGTGGCGTGGTGGTTAAGGGTGTTGGACTCCCACATGGCCGACCATGGCTCAAGTCTCGGATCTGGTGGCTTGCTTTCTCACTTCCTCTCTCTCTCTCTCTCTCTCTCTCTGATCAAACTGGAAAATAACAATGATAATAATAATAAGTAAAGTTCAATAAAATAATTCTTTTAAAAAAAAAGTACCTTTGGACAATCAACTTCTTTAGTTGTAAAGAATCATGTACTATGTAACACTTAAAGACTTGTCATCACGTAGTTCAAAAATCTTAACTGTTGTAAAGACAGCAAATGAAGAGTAAGAGGCTAAATCCTATTTCTGTAGTGACAGTGATTCTGCATTACCTGAGCACGCAGTTCAAGCAGAGGAAAGAAACATGCAAATTCTTATTGCCTGAGGCATTGTTGAGAGGCCACCCTCTTACCTCTAAGCCCATTCCCTAGACCTCCTGAGGTTCTAGCCAAGATAGAACATGAGGTACTCCAACCACATTTCCTCTCATGAACTAGTTAGTACAAGTGTATAAATTCACAGGCAATGGGCTGACTCCATGGCCTGCTGGTTAAAGCCGTCACATTCCACTTGGTGATCTGGATTCCTGGACATAGCAGCTCATGCACTGAGCAAGTGTGAGCGTGCCCTAAGTCCTGATAGGATGGAGCAAGCAGCAGAGGGGATCATGGCATGGCCACACCCAACAGGGTTGTTTTCTCCCTCTCCCTCTTTCTCTGTGTCTCTGTCCCTCTCTGGACAGCACATGTGCCCTCCAGCAATTTTTATTATTTTTTTTAAGTTCATAGGGAATCATTTTGCTCTAGCTTTATTCTTGTCCCTGGTTTTCCTCTGGCTTTTTCTTACCTAAATTATAGTTTCTTATATATTATCTATTAAAATCACTTCAAATGCTTCTAGAGAATATCAAAATATATAGATAAATAAGAAATTAATGAAACATTTGGGGTTAAGAGTTCTGCCTTAAATACACATTAACTGAGTTTTGCACATTATAAATGTTCTTAAAAGATTTCTAACTTAAATAGAATAAGTACAGAAATCTTCTTCAGTGAAGTTTGCTTGTCTTTCCAATTACTTAGCTGTGAAAGAAAAATGGCCAAATTAGATATCAATGGGAAGATAGATTGTAGAGTATTTCTTAAAGATTATATTACATTCAATGGCTTCAATGGTTTAAAAGCAAATGTTTTTTTTTCTCATTCATCAGTATTTATTACTTTCATAAGTCTTCTATCTCATAAATGTGTTCATTATTTAAATTAATTGAAAGGTAGATACCTGGAATTTCAATGGTTCAGCCTTTGTGTTTCCCAGGAACTCATTTCCTAAAATTATGATCCTATGATACCTTTTATTCTGAATTTATATGTTAATATAACTATATAACTTTTATTTTTTTTTGCCAGAGGGCACATGCTCTCATGAGAGAGAGAGAGTGAGAAACAAAGAAAATCATCCCCATCTTCCTCATTAGTATAGTGGTGAGTATCCCCGCCTGTCATCTGGGAGACTGAGGTTTGATTCCCCAATGGGGAGGTTGTGGCTCTTTTTGGGACCAGCAGTTAGTGTAATGGCTATTTTGCTGGACTCCCATGTAGTCAACCGCGGTTCGTGTCCTGGACCCAGTGGCTTAAAACTCACGCCGGGCGCGTGTGCGTGCGTGCCCAAGATCCTGAGAGGAGAATGGAGGAGAAGGGATTGCAGCATGGCCATCCCCCCTGGGGGTGATTTCTCGCTTTCTGTCTCTCTGTCTGTCTCTGTCTGGAGAGCACATGCGCCCTATAGCAAAAACCTCTTCCAAAAAAAGAGAAAAGCATCCCCAATGAGGCTGTTGGTGCTGCAATTTTTCCCACTATTTCTCCAACCTATCAGGGTTTGTGGGTGTAAACACACACACACACACACACACACACACACACACACACACACTTGGCATGTATTCAAACCACTGGGGCCGAGATTCAAACCACAGTTGACTGCTGGTATCTGGTTCCCCACGCACAGCACTTAACCTCCGTGCTAGGGAGTCAACCTGCTACTATTCTAAGATTTAACTAGTGTTTATGCATGCTATGCGCTGTTACATATGCTCTCCGTGTATTTTTACATTTAATTTTCACAGTTCTATTGTGGTTATTGACATCACACTCAATTTCCCAGAACAGGAATTAGACAAGCACGTCGTTGCACGAATACAAGGAGATCGCACAGGAAACGGGGGACAGGATTAGGGTCTGCACCTAGACTACTGCCGAGCTTTGGGTCCTGGATTCTCTGTTTTAAAGCACCTGCAGATTTTAGAATAATTGCTAAACATGTTGTAAGGTATGGAAGTAATGAGATGTATTATTTATGGAGTCAGATCAGATCTGTAGCTCAGTGGTTAAATCCTGTGCATAGGAATCTGATCCCTCACAGCTGATCATGGTTTGAGTCCCGCCCTCAAAGACATAAAAACATGTCAGGAGCATGTGTGTGTGTGTGTGCGCACATGTGAGTGTGTGTGTGCCCATACTTACGATCAGTGATCACAATCTCTCTCTCTGGTGAGTGCACATGCCCTCTAGTATTATTTTAAAGAGGGGTATTATTTTGGATATTAAAAATATATTATGGTCGGGACCAGCAGTTGGCGTAGTGGCTATGTCACTGGACTCCCATGTAGTCAACCATGGTTTGAGTCCCAGACCCGATGGCTTAAACTCCCACTGGGCGTGTGTGTGTGCGTGTCCAAGATCCCAAGAGAAGAATGGAGGAGAAGGGATTGCCACGTGGTCATCCCTTCTGGGGCTGATTTCTCACTTTCACTCTCTCTGTCTCTCTCTGTTTTTCTGGTGAATGCATGCACCTAATAGAAATATATATATATTGGTCTATAAATTGTACAGCAGTTGTGGGGCACTCTGCGGTGTTAGCGGTCATATGGAAGATGGGGCTCAGGTTTCAGGAGCACCTGTGCATGCCAAGTCAGTACACGCATGCCCAGATCCTCGCTGGCTGGGAAAAGCCGGAGGGAGGATCACCGTGTGAGGCCCTGGCGAGAGTGCTTGTCCTTCTCTCTGTCTCCTCTCATGAGAGAAATGAACTGTCAAAAATTGTTAATTCTGTATAATTTTATCTACGTTGATTAGACCCAGTGTAACATGGGATATACAATTTTTATGGTATGCCTTAGTCACCAACGTATTCGTACTTTCAGTAGATCTGAAAGTGGAGACAAGTGTAGAAAGCCCCTTAAAATAATAAGCAGTTTTATAAATAATATAGATGTTGTACTTACTGCATCGAGAAACAAATTGGCTTTAAATGGAATGATTTTTGAAGTGTGGCCCATGGATTCCCCAAGGTTCCTTAGCTTGCTTCAGGGGACAGCAAGGTCAAATTACCCTCATGGGGATTCCCAGGCTCTGTTTGCCTTTCCTGTGGTGTTGACATTGCACGGCTGATGCAAAAGCACTGCGGGGTAAAATGTCAGTGTCTTAGTTCTACACGGGCACCGCGTGACGCCGTCTTAGTGGGCATTGTGTTCTTCACCATCTGCATGGCCGTTAAGTCTGAGAATATTAAATTACTTATTTTTGCAGATGCTTTATAGTTTCTGTGAATTTTTGAATCAAATTTTTCTTTGTATCTTCTCCAAACCTGCCACTTTGTTGTGATGCACATGGTAAATGGTTTCAAATTGGAATAGGTAGTAAATCAGCCATTCTCAGGAAAAGTTTTACCTCAAGGATCATTTAGTTTCACATGACTGACGGCCAACTTCATGGGACATTCTTTAAAGCCCTTCCTTGCTTTATTTTATTTTAATTTTTTTCGTGTGTGTGATTTCTGTTTTTGCATTGGGAACCTGATATTGCATATTACAATACTCAACAGATTTATATAGATGCTGACGGAGTATTCCACAATTTCTATTTTTATTTTAAAAATACTTGTACATAGCTGCTAATCTATTTCGTTGGTGGTAAGACTTCGTTTCATTTTGTAAAAATTCTCAGCGTGGATAAACGAATGCTGACAAGAGTGTTTTACTACTTCTTTGGTTTTGCATGTTCTTTTAGAAGATTTTAACCTTTCTAAATAGCTGCTATTTAGTTTTGGGGAGAGTTAAACATTTATATTTCATAAATTATACACTGTTCTTGTGTGGGAAACTGAATTATGCAGTGAATCTTTCTGTTTAACGGTAGGACCGAGCCTGACCAGCCCTAAGACCTGACTCCATTGCTTTGCAGCACATAAAAGTTTCATGTTTCTAGTTCAGACCCTGCTCTCATAAGTTTCTTAGTATAAACATATTAAAAGAAACCATAGTAGTTCTGATCTGCAGTCAGGTAAACATTACTCATAAAGAAAATAACCATCTTTCGATTGTTTAATTCTTGAGATTTTTTTCATTGACAATAGAAGTTGAGCTAATATACAAATATTTTATTGACTTTTTTTTCAAGTCAAAATAACTTTTTAAATATAGCTTTTCAGGGGCAAAGTAACATTCATTTAACGATAGCACACTATTATTTGTATTCTAAGTGTTTAGATTACATTACCAGTCAGGTTTACTGTAACATATTTGGAGGCTACAGTAACATCACATAAAATGTGTAACTTTTCTGCCGTAGATGTTGCAAAGATGTTATTAAAATAAGGTGAGGGACATTAGGTGGCATGGTGGTTGAGGCGCTGGGCTGGCTCCCACATAACGAAACACATTTTGAGGGCTGGGCCTGGGCCTGGTGGCTTGCTCTCTCTCTCTCTCTTTCTCTCTCTCTGGCATACACACATGTCCTATAACACATTTAAAAAATAATAATGATAAATAAGATTAAATAAATAATATTTTTAAAAAAAAGGGGAAGGGGACCAGCAGTTAGTGTAATAGCTATGTCGCTGGACTCCCACATAATCGAGTCCCGGACCCAGTGGCTTAATCTCACACCGGGCGTGTGTGTGTGCGTGCCCGAGATCCCCAGAGGAGAATGGAGGAGTAGGGATCGCGGTGTGGCCATCCCCCCTCGGGGGTGATTTCTTGCTTTCTGTCTCTCTGTCTCTCTCTGTCTGTCTGGCAAGCGCATGCGCCCTATAGCAAAAACCTCTCCAAAAAAAGAATAATAATAATAATAAGGTTACAATTTGAGAGATCTGAGACATTTCACCTTTTTTAATGAGCACTGTATCAGTTCAATGAATTATTTGTAATGAAAAATTATGCAAAATAAAATGTATATGATAATGAATATATAAAACAGATGGTCCTGCTAGTCTTCTTATATTTTATATCTTTAAATGGCTTCATGCACTATCAATCCATTTAAAGCACACAGAGGGGTAGCCATTAAACAGTTTTCCATTCTTCTTCACTAATGATACTTAAAGACATTTAATAACGTTTGCTAATTGTGTAATGCCAATCCTCCAAAAATAATGTATCAGTAGGGAGTATTTCTGCATCGTTCCTTTTGTTTCCAGACAGCATCTAATGAACTGGAATGATCATAATTGGCAGAATACAATGCACTGGAAAACATGTTGCTAGGGGAATTCTTTAAATGTCAAAAAATTACCTTCTGCCTGGGGAAATCAAGCAAGTCAATGGAATTTGTATTAAAATTGAAACAGTTAAAACTTTATGTAAATCTTGCTTCTGTCACATTGTACAAAGCATAATAGTCTTCAGGATGATAGAACTTTCGATTACACTACAATATAGCTACTAGTGTTATTTCTAATGATCACAGTGGTATTTTACCAGACAAAACAACATCCATTTTTTTAAATTTTACATCCATAAAAATTCTGTACTTAAACTTCAAATATCCTTTAGTGAATGAAGTGCCCAGTAATAAAGACAAAGTAAAAGATTTGAGGACACCAGGTTGCTTTTAGATAATCAAAATAATAAATAAAATATTTAGTATAAATTATTTTGTAGCTGTTATGAGGTGATTGTATCTGCCAACAAAGACTGAAGACAGATGCCAGCTGATGAGTAGAGAGTATGGAAACTTGAAGCCAGGCAAGAACTTCCCTGGGGAGCGGATCATAGCTTTTCTATCAGGAATTGTTGACTATAGACCAGATCCCCTCTGTCGGGGATTAGGGTGGGGAGTGGAAGTTGGGGGAGAGAGCAGACCTGTTTCATGCTGCTCTTGTCTAATTGCACCCTAGGAGGGCTATTCTATTTTTCTTTAGTTTAAAATAAAAAAGGAAAGAAAAATAAAATCAGGAAACAAAATTTTTGAAACCCACAATTTAATCACAATCAAATCTTCGTAATGGTATTTTAAATGTCTTTTGTTAAACTGTGCCCAAGTATTTATCATTTTTACAAAATAGAAACTAATCTAGTATAATTTATATTAGTAACATAGTTTTAATATTCCTAGGTGGAAGCAAAGCTCTAGGTGGATTCAGAACTCTCTAGGCCAGTTGTGGAGGCACAGCGGCAACGGCCGCCATGCTGGACACATGTGGGAAATCAGGGGCTTGCTTCCCAGGCTGGCCTGCACAGGCTCCCCACGCCTGCATCTGTCTGGAGACTTGGGGGAGGGTGTGTGATGAGATCCTGCTCAGGGTGCTCGTCTTGCTCTCTCTCCTTCACACACCTACATACTCTCACTAAACCAAATCAATCAGTCTTACACAATACATAACCATTCCTACTCCTCCTTACACTACAGAACAGGAATCAGCTCTAAAAAGAAAAGAAAATGACTACCACTCTTTGAACATTAGCCTCTCGGGTGAAGGCACATCAAGTGCTTTTTACCTTGAGTCCAAGCACCTCTGGCCTGTCCTCTCAACCTCTTATTTCAAGATGGCCTCTCAGTGGCTCAGCCCGGAGGGTAGGTGCTGATGGACACTGCTGCTCTGCAGGCTGAGGCCTCGGGAGAGGTTCAGATTTCGTGCCAACCCACTCTAAAAGCAGAGCCTGGTGGTGTGACTGCAGGAGGGTCTCAACGAAAGGAGACCCTGTCTGAAAACCAACCAGCCAACCAACCTTACCTAGCAGATTCATTCTTCAACATCCCTTATGCCGTTACTAGTAATGGTTAATCTAGTGCCTCCTAATAAACACTTTTAAAGCAATAGTTAGTAATTTACTTTTTCAAGTCAGATAGAGAAACTCTCTCTCAGTCCTCAAACATGTTTTGCACCAAACTAAAGCTGTATTTCAATTCCATTTCCTATGAATTTTCTGAAGCTCCTTTCCATACCACTGAGAAGTAAAGATTTATCTTCTGCGTCATTACTGGGGACACAGTGTTTGTGAATTTTTCTTTCTCCCAATCCAGATTTTTGTCAATTTCCTCATAAGATAAATGCTACTCAGTGACTATTCATGTTGGAGAAAAACAAACTTTCATTTTGTTATCAAATAGTCAAGATTAATAAAGAACACTTAATATGAATTAATTTTTAAATTTTTTTGAATTTGTTAGAAGTTTTGCTGAGACTGTGGCAAAGAGGATAAATGTCATGAGATACTATGTTCTTGAAAGAACTATATTTTGTTGACTTTAATCATGCACTTAGTAAGTAAATTTGAATTTAAGTATGTTTAACTATTCCTGTTGAAACTGAAATTTGAAGATAACTTTAATGCTCTCGAAGTTGGACAAAAATAATATACTTCCATTTTTATATTTTAAAACCTATGATTTGATGAAACATGGTTTCACGGCAAGATCTCCTCTGATGGCTTTTCATCAAATGAGCAGTTTTTCATGCAATTCTATATTTATCCCAAATTAGTCATTATTGCTCATAATCACTTGGTGTATGTGAATTTGCAAATGCATCAATGATATTTCTCTGAGAAATCCCAGTAACTGACAGAAATCCACTTATTAGAAAGAAGAACACCATAGATTCGTCATCTAACTGTCTTGATTGGTTCACTTTGTGTGACAGAAGATGGAAATGCATGACAAGAAACTCATGGAAAACCATATAGGGAATGTCTTTACTGAAATAGATTTAAAATGACACTTCAATATAAGGAGCAGAAAATTTATTGTACCCATGGGACCTGCAGTTAGCATAATGGCTATGTCACTGGACTCCCACGTAGTAGGCCGCGGTTTACGTCCTGGACCTGGTGGCTTAAAAAACTCATGCCGGGCACATGTGCATGTGTGCCCAAGATCCCGAGAGGAGAATGGAGGAGAAGGGATTGCGGTGTGGCCATCCCCCTGGGGGGTGATTTCTCGCTTTCTGTCTCTCTGTCTTTCTCTGTCTTTCTGGAGAGCGCATGCACCCTATAGCAAAATCCTCTAACAGAAAAAAAAGCTCTTACTGAAGCTTTTTCCTAAACGGGGTTAAAAAGTACTGGATTCTGTATATAGACTGTAAAATATTCCTAATGGATATATTTGTATGGACTAATTTTAGCAGTTTGTTGAAAATGAAATTGCCTTTGCTATGATTTTTTTGAAATAATGTTCGAATAGGATTAATGTTAACATAAAAGAGAAAAATTAAGAAAGACCATGTATGTTAGGTTCACTCCGTGGTATTATATATATATATATATAGTACCCAGTTGATTTTGATTTTGGTTTTTAAATACTTTTCTGAGGTATTTAAACGTTCAAACTATAGTTTCATTTTAATAATACATAAGTATTACATAATACATAATACATACTTTAAGTCCCTGTTTTAATCCAAAGGCTGGTTTTTCCTCAAGAAAACCATGGCAAAGCTTTTTCAACCTATTATTAATACTCGACAGTCCCAGATCCCTGTGGAAAACAGGTATATCTGACATGAGAGCCTAGTCGGTCCACCTGTAAGTAGCATCTACCAACTGTAGACAGCACATGTGGGTAGAGAACGTAACAGGTGTAGTGCTTAAAGTGACAGAGAATAACACCAATGGAGAGGAAAAAAGTGAAAATATTTATAATTTATGCTACTTGTAACAGATCTTAGAGAATAGTAGAAGAGGAGTTGAATCATAAGTGATTGAAGATTACTGATTAAAATGAGATTTTTAGATTACTGTAATTTTCATTTATTTAAGCTTCTGAATTTTTCACTCAGTAATGGAATTTTGGTTGTGGTAGTAAACGTCATCATGTTTATATGAACGTTAGTTCTTTGAAATTCTTTTAAAGTTTAATTGTCCAAAATTGAGTGTCTCTCTTAGCTTTACTAGATACAGATTTAGAGTCAATGAGTCTAAGAAGGAAGGAGAAAATGCTAAGGATTTTGTTTCAGAGTTTTTAAATATATCTAGATGATTCCTTGTTTATCCTTTACTCCCCCATTCAGATGTATATTTGTTATTTTGTGTAAACATTAAAATGAAATAAAAGTAGTAACCTTTTATTCAAATCTTTCTGTGCGATAGAAGCAAGAGGCCGGTGATAAACTAATAAGAGAACACAGATACAATTTGTTTGAAATATTGTGGAGAAGTGACCTTGAGAAAAATTGACTCAAATATGAGTTAGTGGTTTTAACTTGCATTTTTCAATGTGACCATTTAAGAAGTTCTTGTCAGAGAGCGTAAAAGGAAAGAGGTCTGTGAGAGTAATATTCACACGGTTGCATTATTGAGCGTTTTCTCTGTAGCACAGGTCTCCTTTGAGTCCTTTCGTGTTCACTTGCACACTAGGTAGTGGAAAAGAGCCATGTTTCACATGGATGTCAGTGACGATTTTCCCCACTAACAATCAATTAGTGGCTGATTATTAATATATCGATGCATGTAACTGAAATGTGTAAAAATTCGTTCTATTAATCAATTGATTCATTTGGAACTTCTGCACGATTTGACTTCCCTGTAGAGAACTCATGAGACTCCTGTTTTCCTGGAGGAGACTGGACTGTGGGAACCCATCAGCTGCTGGAATGTTCGAATGCGTGCCAAAGAGCAGTTGAGAAACCGGGCTTTGTTCATGCCGCAAACGGTCGGCAATGCCAGCCTCCCACAGACTAACCCTGCCAAAAATAAAGAATGAGCTGCATAAGTAAAGCAACTACTGAGGAATATGCAGCATACGCATAAGCGGAAAGATGCTCAAAGGAAATGGAAACTTAGAGAAGCCACCAGCAGAGCGAGTGTCTCTCCCTCTTTTTTTTTTTTTCTCTCTTTCTCTCTCACTCTCTCTCTTTTTATTTTTGTTTATTTCCCAGTTTTCCACTTCTGTTGGGCAGCCTTCACAGGGTGAGGGCACAGAGAGCTAAAAGTCTGGTAGAAATCCTGCCAGTTGTCTGAATAGGAGAGCCAGGGAGATGAGTGTGAACAATGACAGCTGGCTGCCCAGGAGTCACTTGGGAAGTGCTGGATGGGAGAGTCAGAAAGGAGACCTTAGACGGCTCCTGTGTGAAACCTCCACAAGGTTTCCCCTATCCCTGCCCCTGCATCCCAATTCTCTTTCTGAAAAAATAGAAGTTTTTAAAATTTAAAGAGAAATATATCGTACATACGACTAAGTACACTACACTTCATTTCTCAGACAACAAATATTTGACTCCTAACCAGTTTAACATAGACTATGACCTGCACAAGCCCACTTTACACCCCTCAGTCACTGCTTACCTCTTTCGGGACGACTTCCCTTCTCCTAGATTAATTTGGCCTGCTTTTGACTTTACATGGAGCTAATTATAGTGTATATTAAACAGACATTACATTTGGGAGATTTGTTAATTTTATAGAAGTAAATTCCCATTTTAAAAAATATGTATGTAGTATTACATTATATACATAGGATATTATTTATCTGTTCTACAGTTTATGTATATTTCAGGTGTCCCATTTTTTATGGTTATGAACTCTGAAGCACATATGAACACAGCATGAATGGTTGTGAACTCTGAAGCACATATGAACACAGCATGATCTTAGGGATAAAATTTCCAGTCATTAGATATCAATATTTTTAGTAATCCTACCCAGCTTTTTACCAAGGTCTTTGTACCATTTTATATTTTCACCATATATGAATAATTCCTACTAATCCATCACTTTTCTCAGTTAATTATTTCCCTAGGGCATGTGTGCTCACCAGAGAACACAGAGACAGAAAGTAAAAATTCACCCCCCAGGGAGAATGGTCACTCCGCAATTCCTTCCCCTTCATTCTCCTCTTGGGACTTCGGGCACATATGCACACATGCCCGGAGTGTTTAAAGCCACCTGGTCTGAAACTCGAACTGTGTCGACTGTGTGGGAATTGAGTGATGTAACCGTTAACACCATCTGCTGATCCCTCCCTACATTTAAAAAAATGTTATTATGTTTTCATCTAGAAAGCTTACGTATTTCAGAGTTCACAAAATCCAATTTAAAAAAATAATAAGATAAGATATGATGAGGTCAGAATCTTTTCTTTTTTTAATACTGCTATCCAGTCTATTCAGCTGAGTCAGAAGTCTTTATTGAAGTGGTAATTCTTTTTTTCCTGCTGTATTTTACCACTTTATAATTAGTCTGAAGTCCCTGCATTTGGGGGGTCTGTTACTGAATTGTGTTCTAGCCTTTCCCATCCATTTACTTTTTTCTAACCTTGCACCAAGAGCATACTGATTTTATTGCTGAATATTATAGTAAGTCTTGAGTTGTCTGACTCAGATGAAAGGGGAGGAAGCAGGAAGAGATCATGACATAAATCTTGATGTGATCTGAAATAAAGGGGAATTCCACTTTTAGAAGAAAATTCCCAGTCCTAGTAGCCACCCCATGCTCTGTCACTACCCTGCTCAGTTATTTCCTGGGGCTACCCAGAAAGAGGATGACCTTTAGAATCCGAAGGTAGAGTTTGAGTCTCTAACACCATGAGGCTGTGAATGAACTATCCTCCTTCTGGCTGGATATCATGCTCTTCCTCGAAGACAAAGCTGGCATCTGTCTTCTATGTCTGCTGCCTGTATCAAAGTTATCTTCCTCCAGAGAAAAGCTGTCTGCCTGTGTCAGGTGGCTCTCTCAGATCACCTGACCCGACCAGATGGAGAAGATGTCAAATTGTGCCTCAGTAACACTTTCAGTAATAAGCTGCCCATTCCAACCCGAGATTTTCAATCCTGAAAGAGAGGTAGAATATTCGGACAAATATGAGGGTTATGAAGGCAGTAATGCTGAACAGCAACCGTGTTCAATGACAGAAGTGTTGGGACCAGCAATTGGCGTAAAGGCTATGGCGCTGGAATCCCATGTAGTGGACTTCAGTTTGTGTCCCGGACCCACTGGCATAAACTCACACCAGGCACACGTGTGTGCATGCCCAAGATCCCGAGAGGAGAATGGAGGAGAAGGGATTGCCATCCATCCTGAAGAGGTGATTTCTCGCTTTCTGTCTCTCTCTGTCTTTCTGGTGAGCACACACAACCTATAGCAAAAACCTCTCCCCAAACAAAAAAGAAGTGTTACCCAGTGTTACTTGTGAAATCATGGCCACATATTTTCTCATGCCTACATCCCAGACTATTTGAATCTTCCCAGTTACGCACGCTACCTCACTTAGTAGTGGACTGTCAGATTCCTCCTATTCTTGCTATGCATTCTCTTGCTTTAATTATTTACTAGTTACCCCAAATGTTTGACAGATGAATGGATTTTCAGGGCTCCAATGGTTTACACTCTAGGAACAGAACTGTTAAAGGGCAAGGATACAGAGTAGAAACAGAGGATATGTATTAAAAGCTTAGAGGCTTGCTTTTTATCTTCTCACAACAGGCTCTGTCTCGCCAGGTGCACCATTTACAGATTCCTACTCACTACTAGTACATGTACGGTATCTCAGTACCCAAAGTCCAAAGTCTGCTTGTGGTAGATGTCTCATAGGGAGCTGGTCCTGTGGGTACCTTCCAGTTGCATAACCAGCCTTAGCCAATGAACTCTTCCAGGGGCCACAAAAACAGAGGCAGTCATAAATATAATTACCATCACTAAGTAATGCATTTCAACATTCCTCTCCCCTGAACAATTCAACACCTATGGTTACAAAACATCTTCTGCCTTTATTTTTACTTTTTAAGTTTACTTGTAGTTCTAGAAATAAGTCTATCCAAAGTCAATCCAGGGCAGCAGAGAATAATTCAAGTGATACACCCCTTGTTACCTGAGGCAAGAACTCTTACATATAATAATACTGCTGAATCTCCTTATGAAAAAGTGCTAGTAGGAGCAGGTATACAAGAGGTCTATAAAATGTTTACTATACTATACTATACTATAAAATCACGCCAGGCACATATGTGTGCATGCTCAAACTCCCCAGAAGAGATCAGAAGAGAAGGGATTGCAGCATGGCCACCCCCCCCCGAGGGTAATTTCTCTTTTTCCCTCTCACTGGCTCTGTCTCTCTTTGGTGAGAGCATATGCCCTATGTCAAAAAGCTAAAAATAAATAAATTTTTAAAAATGCATTTTATTTATTTTAAATTTTGTTAGCGGGCACAAGCATTTGCCAGTGAGAGATGGGGTGGAGGGTAGTGAGAAAGCACACTCCCAGAAGCGATGGCCATGGTGCAATCCTTTCTCCTCCATTCTTATCTCGGGATTTTGGGCATGCATGTATGTGTCCCTGGCCTGTTCCTTAAGTCATGAGGTCTGGAACTTGAACTGTGCTGTGGGGTCTTGTGGGATCCAGCCACCTTAACCACCACACCGTTGTCTGGCCCTTGAGAAACATTTTGTGTGATAAATAATAATAGAAACTTAAGATTATTTATTTATCTTCTAGAATGTTAGCAGTGAAAAAGTCCATTCATAATTACAGGTATGTGACTAGTAGCTTGTTGGCGTCCTCCCCGGGGCTTGGGTCTGGCTGAATCATGATCAGGGGGCTGCTGGTGAGGAAGAGAAAGAGGATGAGAAAGAGAAAGCCCTCCATCTTGCCAGGACTGGGGAATTGGAAAGAATGAGACAAAGACATAGAGTAGAAATGGACACAGGCAGCCTGAGCCTAGGTAGCCCAAGCAACTTGTGCCGCAGCTGAGCCACTGCTTGAGCTGCGTGAGTCACTTGGGCCACCCAGACAGATTGGGCCTCAAGGAGACATTACACATGTATGTTTCATGACACTTCGTAGATTTGTTGCCAGCTTACAGACAATAAGAAGCAATTAACAAATCTATGAGAGCTTAGTCATACTGGGCCAGGTGTATCCCTTGATGATAATCCCATCCAGAGAAAGTCTCTTTTTTTCTAATGCAGAGAACTAGCTGTTAGGTGTGGGGAAGGAGCTAAAGAACTTCTCCATAAGGAGTGCACCACCACACCCAGAGAAGGCTAAAGAACCTTTCAGATGCAGGGCAGAGATTGGACTTTACTAATTGGGGTCAAGATGTTTCTTGAAGTCCATCAGATGTGTCTGTTGGAACGCCCCTAGCAATTTCCACTCTTGCTCTGTCTGCAGCCAACGTCAGGGAAAGACAAGTTACAAGGTTCTGCAAAAGCCCAAAAGAGCAGGTGGTGTTTGCTCAGAGCATGTCACCACACCTCAGATTCTCTCTCTTAAACGTGCCCCCACAGTAGCTAATGACACCACGTAGTGCCACTGCTATTTAAGTCATCATCCACTGAGCCCCGGCTGATGACGACAGTCTAAGCCATCAGACAGCAGAGAACAGTGTGAAAGAGGTGAAGACCTCACCGTCCAGGGGGTGCTCCTTCCCTCTAACAACATCAGACAATCTAAAGACATTCCTTATTCTCGAACCTTTAAAAGGTTGAAGAAAAATGCATATTATGAAAAGAGTATGCATGGATTTAAATTATTTTGCACCAAAATAAACTTGTACTTTCCGTTGGTTTACATACATTTTGTAGGACTATAAAAAATTCCACTCGTATGTCCTAAATTGTTGTTCAAGGCTTAGACTGAGACTGAAAAGGTTTTCTATGACTACAGTAAAAATAGATTTATTTTTTTCAAAAAAAGGATGATTGCTATTTTTACAAAACATAACAAGTTTAAACTTATATTTTTAAGGTAAAAATCAGGATACCGAACTTAAAAAACCTGTGATTCTAATATTAGACACATAAAAATTTTAGAGAACTCTGAGTTTTCTTTCAAAAAGAACGTCCCTGCATTCTAAAGGAAGTTCTTTTAAAGTTCACTTATTATTTTTTTCTATGAGAGAGAAGCATAAAGAGAGTGAGAGAAAGAGAAGGGGACACCCACTGGAGTCCCCATGTTGTGATCCAGTCTCAACCAGCCTGGGCCTGCACACATGCTCAGTTTATTCAGGGACGTCCCAGAACAAGAACCCAGGACCACATGTGTGTCCAGCTACACCATCATTGTAACATCCCTTGCCTCAGAAACTTGTTGCTTCATCAGATAATGTTGTGTCCTCTTCTCCTAAGTGGCCAGAGGTGATCTTTGAAAATGATTTGCTGTTCGTTTGACACAGAGACTCCCACAAAGTCATGCAAATCAAGAGGTTCGAATCTTCATGTTCACTTTAAGAACACTGGTGAAACTGCCCAGGCCATCAAGGGTATGCATATCTGAAAAGCCACCAAGTACCTGAAGGATGTCACTTTACAGAAGCTGTGTGTGCCATTCAGTCATTACAATGGTGGAGTTGGTAAATGTGCCCAGGACAGACAGTGGGGCAGGACACAGGGTTGGTGGCCCAAAAAGAGTGCTGAATTTTTGCTGTATGTCCTTAAAAATTGCAGAGAATAATGCTGAACTGAAGGGGTTACATGTAGATTCTCTGGTCATTGAGCGTAGTCAAGTGAAGAAGGCACCCAAGATGTGCCGTCTACATACAGAGCTCATGGGTGGATTAACCCATACATGGGCTCCCCATGCCTCATTGAGATAATCCTCACTGAAAGAAGCAAATTGTTCCTAAAATGGAAGAGGAAGTAGCACAAAAGAAAAAGACATCCCAGAAGAAACTGAAGAAACAGAAATATGAGGCATGGGAATAAAGTCAGCATACAATAAATGTAGATAAATTAAAACAAATAATAATAATGTCATATCTAAATCCATTGAATATTGTCACCCAGCACAGCCCATTCATGGATGGAAAATAATTCTGCTCATGCTTTATCCACCACCTCTTACTGTTTCTGTAACTACACATAAAGTCAGCTCTTAAAATGCCAAGTAAGATTGGGACCAGCAGTTAGCATAATGGCTATGTCACTGGACTCCCATGTAGTCGACCTTGGTTCGAGTCCTGGACCCGGTGGCTTAAACTCATGCCAAGCACGTGTATGTGTGTGCCCAAGATCCCGAGAGGAGAATGAAGGAGAAGGGATTTTGGTGTGGCCATCCCCCCTGGGGGGTGATCTTTCGCTTTCTGTCTCTCTGTCTCCCTCTGTCTTTCTGGCTAGCGCACACACCCTATAGCAAAAATCTCTCCAAAAAAATTTTTAAAAAGCCAAGTAAGATCAAATTACAATGTTAATCCTGGGGAAATAGTGTAAACCTCAAATAATCATAAAAATTTACCAATTTATATGAATAAAAAATATGAAAAGCTTAAGAGAACGATCCTGAGGGAACATGATTAATGATAAAAGAATGCTATTTTATATTGATAAAAACGACTTACTAAAATACATATTAGACAAAAACGGAAAAACCTCAATAATTTTAAATAACTTTAACTTTCTACGAGGAAAAATTCCAGCACAGATGGCTTCATTGATGAATTCGATCAAATATTTAGGGTAAGAATAATTATATCCTAACATAATCACACTCAGAAAATGAAGGAAGAGGGAACACTTCCTGTACTGGATTGAATTTGATGCTCTCCAAAATTTCATGTCAATATGGAACCTCAGAATATGAGAGTGTTTAGACATAGGATCTTTGAAGATGCAATTAGTTGAGGTAAAAGGAGGCCTTAGTGAATTAGAGTGGGTTCTACTCCAATGAGTGGTGTCCTTACATAAGAAAAGAAAACCACACCCAAAGAGACGATCACATGGAGAGCAAAGGCTGGAGTTGTATTGCCCCAAACCGAGAGTTGCCAAGGTTTCTGGCAACCACCAAAGGCCAGAGGAGAGGCAAAGAACAGATTCTCCCACTCAACCTACCAAGAAGAAATAACCTTGACAACGCCTTGATTTTTAGGCTTTTGGCCTCAAGAACAATGAGAAAATACATGTCTGTTGTTTTCAGCCACCTGCTTTGCGCTGATTTGTTACTATCATCCTAGGAAACCTCTACGCTTCCCAAAATATTTAAAAGGATTTACATGACTCCAATAGCAACTGCCAATAAAAATGTTTCAAATCAAAATAAAACCAATGTCTTTCACAAACATAGAAAAAGATAATAACATAAATTAAGTTCCTCAATATATTAGGTCATTGGGCAAGTCATAAAGTACTTTTCTATGTTTTTCTATACAAAATGTGTCGTGACTTTCCCAAGAACCCAACAGAAAGATAATAATCCATGATGACCAATAGAGGTTTATCTCAGTAAAGCAGAAGTGGTTTAACATTTGAAATTATTTGATGTAATTCACCACATTAATAGAATAAAGGAGGAAAAATTATGATAAACCCACCAACACATGAAGATATTTGGCAGAATATAATACCACATTAACAGTGTAAATGGAAACAAATTGTGATTAAATTCAACACATGAGGATATTTGGCAAAATATAATACCTACTCATGATGAAATTTCTCAGTACACTAGAAAGAAGAAAGGATATTTTCAATATGGTAAAAGGTACCTATATATAAGGGGATTTCAAAGAGTTTATGGACAAAATGGCATCAAATTACAGGTTTAATTTGCTACCAAACATTTTTGAAATCCATATATCGTTTTCTTATAATATGATTTTTCCTATGAACATTTTGAAGACCTTTTGTATACCTACTGCTGCTATCAAACATTATGTTGTTAGAGTAAATATTTCATCACCCCCTCTAGGGGAACAAAACAAGGATCTTCCTTATCACCAAGTATATGTTAATTATGCAAGAGGTCTTAGCAAATGCAACCCAGAAAGGAAAAAAGCTCAAAAGGCAAAATAATACAAAAGAGAGAAGTTAGACTGTCTTTATTCAGTCATACTAGAACTAATACATTGAATAATGCACAGTAGAACATATATGTTTAATAAGGTTGCATGTTACATGCTCAAACTCCATAGACTGTAGCTATTTATGTTTAGTTTTACTGTTTTGGAACATTTCATGATTTCATGTTACTTTTAAAAAGTTACAATTAAAATACATACTGAATTCATAAAAATAACTAGCATCATGAAAAACTTAATTTTATTAAATATTATGGAATTTGTTCATCTTAAAAGCAAAAATTATTTTAAAGAATTATTCATTTTAATTAATTACTTCATTAATTTGCTTTTGCTGTAGGACACACACAGTCACCAGAGAGTGACAGAGTGGGAGAGAGAGAGAGGGAAACAGAGAAAGCACGCTGCCAGGTCTGGGACTTGGACTATGGTCAGCCATGTGGAAATCCAGTGCCTTAACTGCCACACCGATTGCTGGCCCAAAGCACAAATTCTTAAAGAAATTATTATCAAAAAATACATTTGAGCATATGTTGGGTTTGGGGATTCTTTGAGGGAATATTATTTTAAATGACACATAAAATCATCAGAAGGAATGTGAAAAATATACAGATGAATTGAAGTCTCGAGTTAGTTCATACGAGTGTTTTTATGCAGCCCATCATGCTAGCTATTTGCAATAAAAAATAAATACATAAAATAGATAAAACTGTTAAAGAGCAGCATCAAGGAGACAGAAAAGCCATGGCACTCCAACGTACTTGTGTTCTGCACCCACCTGAGCTAAGCCCAGGGGCGACACACGGTTTGGGCGAGTGACCCCAGTTACCAAAATCATCAGTCTCTCAGCATGGACAGGAGAAATGGGGGTCCCCAAGATGCTATCCAACCTTATAAACTAAAGCCACTCAGCAGCACTCATACAGAAGCCTAACAATCAAGGGACACTTGCTCAAGCATACAAAAAAGGTAAGAAAAAAAAAAAGAATGACCATATAGATGAAGACAAAACTTAGAAAGAAAATAGTGTTTATAGACAATGTTGGCCATTTAGTAAGGGAAACGGAAAATACAGATTTAAAAATGAGCAAAATAAAACATAAACAAAATTTTAAGTGAATTACACATCAAATTATACAATAGCTATGAAGAGCCTGTGGTCTTGCTCCACAATCCCTAGCCCACTACCTGTTAGAATAATTAGCTTATTTTTTACAAGCATTTAACATCTCAAGCATTGCACAAGTGCTTTTTTTCCCCTAATACCACTCAGCATCTTGCCTTCATTTTTGAGCTATGTCATCGTGTGGTCTTCTTACCCAAGGCTGCCGTAGAGGAATGACTGAAGACTGAATAAGAAAGAAAAGAGAACTAGATGAAGCACCTTCACCCCCGAACACTTTTGCCTCGAATTGAGGCTTCAAGATTTTTCTTGGCCCCTTAGTTAGAAACTAATTGCAGGGTGCCTACCTCACGTCAGTTAAAACTGGGGAATCAGAGAGGTTCATAAAATATTACAGTATCCCTTTTGTTTCAAAAATATTTTCATTGATTTTATGTTCGCATATGTGTTTTGTTCCATTTTTATTCTGGGGGCTTAGTTTTCAGCCACACGTTTGTCTACACATATACTCCTTGGTTCTTGCCATTTTTCTTGGAATCTCACAGAAGTTCTAGTATAGACTGTCTTTCTAGTGTTGTCCGAGTTCATGCTAATTTTTACTCTTATAAATTATTACATGTAATAGAACAAACCAACATTTCTGAGCCTATAAGAAACTGACTACAGGACAGACTTTAGTCAAGCCAAAGATGATTGAAGGTATTAGCCCAAATGTCAGGTAGTGAGTAATAAATGCTTCTAGCTATAGAAAACAGTGGAATTGTAGATACAGTCAGTGTTTTATCCTCTGAAAACAGAAATATTATACATAGAACAAAAACTAGGAAAGGTACACACAAGAAGTATTTCTAATCAGAAGACCAACTCACCAGTTAATAAATGGTATATATTTTGGGATCCTTTCCTCTTAAAGGACACAATGAATCTTATACACATCAAATACTTAAATACATTGAATAAAATAAAGTAAACCTCAGTGACCATTGGCCAGTAGACTTACATGTTGGGGGATTGTCTGCCGTGACTCACCCTCTGCTTTTCTATTTTTCGAACTGTGTCACCTGCTCTATCCTGTTCACGGGCTCTCTCCCTGGATCCTACTCGCTCAGAAAAGTGTCCCAGCCTGCCTGATTGGACATCATGAACTACAGCTAGCTGCAAACACTGAAGCTGGGTTCATAGTGCAGTAAATTGAACATGTGTTTGTTTATGTACACCTAAGATCCAAATAACATAGATGCTCATATGCACATATTATATATTATATATGTAACCTATGTCAGAAAAATATGTAAGGCATGTTCTTTTAAAAGGCATCATTACTTTTCTGCGAGTTAAGGTACCATATCACATAGTTGATGGGCCAGATGTGGAATCTTTTATACTGCATCATTTTATATATTTTTGTATTTTAAAATATACGAATATAGCATATAAATGCTTCTTACTGTATTTGAAGTGCAGGTATTCAAATATTTATTGGCCTGAATATTGTGATGTTTTGTCAAATGACCTGTAGAAAAATTTTAATCATCTTGGGACCAGCAGTTAGCGTAATGGCTATGTTGCTGGACTCCCATGTAGTTGACCGCGGTTCGAGTCCTGGACCCGGCGGCTTAAACTCACTCTGGCCGCGTGTGCGTGCGTGCCCAAGATCCCGAGAGGAGAATGGAGGAGAAGGGATTGTGGCGTGGCCAGCCCCCTGGGGGGTGATTTCTTGCTTTCTCTTTCTCTGTCTCTCTCTGTCTTTCTGGCGAGCACATGTGCCCTATAGCAAAAACATCTCAAAAAGAAAAAAGAAAAATTTTATCATCTGATCTTTTTAAACTTTTCTAAACATTGAGTTTGTACTTATTTTCATATTTTGCAATGTGGTCAGATAACATTTATTATTATTGTATTTTATGATAATTCAAAATATAATTTAATTTATTTTTCAAACATTCATTTTTTGAGTATTTTAAACATGATGATCATAATTTTCTTAATTTTTAAATAATTTTTACATTACTTTTCTGTTTGTTTTTGGAGTTAATTTTTAATTAATTTATTTTACATACTTTCACTGAACATCACCACAGCATACAAAATGTGATTTTCCAGCCAGAATAAGCTGTAAAGTGACTCAATCATGTATATTATTGTCAGCAAATAATTTTTCACTTCTCATTCCCTATATATTTTTCCTATTTCTCACCCTCTGCCATTTTGCATCCTCCTCCCACCCTGTCAATTCACAAAATATCTTAATTAAATACTCTTAACAGTAAGTTCAGCTGATATATACATATCTGTAAACAAAAGTTGAATTTAGGCATGAAACTCTGTGGGAGGAATGAATATACTATAAAATAGCACCTAGCTGAGGCTATATAGCTTACTGTGGTTAACAAATAGGCATTTTTTAAATACTTTTTTTTTTAATTTCAAGAAAGGCAGTTTTAGTATATTTTAATAAATCAAAATCAAGAAATGTTAAGAGAACTTTGCTTAATACTTAAAGCCAGGGAACAGGTTAGGATGCTGTTCGAATAGTAGGTACATGGACCTGTCCACAACTCGAGAGAAGACAAAACTCCTTAACTCTGGAAAACAAAGCATAGAAGGTCAGTAATGTTTTAGTCAAAAGTCATAAAATTCTGTTTCACTAGTTCAGACTCGTACTTTATCTTCTGCTGTGGTCCACTCTTGCCGTTTAAATTCTGGAAGCTAACGTTCAACGCTGGACTTGTCTCTCCCATTAAGCTGGCCGTTTTCTCAGTTGTTTTAGAGCTCTTATTTCTGCGTGTCTGACCATAGTTTTCCTGGGATAGCGCTCCCTTCAGAACTTCTTGGAGAGCTGGTCTGGTGTTGGTAAATTCTTTCAGATTTTGTTTATTGAATGCCTCTCTAGGTTTAGGAAGTTTTCTTCCAGGATTTCATGGACTAGATTGTCAATGCCCTTATTAGTCTCTTCACCTTCTGGGATACCAATTATCCTGATGTTTGGATGTTTAATGATATCTAGTATTTCTCATATATTATTCTCATTTTTTTGGGGGGGGGTTTATTTTCTCAGTCTTCATGGTGGATTTTACCACTCCAGCGATCCTGTCTTCTACATCTGAAATTCGATTTTCTGTATGATCTAGTCTGCTTTTAATACGTTCAAAGAAGGTTTTTGACTTCCGTATTATAGCCTTCATCTCCAACAATTCCATTTAATTCTTTTTTATAGTGTGTATTTCCTCTTTCAGCTCTTGCAAGAACTTCCTCACCTCCTAGAACTCATAAACTCTTTTCTTCTGGTGTTCATTGTCTCTCTTCTCTTCCATCTCTTTTAGCTTTGTTACTATGAATACTCTAAATTCTTTATTAGACATTTCCATGAGTTCCATTGTACTGTCTGTGGATGAAGAGGAGTTATTCTTTTTCCTTGGAGGAGAACTATTTTCTTGGTTTTGCATATTTTTTGTGCCCCTGCAGTGATTTCTAGTCTTTTGATGGATTATTCGTTTCTCCCTAATTTCTAGAAGATCAGTCCGAGTGATCAGAGTTTCACAGAAGGATGTGGTCTGCAAACTCTTTGGCATTGCATTTTTCTCCAGGGGCTCTCCCAGGGTTAATTCTCCACAGAACATCTTCTTTGCTCTTATCTCTGAAATCACTAGATCTCAGTTCTCATAGCAGACTGAGTCTTCTTCTGGCCTGCCCTTTCTGTTTGCCAGGGTAAATTCTCAGCAGAACATCTTCGTTGCTCTTATCTCTGAAATCAGTTGAATCTCGTGAATTGTACTTCTTCCTTCAGTTGTATCCTCCAGCTCAGCTCCAGGGATACGCAATCTTGAGACTTTGGGGAGAAACCAAGCACTTCAAGGTGTCTACATACTACATTCTCTGATAAGAAGATGAGGTCCTCTGCAGATGGAATAATGGTTGCATCATGGGATTCCAATGTAGTCAACCATGGATCAAGTCCTGATCCGGCATCTTCTAACTCACACAGGGCACGTGTGCATGAATGTCCAAATCCTGAGAAGAGAATGGAGAAGTGATCACAGTGTGGCCATCCTCCCTGGGGTTGATTTTTTCACTTATAGTCTCTGTCTTTTTCACAAGTGCATGCACCCTAGAGCAAAAAATCTCTAAAGCTTATCCCATCAGGCTCCCATTAGACCTCTCACATTGGAACTCAGGTTTGTGTCTTGGGACTTCAAGACGAATTTGTGCCCCTCTCATTTTTACATTACATTTTGCCGCAATCTTCCATATATGTTATTTAACATTACTATTACTAATGTTAGGTGTTTTTCTGTTGTTTGCAAGTTTGGAGTATTTTATTTTATGAGATAAATTGCATAAATATGTTAACAATTCATTCATTTGCTGCAATTTTGAAAATGATTTCCACACGGAGACATAAAATACTTATAATTTAACATATAATTTTCATCATAGACATAAAATATATATAACTTAACAAATATTAACACATTTTAACATTTAAAATACTTATAATTTCAGATACTTTGTATTATACATAATTTTTAAATGGTCTTAGAGTTATTAAATAAGAAAACAATCTAAATTCACAAGTATTTCCTACTAAGATCTATTTTTTAGGATCATTTTTGAAATTATTACTCAGCTATTTATTTACAAATTGAAAATTAATGTAGTATAATATATACCTAGTCTATTATGTACCTAATACATTTTTCTTCTATACTTATTCTTCCCACCATCATTAGAATATTATGTGTCATTATCACCAGTATTTATCATTTTCCTGATCATTGAAACCACACATATTATTTTATGCTATCTTAAATAATATACTATGATATACATACAAGAGAATATATCAAGAATCATTGTATTTCCTCCATCATTACTCAGGAGCTCCCTTGTATGTTTGTGTATGTGTGTGTGTATGTGTGTGTGTCTGTGCATGTCTGTATATGTACATACACATGCACACACACACACATATACACACATATTTTATTTATATGTATATATAAACATATACATTCTTTATGTATGTATATATAGTGTATATACACACTCATAAATATACACACATAAACACACATTATATGTATAGTACACACACACACACACACACACATATAATTTTTATTTTTTCAAGAGAGGTTTTCGCTACAGGGCGCGTGCACTCGCCAGACAGACAGAGAGGGACAGAGAGACAGAAAGCGAGAAATCACCCCCCAGGGGGGATGGCCACGCCACAATCCCCTCTCCTCCATTCTCCTCTCGGGATCTTGGGCACGCACGCACACGCGCCAGGCGTGAGTTTTAAGCCACCAGGTCCGGGACGCAAACCGTGGTCGACTACGTGGGAGTCCAGTGACATAGCCATTACGCTAACTTCTGGTCCCTTTTTTTTTTTTCCTCTCATCCAATTTTTAGAAATTTCTGCTTTAGGGCATGTGCACTTGCCAGAGAGACAGAGAGACAGCAAGACATTACTCCCTGAGGGTATGACCATGCCACAATCCCTGATGCTCCATTTTCCTCTTGGGATCTTCGGCATGCACGCACATGCGCCCAGCATGAGGCACAAGCCACCAGGTCCACTACTTGAACTACGCAACTATGTAGGAGTCCAGCAACATAACCATTCAATCATCTGCTGGTCCCTCTTCATGCATTTTTTAATAATACCTTTTGCAACCAGCAGATGGCGGAGAAGTTATGTCACTAGACTCTCACATGGCCAACTGGGATTTGAGTCCCAGACTCAGTGACTTGAAATTCACGCTGGGCGCATGTGCATGCATGCCCAAGATTCTAAGAGAATGGAGAAGGGATTGTAGGATGACCATCCCCCCCCGCCAAGGGAGTGATTTCTTACTTTCTCTCTCACTGTCTCTTTCTTTCTCTCTGTCCAACACATGTACCCTGACACAAAAATGTCTTAAAGAATACCTTTCAGCTACATAAAATAATCTTATGTCATCATTCTTTACATAATATTGAACTATTTTGTTTATAAGTCCTTACTTTCCACACAACTCTAAATAGTCTGAGTTGTTATTCACAACAGTTTCATTTTTGTTTTGAAACAGAATTTCTTTTGCCTGTCTTGCACACGATATTATTTATTTTTGCATCAGTTGCCATGTTCTATTATATTATCATTTGCTTTATAACTATAACTCTTCCTTTGTCTGTTTCTTAGCTATTTGATGATAACATATTAACACATTTGGGGGCTTTAACCATATCGCTTTAAAATATGATGGGTTCCAAGAAAAAGTATAGAATGTTTTAATTCACTTGAACTATTATCATTTCTTTTGTTTGTATTTTAGACTATTTAGCAGGGCCAGCAGTCAGTGTGGTAGTTGAAGCGCTAGACTTCCACATGGATGACCACGGTTCAAGATATGGCAGCTTGCTTTCTCACTCTCCCTCTCTTTCTCTCTCTCTGGTGAACTCATGGCCCCTATAGTAGATTTGAAAATAATAATAATAAAAAGAAAAAAGATTAAATAAATAATTATTTGGAAAAAAATAATATTTAGCTAAAAAACCCAGTATATTTTAAACCAGTAATCCTACTCCTAGAAATCAATTCCATAAAATAAAAACTTGAGTAAATAAACATAGATTAAATGCTATATTAAAATAGTTAAGTTAGGGAATATTAAAAACATGGAATGCAATAAAATGAATAAAGTAAATTTATTCCTAATCACTCAAAATTTGTATTATTTAATTTTTAAAAATTGCTCTAGGTCATGTACTCTCTCTGAAGAGAGACAGAGAGAGAAGAGAGTTGAGAAATCACTCCCAATGGAGATGACCCTGCTGCAATCTCTTCTCCATTTCCACATAGAATTTTAGGCATATACACACACATGCACCTTTTTTTTTTTTTTTTTAAGAAGTTTTGGCTTAGGGCATGTGTGCTCACCTTGGAGAGAGAGAAATAGATAGAGACAATCAGTGAGAAATCACTCCCCAGAGAGGATGGCAACACCATAATCTCTTTTCCTCCATTTTCTTCCCAGGATCTTGAGCTTGCATACACACGTGCCAAAGGCATGATTTTCAAGCCACCAGGGCAACCTATGTGGGAGTCCAGTGATGTAACTACTTCACCATCTGCTGGTCTTTCTTTCACCAGTGTTTTTTTTGTTGTTGTTGTTGTTTTGGAGAGATTTTTCACTGTAGGGCGCGTGCGCTCGCCAGACAGACAGAGACATAGAAACAGAAAGCGAGAAATCACCCCCCAGGGGGGATGGTCACGCCGCAATCCCTTCTCCTCCATTCTCCTCTCAGGATCTTGGGCACGCACGCACACGCGCCCGGCGTGAGTTTTAAGCTACCGGGTCCGGGACACGAACCGCAGTCGACTACGTGGGAGTCCAACGACATAGCCATTACGCTAACTGCTGGTTCCCGCCAGTGTGTTTTTTGAGCCCACAGATCGGGGCTTGAGCTGCAGTCTGCCATGGGATACAGCTGCCTTTACCATCACAGCACTAGCTAGCCCTGCCATTACTAATTAATTAACTTTTTAGAGAGGATCAACGGTCATGGTTCTTCTGCCTCAGCTTCCCAGGTGGGACTGCAGAGTCGTTCCAGTACCCCCAGCTCTTTTCTGGAAAGGGTGCAACTATGTTGCCCAGGCCAACCTTGGATCTTCCTGCCACTACCTACCAAGTCACTGCAACCACAGCTGGCTTTCCTTGGGCCGGAATTCAAACACAGACCACCCATATAGGCCCAGCCCACTGTAGCTGGGCTCCATGACTTATTATTTAGTACAACTCAAAATTAATTAAAATGCTATAGTTGTACTTATTCATTTATATTAAAATATCAGTTATATATGTGATAAAATAAAATCTTAAATAAAGGGAAAAGATATTTACACAACATCTCCAAATATGTTTCTAGTGGATTACACATAAATGACCAAATAACATTCCAGGAATTTTATTTGAACGTACAAAGATGACTTAGAACATAAATTCTGAAATTGGCATAGCTGACATCATTGCCTGGTTTATGCGTATGTGTGTGAGAAATCTAACATGTCCCACTTCTTTGTATTTTGTAGAAACTGACAAAGACTTGGATATTCAAGTCTATTGGTCAATATACTATATTTTGTAGTATAAAAATGACATTGTATTTCTCTAAAGTTAATATTCTGACAGAGAATAAGTCAACTGATATAGCAGAAAATCCAAACGTTGTGAATATAATTTCCTCCTCTAACTTGTGGGTTAAATTCTCTCATTTCATACAGCAAGTGATTGAAAACTAATACAATACTCTTGTTGAGTTTTTGTGAAGAATCTTGTTTGTAAAGTAGTCGTAAAATAATGACAAAAGAAAACTGACATTTTTTTTCTCATTCCTCAAAGGTATTTTATAAATCTAACCGATAAAGATAATTTAAAGTTTAATATTTTTGACTATAGATTTAAAAATGTAATTACTTTGCTTTTTTCTGTTCTTTCTAAGAATTATTTTCACAATCCACATTTTGGTCAATTCTAAGAGTTTTGTATTAACCTTTAGGGCAACAGAATGAAATTGTTACAGGTTTTGTAATTAGCTGTGGTTGTAAAAGTCAGACATTCAGAAGGCAGAACTCACTGTCAGAGGGAACATCTGATGAAAGCCCAAATGCACTTGGAGAATAAATCTGTTGCTGTAGCAACCAGCTCTCATTTGCTACCAAAAGAGAAATAAAAAAAAGAGAGAGAAAATGAGTCAAATGCCTCAAGTTTTAATTTGAAAAGATAGCTTTTACATATAGAATTGTGGAAAAAAATCTTTAAATTCTACATGCTAAATGATAATAAGTAACAGCAACTGGCAATAGTTATATTTTAAAATCAACTTATCAAGAAAAGGAAATATAAACATTTTCTAGCCCCTCGAAAGTATAAATTTTAGCCCCAAAGAGATGTGGTTACTTTTAACAACTAGTTTATTTTGTCATAATTTTTTTTAATGTATGGAAAAATCTCACTCTGAGAGAAAAATGACATTTTTCTTTCCAACTATCTGCGGCTTCCCTGGAGGTAAACAGCAATCTTCACCAATGTAGTATATTGATATATTTTCTTGTGTATCAAAAGACATTTCATGAGCATCTTCTTGAGAGTGAGAGAAAAATGGAGCCTATTTTAGTCAGTTAAAGCTGCTTTAGCAAAAATACCACTGACTGTGTAGATTATGAATAAGCGTCTATTTCGAGCAGTTCTAAAGAGTCTAGGAAGTTCAAGAAAACAGCGCGGGATCCATTTCCTCAAGGCAGCCCCTTCCAGCTGTGCACTCACATGGCAGAAAAGGCAGGGCGGATCCTATGGGCCCTCTTTTATAAGAGCACTTATCCTGTTTAGGACAGCTCCAACCCACAGGGGCTAATCACCTCCCAAAGACCTTACTTCCTAATACTATCACTTTGGGGATTAGGGTTCAAAACATATGGATGTTGAGGAGGCACAAACAGATTGGAGCAGAGTCTTTCTTAAGCTATAGACAATGCCCTTGGCGTCTAGTAACACAATAAGTCTAAGAAAGAGACCACACATTAAAAGATGTTAGGGTGAGCCAGTGATATGCTGGTTAAGGTGGGTGGATCCTATCTACACGGGCAGTGTGCAGAGTCCCATACCCAACGGCTTGAAAACCACACTGGGCACATGTGCCTGCATGCCCAAAATCCCAAGAGGAGAATGGAGAAGAAGGGAGATGATTTCTCACTTTCCCTAGCTGTCTCTCTCTGGTGAGTACACACGGCCCAGAGCAAACATATACAAATTTAAAAATAAAAAATAAATAAATAAAAATTTGAAAAGTAAGATTTTGCAATATTTTTTCTTTCTCTAACTTATTTCACTTAACAATGTCCTCCAGACTCATCCATGTTGTGGCAAAATGAAAAGATCTTGTATTTTTCAGCTGGGAGAGTGGAGTGAGATGGAGGAACTGAATAATATTCCAGTGTGTGTGTGTCTGTGTGAGTAAAACCGCACATGTCAGTGTCTTTGTTTATCATTCATGGACACTTAGGTTGTTGCCATGTCTTGGCTTTTATGAATAGTGCTGCAATAAACATGGGAGTGCAGATATTGTTATAAAGTGGTGACTTCATTTCCTTCATGTTTATATTCAAGAGAGAGATTGGTGATTTATCAAAATAAAAACCTGAATAGTAAGTGAAATAATCAACAAAATGAAATAGTGGCCTAAAGATTAGGAAAAAAGCACTTGCAAACTTCAAAGTTGCAGAATCAAAAAGGAGTTGCTTGAATCACATGCTTCATTAATACAGAGAGGAAGAAAAGAAAGAAAGAATGAAAGACAAAAAGGAGAAAGAGAAGAAAGAGAAAGAAGAAAGAAAAAGAGAGAGAAAGAAAGAAAGGAATAAGAAAGAAAAAAAATGAAGAAAAGTTTTATAGCAAATTAAAAAATAACAAATAAAATAAATAATTATTTTTTAAAAATTAAAGAGAAAGAAAGGAATAAGAAAGAAGAAAAAAGAAAGAAGAAAGGAAAAAGGAAAGAAAACTGGAATAAGTGAAGAAGAAAATTTTATGCACATATGCCTGTGGTAAGAAATGTTGCAAAAACTGTTTCTGACACTCAGACACTTATCACAATGGCTTCTGAATGTCAGAAACAGTTTGTGATGAGTGTCTGAATGTCAAATCCTGTGCGGCTCCTAAGCCCTACCTTGCCTGCATAACTGCTTGGAGAAGTCAGAGGAAAGGACTTGCCCATAAAAATGTCCTTTAAAAGATTATCCATATTGTATGAAAACGGAAAACCCAGAAAGCCTTCTCCTTTCTGCCTGGAACGAACTTGGGAAGTGGTTGGCAGTCATCGTTCCCAATCTTGGGAAGAAGGTTGTGCTGGAGAGGCCTGGGGTCCCATATGGGCAGGTCCCACAAGGGTCACATGCTTCTCTGCATCCTGAAGAGGGCTGCAGATGTGGCCGGGGGCTGGTGACGGTATGTACAGCGCAGGGATCGAAAAGGGAAGATTAATGTGTAAATATAAAGGACACACAGGCTGGGGGTCAGAAGCAAGAGGAAGGTGCTTCTGAGTTCCTGCCCCAAACTCTCCCAGGAACGAAGAACTAAAATGTGAAGAGTCCAGTGGAATCAAGGGAATGGCGTGAGCTCTCCTGCTAGGCGTTTGACAGTTACATCCGGAAAAGCAACTGGATTGGGATTCGCTGTCAAAGAAAGGGCTAAAGATAGGACGTTTGGGCCATCCATATCTTCTCCCAAGGTCAAGGACTTTTTGCCTACAGAAGTGAATCTGGTGACAATTGGCTCTGGTAGGAAATACTTGGCGTCTTTCCACTGTGGCCATGGAGTGACCTCCAGCCGACTGGCATAATGGACTTCACTGGGTTTGTGCTTTGTAAAGTCAGAGGCTCTGGGGTTGGGGGTGGGAGGCGGGGCCAACTAT
>NW_006159428.1:3741681-3742895 GCF_000334495.1 Tupaia belangeri chinensis
ATGCATATTTTTGATGGTTGTTATACTGGTACAGAGTATTGCTGTTGGTTGCTTTTTTTTTTTAAGGAAAAAAATTTTTTTTAAAAAAGACTTATAAATACCAAATATAAAAATTGTCAGCACATTAAAAAAAAAACTGTTCCTGAAGGGTTTTTAATATACATGTGCCTATAATCAAAACATTTGCTAATGATTATTACAGCTTGCAGTCCGACATGGTCTTTACTAACCATCTGACATCAACTCTTGGAGTAAGTCCCTGACATTAATATTCTATTTTAAAAATAAAATTACAGGGGCCAGCAAGTGGCATAGTAATAGTAGTTAAGGCACTGGACATCCACATGGCCAATGGCAGTTCAAGTCCCAGACTTGGCAGCTTGCTTTCTCACTTTCCATCTCTCTCTCTCTCTCTCTAATGCTAGCATGCACCCTACAGCAAATAAAAATGATAATAATAATAATAAAATTAAATAATTCTTTTTTAAATGATAAATAAATAAAATTACATGTGGGCTCACTTCATTGCCTAGTAGTTAAGTAAGTCAGACCCCAGGGCGAGCAGGTGGTGTAGTGGTTAAAGTGCTGAACTCCCACATGGTCAACTGCAGATTTCTTTGTTTGTTTGTTTATTTGTTTTGGCTTGCTAGTTAGAGAGAGATTTTTGCTATAAGGCATGAGCGCTCACTGTAAAAACAGAGAGACAAAGTGAGACAGAGAGACAGAAAGTGAAAAATCACTCCTCAGAGAAGATGGCCACACCACAATCCCTCTCCTCTATTCTCCTCTCTGGATTTTGGGCACGCACGCACATGTGCCCAGTGTAAGCTTTAATCCACCAGCTCTGAGACTCGAGCCACAGTTAACTATGTTGAAGTCCAGCCATGTACCCATTACACCATCTGCTGGTCTCACCTACTGCAGTTTGAGTCCCAAACCTGGAGACTTGAAGTGCACCAGGCACATATGCATGTGTCTCCAAAATCCTGATAGGATAATGGAGGAGAAGGAATTGCAGCATGGCCAACATCCCTGGGGGGAGGGGGGTGATTTTCTCACTTTCTCTCTCTCTCTTTTTTTTTTTCTGAGAGATTTTTGCCATAGGGTGAGTGCACTTGCCAGCCAGCCAGAGAGAGACAGAGAGACAGAAAGCGAGAAATCACCCCCCAGGGGGGATGGTCATGCCACAATCCCTTCTCCTCCATTCTCCTCTC
>NW_006159428.1:3743221-3749760 GCF_000334495.1 Tupaia belangeri chinensis
ACCCCCCAGGGGGGATGGTCACGCCGCAATCCCTTCTCCTCCATTCTCCTCTCGGGATCTTGGGCACGCACGCACACGCGCCTGGCGTGAGATCTAAGCCACCGGGTCCAGGACGCAAACTGCGATCGACTACATGGGAGTCCAGCGACATAGCCATTATGCTAACTGCTGGTCCCCTCTCTCTTTGTCTCTCTGGTGAGTGCACATGTCCTATAGCAAAATATCTCTCTCTCTCTCAAAAAAATAAATAAATAAATAAATAGAAAGGAAGTTGGATCCCACATAGCTGACCATGGTTTAAATCTCAGCCCTGGAAGATTTTTTTTAATAGACACACAGGGCGCTTGTGTGTGCGAGTCTCAAATCCCAACTGGATGGAGAAATGGAAGGAAAGGCACTGATGTATGACCACACCCTAATGGGAGTGCTCACTCTCTCTCCTTAAGTCTCTGTCACGGTACACATGCCCCCCAGCAATTAAAAAACTTAAAAACAAAATTGCATGTACTTCATTGTTTCACGTTTAACGGCATCATTATTCCTGAACATTTTTGGATATGCTTGACTCTAAATCCCACATCTAGATTGTAAGCCCCTGTGAACTCCCAGGTAAAACAATGTCATCATCTTTGGAGAATCTTCAGTTTGTTATTTACCTTTTGGCACAACCAATATATCTGATCAGGGACTGATAGCCAAAACTTATGAAGATCTCATACAATTCAATAGCAGAAAAATAAATAACTCAATTAAAGTCTGGGTAAACGACCCATATAGAATTTCTCTTGAGAAGACATGAAAATTGCTCACAGCTATGTAAAATAGTGCTCAACATCCTTAACCATCAGGGAAATGCAAATCAAAGCCATTGTGAGAGAGCACCTCACACCTGCCGGGGGACTGTTATCAAAAAGTCAAAGGGCAGCAAATGTTGGCCAGGATGTAGAGAAAAGAGAACTTGGTACATTGTTAGGGATGTAGATGGGTCCAGCCACTACAAAAAAGCAATACGAGAGTTTCTAAAGAAATTGAAAATGGAACTACCATGTGACGCAGCAATCCCTCTTCTGGGTGCACGCCAGAGAAAATAATAATCATCCCCTCATAAAGACATCTGTAGACCTTAAATATAGGGGAAAAAAACTATAATACTATAATTTCCACAAGGTATGTTTATATTACTTGTTAGAAATGTCTCATTATTTTTTCACCGGAAGCTTGATAGCACAATATTGTCTTTTGTATTGCAATTCGATTTTGTGTATTCAACATAAGAATTTATAAAAACAGGAGGCTGCTATGCTGAGTATTTAGTCAGGTGCAAAAAGCTTGGAAGTCACAAAGTCAGGTAGAAAAAGCAATGTCAAAGTGACCCTCTGCTTGGGTTTCATTTAAAACCCATGCTCAGTACCTATATGGGGACCTATGTGGGGACCATGCTCAGCACCGCCTGGCATCATTCTAGTCCGTTTTTACATTTAAATGCTTCCACCTTATTTTGTGTTTGGAATTTATTCAAGGGTGGAATTCTTGTCCTTCCCCAGGTTTGCTTTGAAGAATCTATGCTTTTTGTTCATCATATACTTTGGTGTGTAAATTGGAAAAGACAATAGTGACTCTGAACAAAAACTGTAGACTTTTCTTTGATACATGAGCCCATGATGAATGAGCTTATGGTGCTGATTGCATAAAAGACTGCCTATACCAGATGTAGGGGCTTACAAAAAGTAAATGAGTAAATGAGATCGCCGGGTGGAAGATAAAGGATAAAACTGTATTGACTGGGCAGAGACATTTATAAGCTTCTCTTGTTCATCCCTCCCAATAATTTCCAACGCCTTTTATGTGATAAAAGTGTTGAGAAAGTTTGAAGTACTTGAAAAGATGTTTCAATGTGTATTTGCTAAAATAGGGAATAGATACAGCCTACTAAAGCTTTTCTGAAAACATCTTAAAGAGTTATTTTTTATGAGATTAATATAGTCTTCTAAATTTCTTTGAGAATACTGTCTTATAGCTTCCTAGTTTTTGTATATTTATTCTGGAAAAAATACAACTTCAAAGCCTTATCTTGCTTAATATTGTAAAGATATTAAATAAAAATTGATATGTATGTATATTATGCATTAATTATAGCAATGAAATGATTGCTTTCCCAGCATTTTCTCTTAGAGTCAATTGAAGGGTTCTCTAAAATCTAAAAAATATTGTTTCATTTATTTCCTGGTTTGTTTTGTTGTTGCTGTGTTTTTCTTTTTATTTTAACATTTTTTATGCATTCAACTACTATATGTCATTCCAGGATGTAAAACAAATTTTCCCAGTATAAATACAGTGTAGATTGGTCCAGTTAAAGATTTTATCGTACATGTTATCATCAACAGACAGTTTTTCATATTTTGTGTCCCTTAGTTTTGCTTCTTTCTTTCCCCCCTTAATTCCCTTCCCCTCACGCACCCCCATTTCTGACCTTCGTCCCACAGTGTCTCTAGTATCCACAATTGTTTTCCATTTTTTTTATCTTCCCATCTTTCAATTTCTTCCGTGGAGTGCAGACATACAGTATATATTGAGTGGGGACATACAATGCCTCTCTTTTATAGTCTGGATTGCTTCACTTAGCAATAAATCTTACATATTCATCCACTTTTTATCAAATGCTAGGGTCTCATTTTTTATGGGTGAGTAGTATTCCATAATGTATATGAGCCACTTTTCAATCCATTCATGTGTTCATCAACATTTGTTTGGTTCCATACCGTAGTGATTGTGAATAGTGCCATAATAAACAGGAACATACAAGTACTATTTCGACTGAGTGTATTCCCACCCTTTCAGTAGATACCCAGGGGTGAAATAGCTGGATCATAGGGTAGTTCTATTTGTACATCTTTGAGGAACCTCCATATAATTCTCCACTGTGGTTGTACAGATTGACATTCCCACCAACAGTGTAGGAGCATTCCCTTTTCATCACAACCTCACCAGCACTTGTCATATTTTACTTTTTAATCTAACTGGAGTTAAGTAGCATCTCATTGGGTTTTTTATTTGCTTCTCCCTCCTGATAAGGGATGTTTAGAACTTTGTCAAAACACTTTTGACTGTATGTCTTCCTTAGAGAGTTGTGTGTTTAGCTCATTTGCCCACATTTTAATTAAGCTGATCATTTTTTCTTCTGGTAAGATGCTTGAGTTCCCCGTATATTCTGGTTATCAGTCCCTTATCTGAAGTATAGTTTGCAAATATATTCTCACATTCCAAGGGTCACAGTTCACTTCAATTATTGTTTATTTTACTGTGCAGAAGCCTTTTAACCTGATGTAGTCAGTCTTGTCTATTTGGGGGATTATTGCCTGTGTTCTGGGGGTCTTGTTTAAGAAGTTTTTGCAAATGCTGATGTCTCCACAAGTTTTCATTGTGTTATTCACCAGTAGTTTTATAGTTTGAGGTCTTAGGTTTAGATCTTGGATCCATTTTGAATTGGTTTTTGTTAATGGTGAGAGATAGGGTTCCAGTTTCTTTTTTTTTTTTTTTTTTTTTTTAAGAGTGTCATTTTTTTTTTTTTTTTTTTTTTTTTTTGCAGGTGGAAACCCAGAACCCAGTTTTACCAGCACAATTTGATAAAGAAATTTTTCTTTTTCCTCTAAATTGACTGGTGCCCTTTGTAAAAAATCATTTGGCTGTGTGTTTTGAGGTTTATTTCTAGGTTCTCTATTCTGCTTCATTGGTCCACATGTCAATTTTTTGTGCCAATACCATGCTGTTTTGATTATCACAGCTTTGTAATATATTTGGGGGTCATGGAGTAAGATGCCTCCTACTCTATTCTTCTTTAACAGAATTGCTTTGGCTATATGGGATATTTTATAATTCCAGACAAATTCTGTAATTGTTTTTTCTATGAAGACTATACTTGTTAATTTGATTGGGATTGCATTACATGTGTAGATTAATTTGTGTTAGATTGACATTTTGATTATATTAATTCTTCCAATCTAGGAACAGGGAATGCCTTTCCACTTTTTTGTGTCATTTTCAATTTCTTTTTTAGTTTTTCATAGTTTCCTTCATAGAAGTCTTTGACTTTTTTTGTTAAGGCTTATTCCTAATTACCTTATACTTTTTTGTGGCTATTGTAAATGGGATTGTTTTCTTCAGTTCTACCTAGTCTGCTCTTTGTCCATGTATAAAAATGCTATAGATTTTTTGTAGTCATTTTTGTAGCCTGCCACTTAGCCATATTCATTTATTGCTTCCTGGAGGTTGTGTGTATGTATGCGTTTGTGTGTGTTTTGTTTCTTGGTTGTTCAATTTGAGAGGTTAAATCTGGTTGCCATTATGTCCTCTCATCCAGCAGTAGATGTCTCATTACCGAGTTCATATTTCCTAATTTATATCTGCATACTTTGATAAAGATATGTATATCTGTGTCATGACTTTTATAATACACTCTAATGACTTTTTTCAGTCTAGTGGTAGCTTAATGTATCTATAAGTTCTACCTATCAAAAACAAATAAAAAGGGACCAGCAGTTGGTGTAATGGCTATGTCACTAGACTTCCATGTAGTCGGCTGTGGTTCAAGTTCCAGACCAGGTAGCTTAAACTCATGCTGGGTGAGTGTACTTGCAATTCCAAGATCCCAAGAGGAGAATGGAGGAGAAGGGATTGTGGCATGGCCATCCCCTCTGGGAGGTGATTTCTTGATTTCTGTCTCTCTGTCTCTCTCTATCTTTCTGGTGAGCACATGTGCCCTATAGCAAACAAACAAACAAACAAACAAAAAAAAAACAAATAAAACTCTCCCCCAAGAAAAGTAAATCAAAAAGATAAAGATTAGTAATTAGTGTAGTTGTTATTTTAAGATAATGCAAGTAAGAAAAATATTATAGCTGTTAAGATAGGTTTTGCTATGGTTTGAACACGCCCTCCAAATTTTGTGTATTGAAATTTAGTGAGTCATCATAACAGTATTGAGAGAGTAGAGACTTGATCAGTTTATGGTGTTGAATGGGTAGGCCTTTGAGAAGTAACTAGGCACCAGGGTTGAGCCCCCTTAATTGGAACCTTATGGATTTATAAGCAGAAATGGAATGCCATACAGCTCTGCTCCACTCAGACTCTTGCCACGTGGTGTTTTATGCTATCCTGGGACTCTATTGAAGAGTCCTGAGCAAGAAGACCCTCACTAGATGTGGCCCCTAGACTTTGTCCCACCAAAACTGAGTTACATATACCTCTACTTTAAATCACTCAGAGTCAGATACTTCTTTTATTAGCAACATGATGAACTGAAACTGTCAGCTGTTAGGAAGGTTTAGAGTTGGAATTCTTAAACTCTTCTGAGTTTGCATAGCCTCCTAAGTTTGAAAAATAAGGCTGGAAACTTTGCTTGACTAAGCATTCTTACATTACTAAAAGACATCCACTTTATTTTCAGGCTTACCCTCAAAGTAAACAAATTTTAAAATAGCCCAAAACTTCAAAAATAATCACTATGTATTTTAATTGAAAGTAAAAAACTAATCTTGTGATTAAATTTTTTTTAGAATTATTTTTTATCTAACTTTATCTATTATTAATATTATTTTGTAATTTGGCCAGAGAAAGACAGAGAGAGATAGAGATAAAGTGAGAAAGCAAGCCACAAGACCCAGGACCTGAACCGCAGTCAGTTCAGCATCTTTAACCACCATGCCACCTGCAGGCCCCTTAAGCTTTTTCAAGGCATGTCTTAATGTTATCCTTGTCTCAGTAGGGAAATGTAAAAACTAAATAAAAATTGATCTCTAACAATGATATCACATTTACAGGTTCAGACATTAATATAAAATTCATGTTTATATTTTTAAAAATGAATGTCAGTGAATTTGACTAAACTATAATTACAGTGATTGTGCAAACTATAAAACTATAAAAAAAACTATAATTACAGTGATTGTGAACTAAATGCCTCACCTAGGAAAACTGCAACCTATTGTTCATTTCTGAAGATACCCAATACATGTGTATTGTCTACTGCCTACAAAACTCTCAAGAAAAAAGAAAAATAATGAGTATTGGGTATTGGCATTAATAAATTTACAGAAATTATGTGGGTGCATAGTATAATAAACATGTGTAATAATGGAATAAGCAACAGAGAAACAGACTTCTGGAATACTATAACATCAGATGTGTTAAGAAACGACACCACCTTAATGATAAGACAAGAGAAAAGGAAGTATGAATTAAGATTATATTACAATGGTGAAGAAGGAGGTCTAGATCTATGTAGAATGAAGTGAAATTTATTCCAAGATCAAGAAATTGAGTGATTTGATATAAAAAGAAAGAAAGAGGTAAAGAAGAAAAAATACATGAGTTGGGGCCAAAATAGGTAGCACCTTGAACACTGGTGACTACATCCTGTCCATGAAATGAAATCATACCTTAGCATTTCACTACAGGTATTATGTCATTAGAAAATAAATGCAAGAATAAAAATTAGTGATAAAAATATCAGCCCTAGGGACCAGCAGTTGGCGTAATGGCTG
>NW_006159428.1:3750195-3758378 GCF_000334495.1 Tupaia belangeri chinensis
TTCCATTTTTTTTTTTTTTTTTTTTTTTTTTTTTTGCAGGTGGAAACCCAGAACCCAGTTTTACCAGCACAATTTGATAAAGAAATTTTTCTTTTTCCTCTAAATTGACTGGTGCCCTTTGTAAAAAATCATTTGGCTGTGTGTTTTGAGGTTTATTTCTAGGTTCTCTATTCTGCTTCATTGGTCCACATGTCAATTTTTTGTGCCAATACCATGCTGTTTTGATTATCACAGCTTTGTAATATATTTGGGGGTCATGGAGTAAGATGCCTCCTACTCTATTCTTCTTTAACAGAATTGCTTTGGCTATATGGGATATTTTATAATTCCAGACAAATTCTGTAATTGTTTTTTCTATGAAGACTATACTTGTTAATTTGATTGGGATTGCATTACATGTGTAGATTAATTTGTGTTAGATTGACATTTTGATTATATTAATTCTTCCAATCTAGGAACAGGGAATGCCTTTCCACTTTTTTGTGTCATTTTCAATTTCTTTTTTAGTTTTTCATAGTTTCCTTCATAGAAGTCTTTGACTTTTTTTGTTAAGGCTTATTCCTAATTACCTTATACTTTTTTGTGGCTATTGTAAATGGGATTGTTTTCTTCAGTTCTACCTAGTCTGCTCTTTGTCCATGTATAAAAATGCTATAGATTTTTTGTAGTCATTTTTGTAGCCTGCCACTTAGCCATATTCATTTATTGCTTCCTGGAGGTTGTGTGTATGTATGCGTTTGTGTGTGTTTTGTTTCTTGGTTGTTCAATTTGAGAGGTTAAATCTGGTTGCCATTATGTCCTCTCATCCAGCAGTAGATGTCTCATTACCGAGTTCATATTTCCTAATTTATATCTGCATACTTTGATAAAGATATGTATATCTGTGTCATGACTTTTATAATACACTCTAATGACTTTTTTCAGTCTAGTGGTAGCTTAATGTATCTATAAGTTCTACCTATCAAAAACAAATAAAAAGGGACCAGCAGTTGGTGTAATGGCTATGTCACTAGACTTCCATGTAGTCGGCTGTGGTTCAAGTTCCAGACCAGGTAGCTTAAACTCATGCTGGGTGAGTGTACTTGCAATTCCAAGATCCCAAGAGGAGAATGGAGGAGAAGGGATTGTGGCATGGCCATCCCCTCTGGGAGGTGATTTCTTGATTTCTGTCTCTCTGTCTCTCTCTATCTTTCTGGTGAGCACATGTGCCCTATAGCAAACAAACAAACAAACAAACAAAAAAAAAACAAATAAAACTCTCCCCCAAGAAAAGTAAATCAAAAAGATAAAGATTAGTAATTAGTGTAGTTGTTATTTTAAGATAATGCAAGTAAGAAAAATATTATAGCTGTTAAGATAGGTTTTGCTATGGTTTGAACACGCCCTCCAAATTTTGTGTATTGAAATTTAGTGAGTCATCATAACAGTATTGAGAGAGTAGAGACTTGATCAGTTTATGGTGTTGAATGGGTAGGCCTTTGAGAAGTAACTAGGCACCAGGGTTGAGCCCCCTTAATTGGAACCTTATGGATTTATAAGCAGAAATGGAATGCCATACAGCTCTGCTCCACTCAGACTCTTGCCACGTGGTGTTTTATGCTATCCTGGGACTCTATTGAAGAGTCCTGAGCAAGAAGACCCTCACTAGATGTGGCCCCTAGACTTTGTCCCACCAAAACTGAGTTACATATACCTCTACATTAAATCACTCAGAGTCAGATACTTCTTTTATTAGCAACATGATGAACTGAAACTGTCAGCTGTTAGGAAGGTTTAGAGTTGGAATTCTTAAACTCTTCTGAGTTTGCATAGCCTCCTAAGTTTGAAAAATAAGGCTGGAAACTTTGCTTGACTAAGCATTCTTACATTACTAAAAGACATCCACTTTATTTTCAGGCTTACCCTCAAAGTAAACAAATTTTAAAATAGCCCAAAACTTCAAAAATAATCACTATGTATTTTAATTGAAAGTAAAAAACTAATCTTGTGATTAAATTTTTTTTAGAATTATTTTTTATCTAACTTTATCTATTATTAATATTATTTTGTAATTTGGCCAGAGAAAGACAGAGAGAGATAGAGATAAAGTGAGAAAGCAAGCCACAAGACCCAGGACCTGAACCGCAGTCAGTTCAGCATCTTTAACCACCATGCCACCTGCAGGCCCCTTAAGCTTTTTCAAGGCATGTCTTAATGTTATCCTTGTCTCAGTAGGGAAATGTAAAAACTAAATAAAAATTGATCTCTAACAATGATATCACATTTACAGGTTCAGACATTAATATAAAATTCATGTTTATATTTTTAAAAATGAATGTCAGTGAATTTGACTAAACTATAATTACAGTGATTGTGCAAACTATAAAACTATAAAAAAAACTATAATTACAGTGATTGTGAACTAAATGCCTCACCTAGGAAAACTGCAACCTATTGTTCATTTCTGAAGATACCCAATACATGTGTATTGTCTACTGCCTACAAAACTCTCAAGAAAAAAGAAAAATAATGAGTATTGGGTATTGGCATTAATAAATTTACAGAAATTATGTGGGTGCATAGTATAATAAACATGTGTAATAATGGAATAAGCAACAGAGAAACAGACTTCTGGAATACTATAACATCAGATGTGTTAAGAAACGACACCACCTTAATGATAAGACAAGAGAAAAGGAAGTATGAATTAAGATTATATTACAATGGTGAAGAAGGAGGTCTAGATCTATGTAGAATGAAGTGAAATTTATTCCAAGATCAAGAAATTGAGTGATTTGATATAAAAAGAAAGAAAGAGGTAAAGAAGAAAAAATACATGAGTTGGGGCCAAAATAGGTAGCACCTTGAACACTGGTGACTACATCCTGTCCATGAAATGAAATCATACCTTAGCATTTCACTACAGGTATTATGTCATTAGAAAATAAATGCAAGAATAAAAATTAGTGATAAAAATATCAGCCCTAGGGACCAGCAGTTGGCGTAATGGCTGTGTCACTGGACTCCCATGTAGTCGATCACGGTTCAAGACCCAGATCTGGTGGCTTAAACTCATACTGGGCACATGTGTGTGCATACTCAAGATCCTGAGAGGAGAATAAGGGATTGTGGCATGGCCATTGGGGATGCTATTTCTCACTTTCTGTCTCTCTGTCTCTCTCTGTCTTTCTGGCGGGAGCACACGGCCTATAGCAAAATCTCTCAAGAAAAAAAAAAATCAGCCTGATTTTAGTAATCGAACTTGGAAATATAGATAACCTATAGCTCAAATTCTATAACCAATACTCTATAAATAGACAAAAAAAGACACTTGCTTAGAAAATAAAGAGGAGGTATTGCCAAATATTATAAAAAAAGGTGTGACATGCGATCAGACCTTTTAAAAAATATAAAAATGATTTTGAACACCTGTCAATATGAATTGTAACACTGACCCTTAACACATTTAGCACATAACTTACATTTTTGTGAAGTTTCAAGCATACACAATTTTGAAACCCCTTTCAAAAAAGTTAAATAGAGACCAGTCGGGGTGGAAGAGCAGTAACACTGGATTCCATGGTGCTGACCTGTATGGGAAGGTTCTGGGTTCTCATCCTGAGGTCTTCCTGTACAAGTGTGTCTGTGATTCAGGGAGGCAGGGCCTGGGGTGGGTTGCAGCAATGACCTTGTGGGGGTGCGCCTTTCTCTTTCTTGTGGAAGAAATAAATAAATGAATAAATTTTTGAAAATTTAGGTACAGCTTAGTACATATATTAAACAAAGTCTCTGGACTTTAAATTTAATTGGTTTCAGGATAAACTCCCCCTTTTCACAAAATACTGCATAGTTGGGTGTTCTGTTAGTTGTGTTATGGTAGAAATCATTTACACGTCTGTTTTATGACCTTTGATAATTCGCCACTTGTTTCACATAACATTGTTCTCATTAAAAATTACTATTTGGGGGCCAGCAGATGGTATGGTCATTAAGGTGCTAGATCCCTGATTGCCAACTCTGCAGTTTGAGTCCTGGACCCAGCAGCCTGAAAAATACACCAGGTTCATGTGCATGCATGTCCAAAATCCTGAGAAGGGAATGGAGTAAAATAAATTGTGGTGTGGTCAGCCCCCCTCTAGGGGTTGCTTTCTCACATTACCTTCTTCTCTGTCTCTCTCTTGTAAGTGTATATGCCCTATGGCAAAAAATAAATAAATAAATAAATAAATAAAATAAAATAAAAATTACTCTTTCCCACTTTCCCTTCCTTCTATAAAGGTAACACACACACACAACATACACACTGTGTGTGTATTAGAGAATTTTTTTCTCCACTTTTCTTAGTTTTATTTCTTATTCTTCTAGCTATAGTCCCTATTAAGTAAAATCTAATTATAAATATTAACAAATAACTTATTTTTCTTGGCTGATTCTACATGTCATAAATTTCTTTTAATCTCACTTGTCCTTTTCTTATTACCATCCTTAGTGTATATTTTATAAGAAACTTTATAGGTGATGAAATCCACATATCTGATGTTGCACCTTTTGTATAATAAGCTTTCCGCAGGTTTCTTCAGCCTGTGCTGTTCTTGTATCCTATGAGAGCCCTCAATTTCTCTGAGGTAACTAGCTCGTGTCTCCAGATCTCTGTAATGTACACATTTAGCCCACAGCCATTCTGAAGCTTTTGACAAAACATTACCTTTCACTTCATGATTTGAACAGAGACTCAGAGATGTCATCCTATAATCAGCTTTCTTTATTTAATGTTGTAGATATTTTCAGATCAGTTTATTTCTCATAACTTTGCCCAGGGTTCTATAATAGCATGATCAAAGTCCTTGTTCTCTTCTACAAGTCTTCCCTGACCAAATAATTCCTAGGTAATTTTTACGCATCATTTCTCCTCTGCTTTTGAACCATGTCTTCCACAAGCAGTTCTATATATCCACATACAGTAATGCTAACAAGGATTGTGAACAATGTATGGAGCATTCTCCACGATTTAGGTACATATTTATAAGTGTCTCAACTTTTAAGTCTATAATCTCAATAAACAAGACCCAACAAGGGAGTTAATCTTATTGTTTCCATTTTACAGAAAAGAAACCTGAGCCAGAGAGGGGTTACATAATTTCCAAGTTGTAGGTTGTCACACAGCTTACGGTAAGTGCAGGAGCCATGGTTCAAAATCTGCAGTATTTTTTTAAATTATTGTATTTATTATTTTTCACATGAGTTTTGCCAGAGGAAGAGAGACAGAGAGAGGGAGAGGGAGAAAGCAAGCCACCAAGTTCGGGACTCGAACCATGGTCAGCCATGTTGGAATTCCAGCACCTTAACCACCATGTCACCTACTGGACCCAAAATCTGCGGTATTCTTCCAAGTCTTTTCTCACACCACTCTCTCTTACTACCTCTCATATGCAAACTCTCTTTCAAATGTGAAAGCAAGGTCTCTCTACATATTGTGTGTGTGTGAGTGTGGGTGTGAGTGTGTCACACACACTATCTGGTCATTAAAAAATAAAATGCTTTCATTTGAGGCAAAATGAATGACTCCTGAGGACACTATATTAAATTAGTCAGGTACAAAAAGAGAAATACTGCATATTCTTACTCATATGTGGGAAGTTTTAAAAATTGACCTCATAGTATATAATAGAATAATGGTTACCAGAGGCAGGAAAGGATGGGGGAGAGGAAGGACAGGAAGATGTTGATAAATGCATTGCAGCAATTCCTTAGAGAATAATGAAAATGTTCTAGAATTACGTACTAGTGATAGTGTGCAACATTCCTAATGTATTAAAACTACTCTACTGTACAATTTACAAAGGTTAAAATGGGGAATTTAATATTATGTGAATGTGGTCTGAGTAAAAAATGTATATAAAAAAGATGACAACAAAAATGAGCCAAAGTTACTAGAAACAGGCACTAACATTTTTTTATCTGTAATGCCAGCTACCTCATTCAAATTGTCGTATAGACAATAGTTTTAACAATGAATAGCTCAAAAATATGCTGTTAAATATTCTAACATATAAAGGATTTTCATCCCTTATTTGAGTTTTGATTTTGCTGCTTTTCTGTTACTATAAGTGAAAACCACAAATTGGGTAATTTATAAAAAAATAAACATTTATTCAGCTTACAATTTTGGAGGTCTAAGGTAAAGAACCACACCTGGTGAGAGTCTTCTTATTGGTGGGGTCTGTCTGTAGGGGTCTCTCTATGGTGGCATAGGGCATCACATGGAAAGAGGGTAAGATCATTATGTGGTCTCTCTCTATATATATTCAGTCACGGGGGCCCAACCTGATAGCACAATCTTATCCCAACCACCTTCCAAAAGTCCCAACTCTTAACATCCTTGTAACATGAAGTTTTCACCTTCTTAATGCCATAATAACAAACTATTTTAAACACATGAACTCAGGTAAGACACATTTAAACCGTAGCAAATTCTCTCTTAAATTACCATGGTTTATTGTATTTGGTCTTCTTATTAAAGAAATATGGGAGGCTGCACATCAGCGAGTCCACTGAGACCATTTTATTAGTCTTATACTATCGCCATTTTAAGGAAACCCTTAGGTTTCTGTTTCTCAGAGAGCAAACAATTACATAACACCAAAGGCTATGATTGGCCCCCCTTCAAAACCGCACTCTGATACTGCACTCTGATTGGCCACAGTCTACGATCCCCACAGATTGGTGAACTCGGAATCCCTCATATTTGCATATCTAGGTATCACATGATTGGTCCATCTAGAATCCGTCATTTACATATAAAGCAACCTATCACTACCCACCAACATGTATATAGCCATGATCTCTGCTGCATAATAAACGGACGACCCTGAAGAGTTGTAACACTGTGTGTCATCTCCTTGCTGTTCATCCCATCTCTCACTCCTTCCCTCAGGAAACCTGTTCGACTGTCCTGCAGGTTGGGACAAAGAAAAAGTAAAATTATAAGTCATCGGCATAAATTTTAGTGTTCATCTTTATACTGTACACAAATATAAGAGGATTTAACTCATATTTGGAATCCCTCAAATAGCATATTTTTAGAGTTTATCTTATGCACATAAATTTTTTTCTTACAAGGACAATGGGACTATATAAAAATAAAATGAATTTTTGTTTCATTTTTTAACACGCTGGCATCTTTTGCCAGCACTTGATTACCAATCTGTAAAGAAGGATTGAAAAAAGTAACTCTACGGTCCTCTGTATTATCTTTCATTTTATGTCATTAGTTTTAGCATAGTGGTTTGCTAGCAGATAGACGGAAGCAATACAAGTAAAGGCAATGATACTTCCTTGGCTGTCTGTTTGCATTTCTTAGAAATCCTTCACCATCTTCCTACTTCCAAGGCAAGCTCTAATTTGAATGGAAAGCATGGCCTCTTGGGGCTATCAGAATCTCTACTTGGGCATTTGTAGATGTAACACACCTTATTCCTGCTTTGGGTCTCACTGAACTCCTACCAATTGTTGTTTCACACAATTATACATTCATTTGTGTAGGGCACTGGGAATGGTGTATGTGAACAGGGTGACGAGGAATGGCAGACAAGCATACAGCACGCATTTCTGCTAAGCCTCTTGCTTTATTCTCTCATCAGGTTTCATTTTCAAAACATAGGCTCTAGAATAAATTTGTCAATAATTTCAAGACAATAGTAGCAGAGGCTTAAACTGAGTAGGTAGCCTTATGAATGTGAGCTTTGTGACACTGCATAAATTATAAACCCACAATATTGGCTCAGATCTTCTGTCTACTCAATTTCATTTGACTTTCTTAATTCTTAAACATTGTACTTATTATTAAAAGATTTCCATATAATTTTCTAATGCATGGCCTACAGATATACTTGTACATTGACTTAATTCATAGTGCTTGCATTTCAGTAAGTAGAAATGTCAGAATCCTTATAGATATTTACATGTGTATATATGGTTTATTTTATTTGCTATTCTAAGTAAAGAAAAAAGTAAAATTATAAGTTATCAGCATAAACTTTAGTATTCATCTTTATACTGAGCATTTAATGTAAGATGCATTTAACTCATATTTGGAATGTCTTAAATTACACGTGTGTGTGTGTGTGTGTATGTGTGTGTATGTGTGTGTGTGTGTATAAATCATTTACTTGTTAGAGTTGATGAACATAGTATAAAGACGCTCT
>NW_006159428.1:3758476-3770365 GCF_000334495.1 Tupaia belangeri chinensis
CCAAAATCCTTTGTTACACAGTCTCAAAATCAGATTTTAAGCAACAGTACAAAAACTATTATCTCAACTCAACGTTTCAAAATAATCTTGAGACGTGTTTGACAAAAGCCTATACATCAGTTAAGGTCCAGTTTAGGTCTAGTCTCAATGAAGATTATGCTGTTTATCCTACCATATAGGTATTTGTTTTTTTCTGCCACCATAGTGAACTGAGAGTACTTAAATATAGCATATTAAGTAATGACTTAATCAGTTATTCACTTTCTCTTTTTAAACTAGGCTGTGCTCAATGAGACAGTTTCTGTTTCTTTTTTATATTCAATTCTGACACCTAACATGCTGGTTATTTCTAATACACTGTCAGTATTATTTAGTATTGAATTAATGAGTGGGTCAAAATTCAACCCTCATTTTCAATTTCCTCTTAACAACTATGATAGATATTTTCATACTTAAAGGTATGTGGTTAGGTTTCAAAAAGTGTTAACTAAGAATTTTGCAGAAAAAGAGCAGCCAAAGAGTATTCAGAAACTTCTGCTTTCTGTTGGAAATAGGCAGAGTTAGACATCTGTACCTCCTCAGGCCAATGTAAGGAAACATCTGTGAAGCACACATTAAATTGTTTTCGGGGGGAACCAACCAACAAACAAAACCTACTATGTTTTCAGCCAGAGTGAGATGGTGCAGAGCCAGAAGGGAAAACAAAATAAATGTACTAAGTCTGGGAATTGCAGAAAAGGCATGGCTGTAATTTATTAGTCTAGCTCTGTCGTCAATGCCATGAAGACATGGTTTGGCCTGCTGAATTTATCAAAGCACATTGCTTAACAAGGTAAATGCACAATTTGGACTAACCAACAGAATTATAAGGTCTGCCAATTTTCATCTTAACAAATAATTGGCTAAATAAATCTTTGAATAGGGGAATTCTCAATTATATAAAACCGGGTAAGTAAAAATAGCAACAATTCAAAGGGAACTATTACATTTGGATTTTTTTGAACCTATAGTCAAACACCTGGCCAACTTTGTGACACAGCAGATGAGATCTGCGATCACAAGCAAGTCAGAGGAAGGGACTGGACAGATGGTAACTGAATTGAGATCACTAGCTACTTTTCAAGCTCTGCCTTCTCTGTAACGCTTCCAAACATGCTCCTCTCTCCCCACACCACCACAAGTTTGTTTTAAATAAACTTAACATATTGTTCAAAATAATTTTAGACTTACAGAAATATTGTAAAGGTAGTATAGGAAATTCCTGTGCACCTTTCACTCAGCGTCCCCTAAGTCTAATGCAGTTATGGGACAGTTGTCAAAACTGGAAATTTCCATTAGTTCATGTCTATTATCCACCTTACAGACTTCATCCATGTTTTACCAGTTCTGGCTCATGTTATTCTGTTCTAAGATCTGGTCCAGGTCACACTGCACATCGTCATCCTTTCTTCATCATCTCTTCTGAAGTGTGAGGTTTTTTGTTTCAAGGTTTTTTTTTTTAATTTTTTTTATGACTTTCAGGATTTTAAAGGATATTGGACAGGTACTCAGTTGGATTTGTCTGCTGTTTTTCTCATACTGAGACTGAAATTTTAAATTTTCAGAAAGAATCCCCGGGATGAATGTGCTTCTCATTACATCATAGCAGAAGGCCCATTGGTGTCTGCATGACTCTTCACTGTGATGTTGTACTTGATCACTTGGTGACGTTCTTCCAAGTTTCTCTGCTGTAAAATTTCAATTTCCAGTGTTCCAGATATACAAAGGCAAGTCACTAAGTCCGAATCAATCTCCAGGGTAGAAGACTGAGGTTCCATCTCCTGGAGTGCAACATTCTTCAAACATTGCTATTTTTCCTGTAAGGAAAATTTGTCATTTTACTATATGTATTGATTTATTCAATAGCTAATCTATATAAGTATGAATGTATGTACATTTATTTTATACTTTGGGTTATAACCCATTATTTATTTATTAATTATTTATTATTTTTAAAAATGAGCCAAAAGGCATATACACTCACCAAACAGAGACAGAGACAGAAAGAGAAAGCACCCTCCCCGATGTGATATATGGTCAAACTGCAACCCCTTCACCTCCATTTCTCCATCCTGTTGGGATCTGGGGTTTGCACACACATGTGCCTAGCGTGTTTCTCAAGCTGTCAGGTCCAGGACTCAACCCACAAAGCGAGCCATGTGGGATCTGACTCCCTTAACCATTAGCTCATGGTACCGGCTCTCCATTATTCATTTTTTGCTCAATATTATTCATCTAGGCCTTTATAGAGTCTTCCAGTAAGCTTCTATTTCTCTTTGATGTTTTCAAATTTTCTCTGTAAACTCATTATGTCTGTTGCACTCAGGGAGGTGTCAGGGCTTTTGATTGCACATATTTTAAATGTGAATTTTCTGACCAAACTTTCTAAGTGATCGGTTTTGGAACAGGGATTTCCTGAAAAGGCCACCAATTGTCTCTACAGCATCTTCATTTTTTAATAACATTAACTATATGTGCTTTGAAAATAAGATCTAACAATAACATTTGACACTGTAAAGACCATGGAATCCATAAACCAAAATAAAAATAATGGATAGCTAAGTTTGGGGTGACATTCCTCTTGAAGTTCTCAAATTTTGCTTTATTTCTTTTCAAAATGGAGACATATATTTAATAACCTTAGCTGATACATTTTAGTACTAATGATATTTTTACCTGTTTATTGGCTCTTTCACAGAAAAAGAATGTAACTTTCTTAAACATAACAGTGTCTACTTTACCATTTTATATCCACGGGCTGGCATGGTATCCAGGATTTAATTGCCATTCAGTAAGTCTGCATTGGTCAGTACTTTTTGGAATCCAATTTACTCTCTCTAAAAATTGTCATCTGGCTGCTTTCCTGTTTTATGTTATTCAGAGTGTGCAATTGCTAAATATTTGCATTTGAAATGTGTCCAATATCCCAAATGCAATTTGTCAGAACCTGGAAATGTGAAGTCACTGTGCATGGCCAGCTGCTCGCTCAGTATCTCTTCACCTACGACTAATAAAATACTTGACCAATTGGAACAGAATTGTATACCAGCTGACCCGCCGCCCTGGTTCTTAATTAACAACAGCTGTTTACATCTTCACTTTGATGCCTGACCTATTGGATTAAGTACCATTGAATTAACTAGCTCTTTCCATTGTCACAAAGTTTTTTTTTTATTTTATTTTCTTAAAAAAAAGACTTGCAATGGTCATTGGAATTTTCATTAACATCAACTCATTTTGACATTTGTTTTCCAAACATTATTGTCCCACATTTCTTTGAAATAGCTGTGTGGTAAACGTTGCCCTGAATAACTATCATAGGTTAACTCATTTTCTGTCATCATTGTTTTATGTTTATGTATTGTTCCTTGTTTTAGTCATAGTTTCACAGATGGAGAAACTGAGGCAGAGAACACGTACACAACTTGCCAAGGTCATTCAGCTGAAAAATACAGGAACTAGGCTTTACAGTTCAGCAGACGGGTCAAGTTGTATATACTCACTTACTGGGTCCCCTGTCTCCTCATCATATTTTGTTAGTGATCTTTTTTTCAAGTTCATATGTTAATTTTTTTGAAAGAGACAATAACAGAGAGAGACAGGGAACTTCAACAGGACCTCAATACTGCGCTCTTCCCCCCAGCCCTGTAGGCAGCCAAGATCACGGCACCCCATGGGCATGCTCTGTGTGAGGTGGACCGAGAACCTGAACCCAGAGGCTTCCCACATGGTCTCCAGCACCATGTAGCAAGGCCTCCATCATCTACAGTATTGCAGCCAGGCCAGGTTAATACTCCTGAATGTCCACAAAAATACATGTGCAAGAACACTCACAGTAGCCTTTTCAAAATAGCCCAAGTTTAAAACACCTGTGATTTCTATCTGTAAGGCAATGAATAAATAAACTGAGATATACCACCACAATGTTTGTATACATCAATGACAAAGAATGAGTTATTGATACACTCATATATGTAGAAATCTCAGGGCCATTAGGTGGCATAGTGATTAAGGTGCCAGACTCCCACAAGACTGAGCACAGTTTGAGTCCCCAACCCAGTGGCTTGAAACTCACTCTGGGTGTGTGTGTGTGTGTGTGTGTGTGTGTGTGTGCCCAAAATTCAAAGAAGTGAAGGGATTGTGGTGTGGCCATCCCCATGGAGGGGGATTTCTCACTTTCTCTTTCTCCAGCTCTCTGCCTTTTTGGTGAGCACACATACCCGGTAGTGAAAATCTAGCAAATAAAATAAATAAATAAATAAATAAATAAATAAATAAATAAATAAATAAATAAATAAAATAGGATAAATCTCATTAAAACAATTCAGTGAAAAGAAGTCATGCACTACATTATCATTCTGTGATTCCATTTGTATAGAATTCCAAAGCAGGCATCTCCAACTGATGATAATTGAAGTCACTATTTTTCTGTTTGGGTATTAAGTATTGACTTGAAAGGGTCATGTGCACACGGTCACAAAATCGCATGTAATAAGAAGTTTATATCTTGATTTATGTGGTGCAAAACTAGTCATCGAAATCTATGTTTAAATTTTTCTCACTTTATGTATCTCACTATATTTATTTTATAATTCTATTAAAAGATAATTACTCACTTTTTACTCAACATTTTACAGTTTTTTTTCTTGCTTTGTTTTATCACTTAGCTAACCATCTTTGAATTAATTCTGTACTTTTTCAAGTATTCAATTTTTAGCCATTTTTTGAATGAATTCTTTCCAGTCTTTACAATATTCAACTATTTTTTTGAAAAAAAAGTCATCTCTTTATTAGAACTCATCACTCAAAAAAAAAAAAAAAAGAATGTATTATCTATATGGTCTTTTAATCCTTTTAGTAGTTTATTCTCTTTCAATGTCACATTCTTCCAATAATGAATATCTTGAAAACACCATCTATTCTCTCTACTGTTTTAGTTTCTGGCTAGAAATTTCTTTTGATCATATCAAATCTTTCACATCTGAGTCAGCAGAAGTCAGCATGAATTGATAGATTTTCCCAAAAGCTTTCATCAGAAACGCAGCTAGGGAAAGCAGTTTAGTTATCTCTGCCCAAGACTATTTTTGAAGTACTGTCAGTTTGGAATCAATGACTCACATTTTACATATATTTATTTATATTTATATTTGTAATATGATTTTTTGCACCAGCATAAGGAAATTATTTCTATTTGTCCATCTTGGGTTCCCTCTGTTTTAGCAGAAATTCCAAATTTGTCATTTTTCCGGTTGAGCAAGTCATAATCCTGCGTAGAGTTTTTTGGTCTTTATTTTTTTTCATTTTTTATTTCTTTGTAACTCTTCGATTTTCAATATTTTCCAAAAATTCCCTGCAGACCAGCAGGTGGCATAGTGATTAAGATACTGGATTCCCACATGGCTGAAGGCAGTTGGAGTCCCAGATCTGGCACCTTGAAAATCACACTAGGCATGTGTATGCATATGCCTAAAATCCCAAGAAGAGAATGGAGAAGAAGGCATTGTGGCATGGCCATCCCCTGGGAGGAGGGCGATTTCTCACTTTCTCTCTGGTGAGCACATATGCCTTATGGCAAAATAAATAAATAAATAAATAAATAAATAAATAAACAAATAAAAAAGAAGAAGCTACAGCTTCAGAGGCAGAAAAGCATGTTACAGCAAGGCTCCAGAGTCACTTCTATCCATATGCATTACTATTTCTCCGCTATTTCTTTGTAGATAGATTGATATAATGGTACCTAAATAATTAGTGAGAAAGTAAAGAAAGTTCAGTAAAGATATATGTACAAGAGTGTGTGAGGTTGTTTTTTTCTTTTTTTGGAGAGGTTTCTGCTATACGTCGCTTGCGCTCCCCAGAAAGACAAAGAGAAAGTGAGAAATCACCCCCCAGGGGGGATGGCCATGCTGCAATCCCTTTTCCTCCATTCTCCTCTCAGGATCTTGGGTATGCACGCACATGCTCCCAGCCTGAGTTTAAGCCTCCGGGTCCGGGACACAAACCACAGTCAACTACATGGGAGTACAGCGACATAGCCATTATGCTTACTGCTGGTCCTGAGTGTATGAATTTTGAACCAGTAGGTAGTCCGCTGGCTAAGGTGGCTGGATCCCAGATGGCTGACTGCACGGTTTGAATTCTAAATCTGGCAGCTTGCAAAACACCCTGGACATAGATATGGTTTATGATCTGTTGATGAGGATGTGTATAGTATTCTCAACTGAGATGTATATCATGCCGGGTAAAACCTCTTTAAAATCTAAATGATGTTTAGCTATTGAATGTATAAATCATAATAACAATAATAAAGAAAAATATTTACAAAAAAAGAAAGAAAAACACCCTGGGTGTATGTGCCCAAAAATCTTCACTGGAGAATGGAGGAGAAGGGACTGCCGTGTGCCATTCACACTGAAGGGTTTCTCACATTTTCTCTATCCGTTTCTAGCAGTAGCATGCACCCTACAGCAAATTAAAGACAAAGAAAAAAGTGTGTATTTTAATCTAGCAACACAGAATGTTAAATGTTCTCCAAAGAACTAAATACCTTGTCATGATGTGTTAAATATTCAAAAGCAGAAATGTGTTTGTATGTATTTGTATATACATATAACTATATGCCTCAGATCAGCTTTTATCTTCAACTAAGGAAAAGAAGATTCAGGTAACAGCAGATATAAAAAGTAATCACCCAAAGAATGGAATAAGGAAAAGATACTGGCCTTGATAACTGAATTACTGAACCATCTGGTGCCCCAAGAACAGCTATGAAATGGTTTAACCTCTCTATGATAGCTTCATCCTATCTAAAATGGATCTAAGTAAATCTATTTTTTTAAATCTAACTAAATCTTACAGAATTTTAGTGGAGAATATATGAGTTTATGTAATACTAATTGTAACAATGATGAAGAGAACCATTAAAATAATGCGTTGTTCCGAACACAAACTCTGGATTTTTTTATTTTATTTTATTTTTTTTAGAAAAGAGGAGATATTTCCTTTCGATATTTCTTTTTGTAGAGGTTTTAGCCATAGGGCGCATGAGCTCGCCAGACAGACAGAGAGAGACAGAGAGACAGAAAGCGAGAAATCACCCCCTCCAGCGGAGATGGCCATGCTGCAATTCCCTCTCCTCCAATCTCCTCTCAGGGTCTTTGGCTTGCACGCACATGTGCCCGGCGTGAGTTTAAGCCACCGGGTCTGGGATTCGAACCATGGTCGACTATGTGGGAATCCAGTGACATAGCCATTACACTAACTGCTGGTCCCCTCTTTTCAATATTTCATCTCATTTGAAGACACATACATGTCCATCACCACAGTGAGCATCACAGGACTCTGCATATGTACAGCAAAGACTCATGAACTGAAATAATCTGTTTCCCCAGATAAGCATAGCTCCTTTAAAGGGTTCCATAGGATATTTTAAAACCTTTATATAAAGCCATTTCTCAGGAAAACAATGTTTTGTTGATTCACAACATATCTTAATCTAACTACTTTCAATGGGAAGTTCAGCCGATATATACACATCTTGACTTTAGGCATGACATTCTGTGAGTAAAATGAATATACTATAAAGTAGCACCTAGCTGAGACCATATAGTTTACTATGGTCACTAAATAGGTATTTTTAAATACATTTTTTTTTAATTTCAAGAAACATAGTTTTAGCTTTAATAAATCAAAATTAAAAAAATGTTAAGAGAATTTTGCTTAAGACTTAAAGCTAGAAAACAGGTTAGGATTCTGTTCAAATAGTAGGTACATGAACCTCTTGACTATTCAAGAGGAGACAAAAACCCTTAACTCCAGAAAACAAAGCATGGAAGAAGATCAATAATGTTTTAGTCAAAAGTCATAAAATCTACTTTACCAATTCAGACTAATGTACTTTATCTTCTATTGTGGTCTGAAATTTTTGTTTAAATTCTGGAAGAATACGTTCAACTCTGGACTTGTCCCTTTCATTAAGCTGGCCATTTTCTTAGTTGTTTTTAAACTCTTATTTCTGTGTTTGACTTTAGTTTTCCTGAAATAGCACTCTCTTCAGAACTTCTTGGAGAGCTGGTCTGGTGTCAGTAAATTCTTTCAGACTTTGTTTATCTAAGAATATTCTTGTCTTCTCTTCCCATGTGAAAGATTATCTTGCCAGATACAGTATTCTTGGTTGAATTGTTTTTCACTCAATACTTTGAGTATATTTTCCCATTCTTTCCTTGCTTGCATTGTTTTCAATGAGAGGTCTGCTGTTAGCCTGATGGCATATCTTATGTAGGTAACTTGATGTTTCTCTCTTGCTAATCTTAGTATCCTGTCTTTGTCTGTGATTTTGGTCAATCTGGTTAAAATGTGTCTTGGAGAAGATCTTCTGGGGTTGATTCTATTTGGGGTCCTATATATTTCTGGAGTTTGGATCTTTGAATGCCTCTCTAGGTTTGGAAAGTTTTCTTCCAGGATTTCATGGAATATATTATCAATGCCCTTATTAGTTTCTTCAGTTTCTGGGATACTAATAATCCGTATGTTTGGATGTTTGATGGTATCTAGTATTTCTTATATATTATTCTGATTTTTGGGGGCTATTTTCACAGACTTTGTGGTGGATTTTTCTAGTCCAGCGTGTCTGTCTTCTACATCTGAGATTCGATTTTCTGTATTATCTATTATGCTTTTAAAACTTTCAAAGGAGGTTTTGACTCCCTTTAGAATAACCTTTATTTCTAACAGTTCTATTGGATTCATTTTTAATGTGTATTTCCCTTTTCAGATCTTGCAAGAACTTCCTAATCTCCTGGAACTGGTCAGCTCTTTTCTCTTAGCCTCTTCTGGAGTCCATTGTCTCTCTTCTCTCCCATCTCTGCTAGCTCTGTCACTACAAATATTCTAAATTACTTATCAGCCATTTCCATGAGTCCCATGGTACTGTCTGTGGATGAAGTGGAGTTACTCTTTTCCCTTGTGGGGGAGGGGTATTTTCTTGATTTCTCATATTTCTTGTGCCTCTGCAGTGATTCCTAGTCATCTGATGGGCTATTCATTTCTTCCTAATTTCTAGAAGTTCAATCTGAGCATTCATAGCTGTGCAGGAGGAGGTGATCTTCAAACTCTTTACTGTTCCATATTTTTCCAGGGGGCTCTACCAGGGTGGATTCTCAGCAGATAGCAAAAACTTCTCCTAAATAAATAAATAAATAACGAACAACACATACTTAGCAGAATTTGTGTATCAGTTCATCGGCAGGAAATACTGATTTCTCTTATTCTCTGAAATCACTAGTTCTTAGCTGCCATGGAGGATTCACTATTCTTCTGAAGGCCTGCCTTTTTTTGCCTCTCTAGGATGAATTCTCAGCAGAAAATCTTCATTTCTCTTTTTCCGTGAAAGCACTAGTGCTCAGCTTCCATAGAGGACTCAGTCTTCTGAAATTCTTCCCTTTTTGCCTCTCCAGGATTAATTCTCAGCAGAAAATCTTCATTTCTCTTATTCCCCGAATATGTTCTTGGAAGACTAGGTCTTTTGATGAAGGCCTGTCCTTTTTGCCTCCCTCTGGACTTTTTGAGAGAGACCAAATTCTTTTTTTTTTTTTCTTAATAGTTTTATGTTTTACTAAACTAAAGGCACTCATGAAATCTCTTTGAAATTCAGGATTACCAGAAGTAACAAGAGGTAAAAATGATAGTATGTGTATTTATCTATCTATGTAGTATGTATTCAATATTCCTGTAAAAGTGTGAATAGAAGTTAGTTTATAATGTTGAAGATGATACTAATTTATTGATTGTTAATTACTTTCCCTTTATGCTATTTATTTTTCTAGTATTTGATTTTAAAATATCAATGAGAGACTGAGGAGTTTAATTTCTTTCCTATATTTGAATAGCTTTTACAAGGTTTCTATCAAATTTTGTTACATGTAGACCAGATTAGTTTTAAGAATTTTATGAATACTTTAACATTTTGATATCAATGTTCATTTTTTAATTTCTTCCGTCAGTGAGTGACAGAAAGATAGAGAGACCGAACCCTCAACTGGATCTTGGTACTGTTATCCACTTCCAGCCTGAACCAGTCCCAGGTCAGGGGCAAGTCAGTGACCATTGTACTCAAGGTAGTCTCCAGATGCAAACCCAGAACCTTCCCATGTAGGTCAACTTCCCAGAATGCTGCATTTCACCACTACACCACCATCTGCTCCCTTAATCTTCTTTCTGATATCAAGTATGCTAGTACTCTGAAGATATTTTCCTTTGTCCTTGCACTCTTAGGAAATGGATCTCCACTGAACTCCCATGTAGTTGACCCGATGGCTTAAAACTCACACCAGGCACATGTGTGTGTGCCCTAGATCCTGAGAGGAGACTGGAGGAAAAGGGATTGCATCGTGGCCATCTCCCCTGGGAGGTGATTTCTTGCTTTCTGTCTCTCTGTCTCTCTCTGTCTTTCTGGCAAGCACACATGCCATATAGAAAAAAAAATCTCTCCAAAAAAAGTACCATCATCCTGAGTTGGGCAAAATAAAATGCTCATCTCTGTTGCATTCTGTTCTTTTTTCTAATTTGAACAGGGTTACTTCATTCTCATTCTGTCCCAGTAGCCTCAAAACTTTAAATTATAAGAAAAAGTACATCTTCTTAGCAACAAGGCATTCTATCGAAAAATTACCTGGCATCATTCCTTACATTTCTGGGTTTTCACGGAGTGCCCAGAGTTTACGTGAAACTGTTCATGGCGATCCATCGTTCTCACAGCTCTGGCATTGTCCCTGAAACTGGTCTAAAGAAGGCTTCAACAAAAGACATCTTTTTTGTGCCAATCACTGTACTATATCAAGTTCAATATTCTGTTATATCTCAGTAGCATATTAATATAAATTTCAGTTAACAGGTTATAGAGCAACTCTTGTTCACTAGTAATTTAGCAATTCTCTAATATGTAATTGCAACTAACAAAATGGGGAGAAAATAGTTTTGTCCTTGGATGATTTCATCATCAGAGCCTATGGTAGCGTATGCCTGAATTCTCAATAACCACACAGCTCAAGATATTAGTAAATTTCAGTTATACAAATACTAAATTTAATATACAGCTATTAGTACAGAATTCTGATACAGAATATACAATCCTTTTTAACAATTCTACCTTAGTCATTCTCATTTAAGCAAAATCACACTCAAAGGACAAATCTAGAGTTGAAGCTCTGAATCTAAACATGCAAGAAACACTCTCAATTTGCCCTTCCAACAAGAGACTCTCCAACTAGCAGTATCAGCAGCTATGCATTAAGCAAAAGGTAAGGAGATGCCTCTCTCCCCCATTTAGAACTGTGATAGTTGTTATCACAGGCCAGAACAAGATGACTTAAGTGATGAAACTTAAATGTGAAATAGGATGCAGTTAAATTGCCTACATGATGATTGTCAAGAAATTACTAAATCAGGGACCAGCAGTTAGCATAAGGGCTATGTGGCTGAATTCCCATGTGGTCGACCGCAGTTCAAGATCTGGACCCAGTGGCTTAAACTCATGCTGGGCGTGTGTGCGTGCGTGCCCAAGATCCTGAGAGGAGAATGGAGGAGAAGGGATTGCGGCATGGCCATCCCCCCTGGGGGGTGATTTCTCACTTTCTGTCTCTCTGTCTCTCTCTGTCTCTCTGGTGAGTGCACACGCCCTGTAGCAAAAAAAAAAAAAAAAAAAAAAAAACCTCTTAAAAAAAAGAAATTACTAAATCATACACTCCATTTTGTTGTATCAACAGAGCTGATTTAAAAGCATGTAGAGTTCCAACCATGGTGGTAACTGTGCTCTGTTAACTGCTGCCTATTATTCAGGAAACTGAGGCGGGG
>NW_006159428.1:3771332-3792136 GCF_000334495.1 Tupaia belangeri chinensis
GGGTGGGGGTGGGGGGGATCATGATGCAGCAACACCTTTGTTCCTGCAGTTCTTTGTTAAGACAGCAATAAGCCAGTTCTTGATGTCACGGTACCCACGACAGAAGGCAAGTTGATCATTGAGACAGGAGGAGGTAAGGCTCTATAGACACAGAAAATGGGTCCCCAAGTCTGAATTTATGGACAAATTATATAGTAAATAGCAATACAAATTAAATGGAAAGGAGTCTACTACTTAATATCACACTTTGGAAATGTAGGCACAGACAGCAAATGCTGCACATATTCAGTAAAATACTCAAATACTCTTAAGCAGATATTTTATTATACAGTGATGCAGTTTACAAAAAAATAAAAACATTTACTAGAACCTTCAACAGAAGCCTTGGGATCAGAAATTATTTATTTAATGCTATCAGATAAAGAAGTAATCAACTTATAAATCTCATTACTGCAAATATAATGACAAATGAATATAAATAGTTTTGTTAGTCATAGTTTTTCAGTGCATGGTCAACATTATTTACTCATATTTTTAAAAGAATCAATTAATATTGTCTTGATTATTTTTAGAAAATGGAATTGGCATAATTTGTACAAAATGAAATATCATCATTGTTTGTTTACCAAACTATACTTCTGAAAAATGGTCTTATTATTGGCATACCAGTATACAAATTAAATGAACAGGAAATTTTGATACAAAGTCTAATTTTCAGCAGTGTGCTTTATGTGATATTGTTAGTAAAAACAGAACGTGCTTTAAATATGTTCTGTTCAACTTGTTTTCTGTCTCAGTGGGTAGTAAAGCAAAATAGTAATTTTGTTAGAGGAAAATAGAAATCAATTGGATGCATTAACTATCCTGTATGCTGTGAATTGAAAGACTTGCTTGAAATAATGTGTGGTTCACAATGCTATCTGATTTTCAAGTTCCCCATTCCTAGACGTGGTCATTTAAAATAAAACTTCAAGTTATATACATGTGTTGAAAGGGTAAAAGCTATTTACTTAGGTGCAGCATACTAATCTCAAGATGGATCTAAATCCAATTTGAAGATGATTTGATTTTTATAGGCATCTAGGTAAGAGAAATGGATAAATCAATATGTGTACCAGTTCAGTTGTCATGGAAATCAGGGAATGAAAATAAAGCATTTTGCTCATGAACTGGTTTTTGGTACAGTTATCAGTTCTGATGATCTGGTCTTCGTGTTTACAGAAAACGAGCTTTTTAAGTAGCACTTTTGTACATGTCTATGGATTGAAGTGGCCATAGCAGCAAGTAGAATTGCTGCTCTTACATTCGATCAGACTGTCCTCTTATGTGGACATTTTGTGTATTATATATGATAAAATATTTTAAATCAGAGGAAAATATTACTCCAAAGAACTATAGGAAGGGCAAAAAAGATTGGCTTGGGTCATTCTGCAGGATATTTTAGTGTTTATTCTATATACATTGAAAAATCTAATTAAGCTCAGTAAAAGTCAAAGAAAGGCAAACCTGAGATCTGGAGATGAGATGGTGGAGAGGATCCGTGTGTGTGCTAGTGGCAGTAACAAGGGAAAGTAGTTGATAAACAGTGGCCAGCTGAAGGTGGGCATGAAACAGAAAAAAATTATAAATGATGAACTTTTGTTTATAAGAGAAAAACAAATCAAAACCACTTTTTTTGCACTATCTCAAATAGTTCACAATAGTATACATTTGTTAACTTATCTGTCATCAAAAGAGCACTTTGACTAAAAGAAAGGTCTGACCAATGTGTAAAACTTTTACAAGCTTTTGCAAAATTGTAGCTTTTCATTAATTTGTAAGCCATGGTTAGAAATATCACTTTTATGTAAAATTGCAACTGAAATTTATTTTGTCAATTTTTAAAATATATTAGCATATTTCCAGTACTTTTAAAAATAGCATTTTAGTCACCTGGAGCTGACCACTTCTTTTAGAAAGTCTTATTCAAATTATGGGTCTCTAGGAAGATTATTTTGGATTCTATCAAGGGCATTTATAAAGCAATCTCTGTGACCCGGACAGTTAGAGAAGTTTTATTAGGTATTGAGAAGAGTCTATCAAAATGGTTTGTTTAGGATAGCCTAAAAGAAATAAAGATTTAGTTAAGCCACAGAATACAAATGTATTCAAATAAAGGAAGAGTACTTATACAGTTCATGAAGCAATTTTAGGTACAGAGTAAAGTGCTAAGGGGGAAAAGAGTGAGACACTGAGCTTGAAATCACAGAAAATTAATTATTAATAGAATTAGAAAGAATACCTGTGAATCAAGATGCAGGACATGTTGGCTATATTTCATAAATAAATAAAATTATTTAGAAGAGGTTATTTCCGATAAAAAGGCAGACAGTGATTTTATGACCAGAATAGTTTGTCAGACGTAATAAGTGGGTAGCTGGTGTCTACTGAGCTCTAAGAGGGACTGAGCACTAGATTGGAACCTTACACTGATTATCTCAGGCTTCATAATAACCCAATAAGTAGGTGTTAATTTCTATTTCCTTGATAAGAATACAGAATCCCTCTACTGAATTTTCACCATGTTGTAAATCAAATGATTGTCCACGTGTATATAAGTGTATATATGTCACTAGACTTTACTGTAACTTTCCACTTACCAGTGTTTCTATCTTTACGCCAATGCCACATTGCCTCAGTTATTCTGGCTTCATCATGTCTATTTCATAATGTAAGTCCTTCTTCTTCTCCTCGATCTTCAACTTCAGTCATGATTTTCAGTCCTTTACAGTTATTTACATATGTTGTACAAATTTAGATTCTGCTTGTTAATTTAAACTAAAAATTGTATTTGCATTTCATTTATTTTCTCACAAATTTAAAAATTATTGAGGAAAATTGATATCTTAAACTATTTTCCTACAATCCATAAACATATTTCCCACTAGAGGTTTACTAATTTATTCTGATTCTTTTTGTTTCACTGCAATTATCATAATACCTTTTGCTAGATTTATTCTTATATATTTAATACTTAAAGGTATCGTAAGTACTACTTTAAATTTTATTTAACAGTTAATTCTTGCTGGTATATACACATTCAACAGATTTTTGGATTTTTCTTTTATATCTAATTACCATACTAAATCCACCATTAGGATAAGAAGTCTAACAATTTATCTGTACATTGTTTTGGATTTTCTTGGTATAAAATGATTTCAGTGGCAAATAACAACAATATTATTTCTTTGCAATCAGCATGTATTTATCTTCTTTTTCTTATCTTATTGTACAAGTGAAGACTTCCAGTATGTCATGGAAAATAAGTATTGGTTATGGCATTTTTGCCTCATTTCAGATTGCAGGGATCAATATTTCACCATGTTCTATAATTTCCTACAGGATTTCATGCATGTTAATTATCAGATTAAATCACTACATACAACATAATCTCTATTTCTTCTATTCAATTCTCAGTTCTGTAAAGCAGAGATCACTTCCTATTCTGCCTATTATTTAATCCTCAGTGATGATTATAGGAAGTGACCATAGATAAATCAAAAATATTGAATTAATAAAAAGTATTGAAAATTTTGTTAGTTGATGTGTATGATATCATACAGATTTGTAAAAAGCAAGTCATGATGTAACTTGCTGAAATTGGACAATAAAACTATACACATATATGGACATAATACAGAACAAATTATGGAAATGACTACTGTGTAATAAATATATGGATATGTTTTATTATACTTTGATCTTATTATGTATATTTACTTCCTAAAAGAATCTAATGTTATATTTAATTCAAAAACATGCATAGATACCTCCACCACTTAATAGTTCCCAAAGGCAACTCACCACTCTTTAACTTCCTTCTCAGTGAATAGTGGCATTGGTTCATTCAATTTGAAAATACCTTTTCATTACCACCATCTTACTCCGCACCAAAGGCAGTATATTCTGTTTTAATTCCTCACCTTTTTTCCAAGTACTATTCTTTTTCCTCATATCTTTTCTCCAAATTGAGTTTAAAACATCGCAGAAACTATTTAAAAATCATCTTAGAGGGACCAAGAGATGGTGTAATGGTTATGTTGCTGGATTTCCATGTAGTTGATGGTGGTTCAAGTCCTGGACCTGGTGGCGGCTTAAAACTCATGTTGGGCATTGTGCTTGCATGGACAAGGAGAGGAGAATGGAGGAAAAGGGATTGCCGTGTGGGCATCCTGCCTGAGGAGGTGATTTCTCGCTTTCTGTCTATCTTTTTCTGTCTGACTGGCGAGCACATGAACCCTATAGCAAAAAAGTCTCTCTCTTAAAAAAAAAAATCATCTTACATATCAGACAAAATGTGTCTTCCCATACACATCCAAGGTGGTGTCCAAGACAAGGAGCATGAAGAAAGCTCAGGAGGGGCATCAGTCACTGTGGTAAATGGGTAACGCTTATACAGTTTGTTAGGTGCAATGATGGAGTTAGGCACCAATAGTCACTGCCAAATTTTGTGCTTAATTCAGCCTTTATAGAACATTTCTTTTACGATATCACTTTAGAACCACATTGATTGATACTTTTTCAAAATAAAATAGCTTCTTTACTTTGATGGTAAACATAATTAGTTCTTTTACCTCTTAATTTTTTTTTTTTAATTTTCAAGATCTAGATGAAAAAACAGAGAACACTCACATCAGTTATAATAAGCAGAATTTCATGTAAGGAGTTATGTAGAAATAATTGGGTGAAGAAAAAGTCCAAAGATGACAAGTGGGTAATACAACTATTGCAATCTAGGACGTGGATACCAACCCTGAGACAACCCCTAGGGAGCAAGTGCTCAGGGGTGTGAGGAAGGGATAATCTCTAGCTTTCACTGAGGGCAACAGTGAAGGTCAGTTAGTGATATTGGGAAACCACTGGAAACTAGTGCCAAGAGAAATATGGTTTCCGAAGTCCCAACTCTAACATCTAAGAGCAGAATACAGGAGTGTGGAGCTGATAGAATAGATTAAGAATCAGTGAAATTCCCAACTAAATTTTTCTAGAAGCAGTAAATAAAATTTAAAAAGCAATAATAACATGTATTGGGATCCCACTACACAAAGAATATAATTGCTAATATTTTAGCAACCATTCCCTATATGAAGCTACCCATAGAATCTTGCAAATGTATTATCAACAGTTAATTATCCATGGCCTTGTAGTTATAAACCCTACTTTATTTAGTGAATAATATGTATTGTTTCTATGTCAATTTAAATTAGTATTTTAGTGGCTGCCTAAGATGCTGTTATATAAGTGTACTTTATTTACTTATAATTGTACTTACAGATTTTTAGGCAGATTTCAGCTTTTCATCATTATGCAATATAAAAAATAATAAATACTTACTGGCTGACTTACACAATTATTTCCCTAATATGAATTTCTATTAGAGGGATAGCTAAGTCAAGGTATTCAAGTCTTACCCAATATGTCATGATAAATACAGAAACTTTTTACATTTTCACAAGTTGGCCTTCCTTAACCTAATATGGGCTTATCAAAGCTGACAATTCTCAAAAATTCAATAATAGATCATATTGCTTAAAATTGGTGTTTGATTACTAGTAAAGTTAAATATACTTTCACATGTTAAAATTTTGTGGGAAGGCCTGTGCATGCACCAGAGAGAGACACAGAGAGAAAGGGGAACAGAAAATGAGAAAGCACCCTGTGGGAATGGTTACACTGCAATCCCTTCTCCCTCATTTCTCCTTCACTTTGGGATTTGAAGCATGTGTGCACATATGTCAGGAGTGTGTTGCAAGCCACTGGGAATCACACTGTGTTGTAGGCCATGGGGAATCTAGTTCCTTTAATCACAATGCCAAAGGCTGGCCCACTATTTATTTATTTATTTATTTATTTAGGAGAGATTTTTTGCTATAGGGTGCATGCACTCAGCAAAAAGACAGAGAGATAGAAGGCAAGAAATCACCCCCCAGGGGCGATGGCCACACTGCAATCCCTTCTCCTCCATTCTCCTCTAGAGATCTTGGGCACACACACACACACATATCCAGCATAAGTTTAAGCCATCAGGTCTGGGACTTAAACTGCGATTGACTACAGAGGAGTCTAGCAAGGTAGCCATTGTGCCAACTGCGCCAATTTATTTTTAATAAGAAACTTAACTATTTTGTTATGTTTGGACAGATCTTTTTGCCTAAGACAAATATAACTATATTAATAAATACACAAGCTACAAATATAAATATATAAGTAAATAAGTGTTGCAAATAAATAAATAATTCCAATAGATTTACCTTTTTATCAACTTCCCTTTGTATTACTATTTACTGAAACATCACAATTTGTTTCTAAATGAGAATTAGTTTAAACCAGTTGAGAATAAAGAAATGGGACCGGCAGGTGGCATGGTGGTTAAGGCACTGGACACTACCACATGACTGACCATGGTTCGAGTCTTGGACCTGGTGGTTTGTTTTCTCACTTTTTCTCTTTCTCTCTCTCTCTATGTGTGTCTCTCTTTGGTTAAATTAAAAGAAATGAATAAATAAAATAAAGAATTCTTTAAAAAAAAGAGAATAAAGAAACTAACATATTTATCATTATTCATTTGTTTGATCTAAAGTAAAAACACTCTGCACCAGAAAGATATAAGGCATAGTTAAAGAGGCAGGTATTAAAGTGTTAAATAGTGAAAATAAAATTATATTTAGTAATAAATTTTACATTTTAAATAGGATTAATTCCAATCAATATGTACTGGGAATAAACTATTACTTCATTACCATAAATCACATATATTACTCAAGAATTATCTGACTTCTAATAGTATACTATTATGTTATAAAAATTTTCTTCTTATTAAAATGCATGCAAATAAAAGATAGCCCTTGAAAGATGAAAGATACAAATCTCATTAATATATATTACTTTCTTTCATTTAAGATACAAGTAGTTTTGGGACTAGGAGGTGGCATGGTGGTTAAGGGTGCTGAACTCACACATGACCAACAGCGGTTCGAGTCCTGAACCTGGCGGCTTGCTTTCTCACTCTTTCTCTCTTGTGCATGCACACTTTTGGTCTGTCCTTATCTGGTTAAACTTAAGTAAATAAATGAATAAATAAATAAAGTTAAATAAAATAATAATTTAAAAAATACACAAAAAAGGTAAAAAAATCTACTTAAAGTAGTTTTATCATGGACAATAAAAAGGTAAATGAGGAACTCAAATAATAGATGAGCAATTGAATATGCTTTACTTCTGTAGAAAACAAAATAAAGAAAATGACTGACAGATGTGAGTACACTAAAAACTCATCTACATGTCAAAGAATATCGATTCGTGAGCATTTTTACACATGATGGAAAAAATTAGTTCTATATCAGAAGATGATCTGTAGTGAGAATGAAAGGTTCCTTGTTATATTTCAGGGATCAGAAAAGAAAGGATAAGGGAACAGCAGAAGGCATAGTCGTTAATGCACTGGATCCCCACATAGACAACCATGGTTTGAGTCCCAGGCCTAGTGGCTTGAAACTCATGTTGGGTACATGTGCAGCCATGCCAAGAATCCCAGAAGAGAACAGTGGAAAAGGCATTGCAGCGTGGACATACCCTTTGGGGGTGATTTCTCACTTTCTGTCTCTCTCTCTCTGTCTCTCTGGCAAATACATGTAATTTCTCTCTCTCAAAAAAAAAGACGAAAGGAAAAAAAAAAGAAAGGATGTATAAGCATTTTACAAATTCTTGATTTATGATAATGGATTCTAGGAAATGTAAAATATTAGTGTGAAGGAAGAAGGAAGAAATCAGCCATTTTAAGAAAGGTATATAATTTTGTGGACTTTACTTCTCTGGTTTTCTGCTATACTTCAGGCTTCATAACCTAAATATAGCTTAATTTTACATTTCTCAAAAAGCATTTCATATTCCTGTATGTCAATTTGATAAGAGGTAAATTTACACCTGGGGCTAAATGTTCTTGAAGAAAATTAATGTAGTTTGATTTGCTTTTAAAAGTAGCTTTTTTTTTTTTTTTTTTCCTAATGAGAACAATGACTGGAGATGGGACTAAGTCGAATGGAAAATTTAACATTATTTTTTAAAACTTACATGCCTACACACAAAAAAATGTTTTATCTTTTCTGGTTGATTAGTTTGAAAAGCAATTTTCCTGAGAAATTTGGCTTGAAAATTAATGTATAATGACCCTAATAATAACTTTTCCATTGCCCCCAGCAATTTTAGTATCAAAAACTACATTACTGTCATTGTCATTATTGTCACTAAAGATAGAGAAAACAAATCACTTGCCATTATTGATCCATGCCAGCCTCATATTTTTATGTTTTCGTTTTAACCATGAACTTTGAAATAATTTAGAACCATAAAGATATAAAAATATTTTAGCAGTGTAACATTTTATATAAAACATATGTGTATGCTTATATGCATGTATATAAACACATACATTCCATAAAATTAAAATAAAAATCAAATAAGTACTCATGTACCTGCTTGCCACAGAATATGTAATTCAACATTTAATGTTTGCTTTTCTTTTATTTGGTATTTTATCTTGAATTACGTCACTTTGAAATTTGATCTTGTTTCTCCTTGTCACAGTTTTGTCAAAAATTGTTTCACTTTTTTTTTTTGAGAGATTTTTGCTGTAGGGCACGTGCACTCGCCAGAAAGACAGAGACAGAGAAACAGAAAGTGAGAAATCACCCTCCAGGAGGAATGGCCACACTGCAATCCCTTTTCCTCCATTCTCCTCTTGGGATCTTGGGCATGCACACACATGCGCCCCTCGTGGGTTTAAGCCACCGGGACCAGGACTCAAACCCCAGCGGACTACATGGAAGACCAGTGACAAAGCTATTATGCCAGCTGCTAGTCCCTCACACTTTTTATTAAAGTACTATTGTTTAAGGAATGAAAAGCATTTCAAAAATCTGTATGTGTCTTTATAATCTAAATGGTAAGTGCTTTGCTTTCTTTGTTATTTTTTTTTTCTTTCTTTCTTTCTTTTTTTTTTTTTTTTGGAGAGGTTTGTGCTATGGGGCACATGCAGTCGCCAGACAGACAGAGACAGAGAGACAGAAAGGGAGAAATCACCCCCCCAGGGTGGATGGCCACGCAGCAATCCCTTCTCCTCCATTCTCCTCTCGGGATCTTGGGCATGCACGCACACGTGCCCAGTGCTTTGCTTTCTAATTAATGCATATTTTTCATTTTCATTTTCATTCAAAAAATGCTATCCTGAATTGGTGTCTACAGCTTCTAGTTTTTTTCTTTTTACTCTCATGATGTATAACTTAATTTGAAAAATCTATAATTAGAATTATTTTTTATATGTTTCTAATACTATACACACGAAGTAAAATACTTGGAAATACCCTCAAGATCCACAGGGGTAAGCAGAAGGTTTAAATTGCCTTGTTTTATAAAAACGAGCAAGTGAAAAGTGTGGTCCTGTGGAGAGGTATGCTTTTTGAAAAATCACTCAAAAATATTTATATAATGTGGTGGTTGAATAATGATGCTGACTAGAGAAGTTGGTCAAAAAAAAAAAGGACTCAACCTTAATTTATACTGATATAGCTGTTAATATTCCTGGGGACTTGTATGGTGTTTAGGTGATTTTCTATAAAATGTATTGAAATAATTTTCTGAGAGTCAGTGGAGTGATGAAGAAATACATTTGGAATGGTTCTGTACCAGTTTCTAGTCTTGAAGTTTTGTCACTGGTTTGCTATGTAATTACTCTGAGTCTGTTTTTTTTTTTTTTTTTTGGAGAGGTTTTTGCTATAGGGCGTGTGCACTCGCCAGAAAGACAGAGAGAGACAGAGAGACAGGAAGCAAGAAATCACCCCCCAGGGGGGATGGCCATGTCACAATCCCTTCTTCTCCGTTCTCCTCTTGGGATCTTGGGCACGTACGCACGTGCGCCCGTCGTGTTTTAAGCCACCAGGTCTGGGACGCGAACCGCAGTCGACTACATGGGAGTCCAACGACATAGCCATAATGCTAACTGCTGGTCCCATTACTCTGAGTCTCTTTATCCTACCTAGATAATGGGGAGTATCTGAGACATAACATATATTCAGTAGATATCTTCCAAGTATATAAAAGTTTGCATGAACTACCCTCTGCATCTGAATTAAAGAATCCACCCAGAAGCACATACACTATCATGAAAATGTGAAGTTCCAGAACATAATATTGCTATAAGATGACTCAAACTCTGGTAAAGATGAAACAAAATGAATTACAACAGAAATTTCTGTAATTTTTATGTTTTATTCATTCTTCCTTTGTACACATTAGAAAACAAAACACAGGATAATAAAATAACAAAAGGTATTAGAAATTATATAGTTCATTATTTAAAAATCATATTCACCAGTCCAATTTCATAGTTCAGTGGTTAAGGAAATCACATACCACATGGCTGACTGCTTATTTTTTTAAAATAATTATTTTTTATTTAACTTTATTATTTATTCATCCATTCTAATTTGACCAGAGAGGGATGGGGGTGGGGGGCAGGAGTGAGAAAGCAAGTTGCCAGGTCCAGGACTCAAACCATGGTCAGTCATGTGGGAGTCCAGCACCCTTAGCCACCACACCACCTACCAGTCTTGCTGATTGCACATTTAAAATCTATGACCTGGCAGCTTGAAAAATATGAATGACACACGCATGTGCCCAAGATCCTGATGAGATGAAGAATTGGGGTGAAAAAGGATTGTGGCATGAACAGATCCTCCTGGGCTCCCCCCCCTTCTGTCTCTCTCTTGTCACATGCTTGCATGTGTCCTCTGACATAAAAAAAAAAAAAGAATAAAGCAAAGACGCAAAATATTATCACATTCCTGATTAGTTTTTGTTGTAAGTGCAAAAATGCATAGAGGCAAAAGGTCAATAAAAGCTCATTCAGTAACAGAAAAAGATCAAAGTAAAAATAAAGTCACACAAAACATTTATAATGCTATTTTATAATAAAATATAAAAGAGAATCAAAATACCAGAAGCCTTCTAAAACCATAAAGAATAGAAAGCTCATAGAAAAATTAATGCAAATAGCACTTGTTATATAATAAGATACGTAACCTTGCTCATAGTAAGAGAAATCAAGCATTGAATTACACTGAGATACCATTTCTCTTAAAAGTGGCAAAATCTCAAGTTTGACAGCATGTTCTTTTGGCAAAGTGATGGCGAACAAGTGAGTTTACCCTGCAGAAGGGAACATAAACAGGTGCAGTCATGATGGAGGGGAAAAGGCAGTAACACACAAACTGAGTATATGCATTGTCTTAGACTGAGCTGTTCCGGTTCGGGAGATCATGCTGATCGTGCATTGAGAACAGCGTGAAGAGACATAGGCACGTGGTCATGCCTCAGGTGGATCCCTTATGCAGTGGTAAGGATTAAATCACCTAACAGAATGGACGGCTAATGTGCACCCGAGACTCTTTACAAATGCAGTATTCAGTTGTCTTTATTAACTTTATTATTTATTCATCCATTCTAATTTGACCAGAGAGGGATGGGGGTGGGGGGCAGGAGTGAGAAAGCAAGTTGCCAGGTCCAGGACTCAAACCATGGTCAGTCATGTGGGAGTCCAGCACCCTTAGCCACCACACCACCTACCAGTCTTGCTGATTGCACATTTAAAATCTATGACCTGGCAGCTTGAAAAATATGAATGACACACGCATGTGCCCAAGATCCTGATGAGATGAAGAATTGGGGTGAAAAAGGATTGTGGCATGAACAGATCCTCCTGGGCTCCCCCCCCTTCTGTCTCTCTCTTGTCACATGCTTGCATGTGTCCTCTGACATAAAAAAAAAAAAAGAATAAAGCAAAGACGCAAAATATTATCACATTCCTGATTAGTTTTTGTTGTAAGTGCAAAAATGCATAGAGGCAAAAGGTCAATAAAAGCTCATTCAGTAACAGAAAAAGATCAAAGTAAAAATAAAGTCACACAAAACATTTATAATGCTATTTTATAATAAAATATAAAAGAGAATCAAAATACCAGAAGCCTTCTAAAACCATAAAGAATAGAAAGCTCATAGAAAAATTAATGCAAATAGCACTTGTTATATAATAAGATACGTAACCTTGCTCATAGTAAGAGAAATCAAGCATTGAATTACACTGAGATACCATTTCTCTTAAAAGTGGCAAAATCTCAAGTTTGACAGCATGTTCTTTTGGCAAAGTGATGGCGAACAAGTGAGTTTACCCTGCAGAAGGGAACATAAACAGGTGCAGTCATGATGGAGGGGAAAAGGCAGTAACACACAAACTGAGTATATGCATTGTCTTAGACTGAGCTGTTCCGGTTCGGGAGATCATGCTGATCGTGCATTGAGAACAGCGTGAAGAGACATAGGCACGTGGTCATGCCTCAGGTGGATCCCTTATGCAGTGGTAAGGATTAAATCACCTAACAGAATGGACGGCTAATGTGCACCCGAGACTCTTTACAAATGCAGTATTCAGTTGTCTTTATTATCCTTTTGATAAACTCTGATTGCAACTAATGTGAACTTCAGTTTTTGATGTGTTCCTAATGTGAAGAAATGCCACAATGAGGATGGAAGTGGTGTGTGTGTGTGTGTGTTTATAGGCAGCTGGAAGAAAAGGAAAAAGGTAGCATTGTAGAGATTCACATCTTTGGAGAGTGTTTGAATCCCAGTTAATTGTAATTTAGAATATATTGTTTAATGTTTCTGAATCTTTTTTGTTTGGTTGTTTTGTTTATTTTTGGACAGGTTTTTGCTATAGGGTGTGTGCGCTCATCAGACAGACAGAGAGAGACAGAGGGACAGAAAGTGAGAAATCACCCCCCAGGGGGGATGGCCACACCGCAATCCCTTCTCCTCCATTCTCCTCTCGGGATCTTGGGCATGCACACACACACACCCGGCGTGAGTTGGGTCTGGAACGCGAACTGCGGTCGACCACGTGGGAGTCCAGCGACATAGCCATAACATTAACCACTGGTCCTCTGAATCATTTTTGTATCCCTATCTCTAAACATAAAAATAAATTGAGTTAGGGACCAGCAGTTAACGAAATGGCTATGTCGCTGAACTCCCATGTAGTCAACTGCAGTTTGAGTCCCGGACCTGGTGGCTTAAACTCATGCAGGGCATGTGTGCACGCATGCCCAAGATCCTGAGAGGAGAATGGAGGAGAAGGGATTGCCGCATGATCATCCCCGCTGGGGGGTGATTTCTCGCTTTCTGTCTCTCTGTCTGTCTCTGCCTTTCTGGTGAGCGCATGTGCCCTATAGCAAAAACCTCTCAATAAATAAATAAATAAATAAATAAATAAACAAATTGAGTTACATTACAAATTATTGCATACATTTTAATTTTCTCTAAGATGTTAGTAAATCAAATGCACTTTGGATATTAAAGTAGAAAGCCATCAGTGTAATAGTTTGAAGTATATGCTTACTTTTTTCTTGGAAAACAAAAGTTTCTTTTTCATAAGTGTGTATACAATACTGTTCCAAAGGTAAATGACCAAGCTACTCAGTATTTAATTATGTTTCTTTAGTCACATGTTCAGATAATAACATGATTCTGTAATTAGAGTGTTTACAGAGAAAACACATATCATGATTTCTATATTCTTTATAAGAAGATGAGGAAGAGAAATTTTTTTTAAAAAAAAGTAAACCAAAATATAAAGTTTAAATTCTAAAAGTAGAATTCTAATAGTTTTCATTATTATTTATTTAATTTTATTAATTATTATTATTTTGTTCGCTATAGCGAGTGCACATGCATTCACCAGAGAAAGGCAAACAGAAAGAGAAAGAGACAAGGAAAGTGAGAAAGCAAACCCCCAGTTCCGGGACTCAAACTGTGGTCAGCGTGTGGGAGTCCAGTGTCTTAACCACCACACCACCCACTGGCCCCAGTAATTTTAAAATATAATTCTAAGATATAGAATTATTTAGAAAGGAACATAGCATTATGAAGAAGAGATTAAATATTTCATGTGAATCCAGAGTATCAAATAATCTATTAAATGAATACAAATAGAATTCTAGTAGACAAAGAACAGAGGTTATCCCCAATATGGAAAACAAGATAAATAAAAAGGGAGAGATTTTGGAAAAATGTAAAACTCCATGTTCGTAGGTCAGAGAGGAAACCGCATATGTGGAACATGGACACTGCACAATAATGGTAAACCTGTTCTGATGCGGCCGGTAAGATGACATGGCAAAGACATGACTCTCATGTACCTTTAATTGGACAATGATTACGCAGTAGGCCTGGGGTAAGGTAGAAGGCTGCACACATCGTCTCACTTCACCTACACAATCTATTTTTCAAACAGTTGCTCTTCATCTTGGATTTACAAATACGAAACCCTGGGCTCAGATAATGAGGTGACATTCCTCAAGTGTTACGCTGGTTGTGTTCTGAACCAAGTTTAACATGATTGCAAAGACTGTTCTTTTAGCTACTGAGCGAACAGAAACAACACCTTAAAATGTCTTTTTTAACCTTTGATCACATTCTGGAGTGTTGAACTGAATCTTAATCTGAAAGACGAGTAAAAGGAAAAATAGACTTTTTTTAATGTTTAGTTAATAAAAAGTTATGCTAAATTTTGCTATTTATGACTCCATTTGTCATTTACCATGTTGATTTGGTGATTGTGCCTAATTGTCATCAGTGCCAACTTTCCCAAAACAAACAGTAGGAACATACGGACACTTTTTTTTTTTTTTTTTTTGAGAGGTTTTCACTACAGGGCACATGTGCTCGCCCGACAGACAGAGACATAGAGACAGAAAGTGAGAAATCACCCCCCAGGGGGGATGGTCACGCTGCAATCTTTTCTCCTCCATTCTCCTCTCGGGATCTTGGGCACGCACGCACATGCGCCCAGCGTGAGTTTTAAGCCACCGGGTCCGGGACGCGAACCGCGGTCGACTACGTGGGAGTCCAGCGACATAGCCATTACGCTAACTGCTGGTTCCCTTTTTTTTTTTTGAGAAGTTTTTTCCTTAGATTGTCTGCACTCACTGGAGAGACAGCGAGAGAGAGAGAGACAGAGGGAAAGTGAGAAATCACACCCCAAGGGGTGGCCACACTGCAGTCCCTTCTCCTCCATTCTCCTCCCGAGATCTTAAGCATGCACACACGTGGGCCTGGCCTGAGTTTCAAACTGACAAGTCCAGGACTCGAACTGCAGTCAGCCGTGTGGAAGTCCAGCAACATAACTGCTATGCCATTTGCTGATCCCACCATATGAACATTTTTAATGGCCCTGTTGAAAAGCTCAAATCAGCATAGAGTAAAAATCCAAAGTTATTACCTATAACCCCGTTCAGTGATACCTGCTTCCTCCAATTATTTTAGTGTCACTAAATTGCATAAATGACAGTACGATAAAAACAGAAAGATAAGTTATAAATCTATTTCCATCATTATGATCATGTACCTAAAAGATTCTTAGGTTATAGCAAACAAATGAAACAATTATCCATTGCAATGCTACTGAAACGAATTTATGCAAAAATTAAACCAAGCTATTATCATATTGAGAGTAAAAACTAAATAAATTTTTTTGGAGTAAGTTTTTTCCAGAAGGCACTGGATTGTGTTTACTCATTTACTGCCTGTTGGAGGAATCGCTGTCTGAACTCATATGAGGGACAAAGAGAAAATAACAGCCTCCTTCAATTATGCAAAATGCAGGTGAACAGTTCTATGGAAGAGGCTCAACCAGTTTGAGAATGCAGCACCGAGAGGATGTTAAAGGGAGAGGATGTTAAAGGCAGCGTCATGAAATTCAGGCAATGCTGAGTAGATTTAGCCCTTAAAAAAGGCTCTGCACTGTTCACCTCCTCGGGAGAGGAGAAAACAGGTGCATGTGTATAAAGGAGTACTTTTTTTTCTGAAGAAAGAACGGAGATAAACTGCTCCCAGCTTAGGACCTTTCTCTTCTGCTAGCTAGAGTTACTTCATTATTCATCGTGTGTGAAGAATAAACCTTCCTCTTGATAAATGGCAGGAGGACAGACATTGCAATAGTGAGAAAGGACCTGAGCGTAAAGGTCTCTACCTGGGGAGTCTGGTCAGTACGCACATCTCAGAAAACTGTCCTTTTATTTCTATAATAATAACGTGTGGTCCACAGTACTCTTCAGAGTTATTTTACAGTGATTCCATTGATTAGAATTTCCTTACTAAGCATGTGACTTACTACCAGGTTATAATATGTTTGTTATTTTATTTAAATCTATACCACAGGTTAAGTGTAACGAAAGTAGCAAATAGAGAGGAATTATTGAGAATGCAGGAGATGAAATTCCTTATGAAACAAATGGACCCCTTTATGGTGCTCATATAGATTTTAAAATCACTTAGAAATTCCCTGCTTCACTTACTGTAGCAAACTAAATATTAAAGGTTAAAATGTTTATCCTTTTACTACAGAAGAAAAAAGTTATTTCTGATTTTTGATGGCAATGAAAATTACGGTTTCAGTAATTCCAAATATCTCTAAGATTCCTGTTTCATTGAAGTATCAAATATAATTTTTAAAAAATATTCCTTGATATCAGTGAAGATAATGTAATGAAATCAAATATTTCAATATACATGAGAGAGCTTATTAAGTCGACATTAATAAAATTAGTATTCCCCAATAAAGACCAAATGACATGGTAAGCACACTAATAATAACAGATAGACACTGCTCAATCTCTTTATGAAATTTGTAGAACAAAATTCCATCTCTAATTCATATTCTCATTTTATTCAATTGCACTAATCAAGCTACACTTTAAAGTGGCATAAATTTAATAATGTCACAAACATCCCCTAAAGTTCCAGCAGATTGCCTGGGAATGTAAAATAATGCAAAAAACAGATTTTTTAAAAATTAGCTTCTGTTTCAATGATGGGAAATATTGCTTTATTATGACCTTACGAAATATTTGTTCTTTCTATGGTTTTCTAGAGCGGCTTTAAATAGCTATAGCAGTATTTGTCACTGTACTCATCTCCAAATCAAAGTTAGTTAAAATTAGGGAAATGCATAATACTGGTGGTATTTAGGGCAGAAAAAAAACTTGCTTTGTAATTAAAGCTAATCCATCAACAGTTCAAACCACATTATTCCTAATCATTTAAAAATTCAGGATTCCACTACACAACAACTACCACAAGTATGTGGACATACTTATGTAATATATTTCATCCAAATATCCTGATGATCCAAGTTTTACTGTTTTAAAGACATCAGCACATAGATGACATACCATTGAAGGGATGAGATTGCCCAGGAGAAAAAAACAGATAGAGGAGAAAAGAAGCTTCAGGAAAGAATTCATGGATTCATCCACAATTCATGGATGGAGAAAAGGAGGACTTAAGGGGGCTGAGTGATAGACAACAGGGCAGCAGACACAATGCCAGTGTCTTATCCTCAGCCAATGAGGAGCTGTCTGACCTTTTGTGTAGAGTGAATGGAAGAGTAATCTGAGGATGGTGAAGTGACCACTGTCCCTTTAGCATTACAAAGATGGGGAGTAGCAAACAAAAGCATTACTGAGGAAAAGAAATAGGTTGTCTGAATGGACTGCTCAGAGATAAGGATAAGAGATAAAGAAGAATCTGTTTTTGAAAATAAGCCGTATAAATGAAAGTTATTATCTTGATTTTTCCTTGTATAATAAATCTGAAAACAAACAAACAAAAAAATAGAATCACCAGAAAATGTGCCCATTGTCCCAGGTACTCATGAGACATGAGACTGAGGATCACAACAGAGATATTTTGAGTTTAAAAAAATGGGGTGATGGAGTGTTTAAGAAGCCTGGATCCCACATAGTTGACTTGTGGTTCAAATCCCAGCCATGACGACTTGAAAAGACCTTCCAAAAGCGTGCGCATGCACATCCAAAACCCCAGTAGGATGGAGAAATTGAGACAAGATCGTGACTTGACCGTATTCCACTGAGGGTGTTTTTTCTCTCTGTGTTTCTCTGTCTCTCTCTGGTATGCACAGGAGCCCTTTGCCAATTAAAATAAAAAGAACAAAGAACAAATAAACAAAAATATGACTTTACATCAAAATATAAAGTTGGCACCTTTAAAGTTCATCACTTTTTACCCCTTCTGCCCCATATCTGGACAAAGTGATAAGAAAACCAGGGCACTTCTTCATTGCGCACCAGTGAAACGTTCAAGCCACGTGTAGGAACTCTCACCCAAGCCCCACTCTACCACAGTATAATCCCCAAGCTGGGCCAGGCGGTGGCATGGTGATTAAGGCAACTGAATCCCACATGGCCTACTGCTTGATTCAAGTGCTAAACCTGGTGTCCTAAAAATATGCTATGTGCATGTGTGTGCATGCCTAAATTCCCAGCAGGAAGGAGAAATAGAGGAAAAGGGAGAGATGTCTCCTTGACCATCCCCTAAGATGAGGGAGGTGCTTTCTCATTTTCCTTCTCTCCCTCATTCTCTTTCTCTGTCCTTTTTTGTCTCTCCCTCTGGCAAGTACATGCTTCCTCTGGCAGATTAAAAAAGAAAGTCTCTCTAAAACCCTGAGCGAATCTCTCTGCTCTCTCAAGCTATTTTGGGATCTGTTTGAGAGATGCTCTGCTCTCCAAAGAAAGTGTACTCTCTTAGTGATTATGTGCCATCATCTCAACATCCAAACCGGATTTTGAGTGGTGTCTATCCTGAATCTACAGAGTAAACATGAGCCGAGTAATTGCAACAATTCAATCAGTGGGTGTGAAAATTTTATATATATTTTAATTTTACAGAAAAGTAAATTTAAAAATGGAGCAATTAAATTACTTACCTTTGCAGAACTTCAGTTTTAGGGCCACATTTAGCCTATAACTGCGGGTCAGCTAGTTAATAGTAGTTCTGCTAATGAGGTCTAGTTTTTTGTGCTGTTAATTATTCATTTAATTTAATTTATTATTATTATTATTATTATTTAAATTTGGTGAGAGAGAGAGAGAGGGAGAGAAAATGAAAAAGCAAGCCACCAGGTCTGGGACTCATACCACAGCGGTTCGCATGGCTATTCAGTGCCTTAACCCCCTTTCCACCTGCCAGCTCTCAAGTCTAATTATTTTATTGATACTATTAAAACAAACCTCAAATTCATTAATTCCTAATTAAGAAGCTAAAATTAATGAAGACTCAGTATCTTTCAAAATAAACCATATAAAATTGTCCCATATCCAATATTTAAAATATTAAAAGAGAGCGAGCAGGTGGCACAGAGCTCAGGCAGTGGGATTCCTCAATGGTCAACCATGCATTTGAGTCCCTGGATCCTTGGAGACTGGGTATATGTGCTGGGTATATGTGCATATGTGCCTGAAATTCTGAGAGGAGAATGGAAGAAAAGGGATTACAAAGTGCCCATGGGGAACAGGGGGGCTATCTCACTTTCTCTCTCTCTCTCTCTTTCTCTCTGTCTCTGGTGAGCACATGCTCCCTATAGCCAACAAATAAACAAAAAACAACAAAGCAAAGAAAAAGAAAACTCCATAAACCACACTTTTGAACTTACATAGGCCACAATCTAATATCAATATAAATAATTTAAAAAGTAATAATAAGATTAATATTCTTTTTCCCAGAAATTTCAACCTTAATTTAAAAAAAAAAATGCCATAGCTGAGGAGAAGATCCCTCATGGCTCCTGCAAAATAATCAACTCAGGGTACAAGAGAAATGAAGATTTTCTACTGATAATTCAGCCTCCAGCAAACAAGCTAGCATGGTAGGGAGCTCTCCTCTGGCCCTCTATCTCTGTCTCTGTGTCTCTGTCTCTGTCTCTCCCTGCTTCTGTCTTCTCATTTTTCTTTTAATTTTCCATTTTCAAAATTTGTTTAAAGGTAAAGTTTTTCTCTGGCTCTGAACTCCACCTTTTGTCTTGTTAATAATCCCCTCTGCTCCTCCCACCCAGACAGGAGAGGCCAGGCCTTAAGGAGAAGACTCCTCCTGGCTCCTGCGAAATAGTCATTTTGCATGGGCATGCAAGCCTGCCGTGTGGTTTTCTATTTTGTGCTTTTTTTTTTTTTTTAAGAAAAATAATTACGATTTTTTTCCGTCTTTTTTTTCCTGTTTTTTTTGTTGTTTCTCTCTCACTTTTTCATTTTCTTTTTTCTTGTCTTTCTACTCTTCAATATCCATTTACTGTATTTCCAGATGGACCTAAGGGCACTGTAGCTAAACATCCAAATACTATTAGGGTTAACATATTCTTCAATATCTACTGAATCTACTGCACAAAGCGATCACAACAGAACAACCGAGAGATCATCTCTTTCTGCTTGCTCCTGAATGTTCAGATTGAACTTCAAGAATTAGGAAGAAACACACCATCCATCAGACGATTAGAAATCACCACAGGACCACAAGATATATGGGAAAGCAAGAAAATACCTCTCCTCCAAGGGAAAAGAATAACTCCTCTTCATCCACAAGCAGTTCAAAGGAAATCATGGAAATGTCTGATAAAGAAATTAGAACATTCATAATGGTGAAGCTAACAGAGATGGAAGAAAAAAGAGACAATGAACTGCTGAAGAGAAAGGAGAAAGAAGTTGAAGAGTTCCAGGAGGTGAGGAAATTCTTGCAAGATCTAAGAGAGGAATTGCACACTTTAGAAATGAATCAAAGGGACCTGTTAGAGATGAAGACTATAATACAGGAAGTCAAAATCTCCTCTGAAAGTATTAAAAGCAGACTAGATCATACAGAAAATAGAATCTCAG
>NW_006159428.1:3793369-3817133 GCF_000334495.1 Tupaia belangeri chinensis
GAGACAGTGTGGGAGGAGAGTGGGAGATGGCAGAGGGTAAGAGATAGGGAATCAAGGACGAGGAAAAAAAGCAAAACATATAGGAAACAAGAAATGGAAAATTATTTGTTGACGATAACACGTATACTGATGTGCTTGATTGAGCCAATATACAGTGTACTCTGGATGGAAAATCTCATTGTGTATGTTGTCATGATGTATAGTGAATGAACGTAAATAAATAAATTTAAATAAAATATAAATAAATAAATAAATGCCATAACTTATTCCACTAATAAAATAAAACATCCCACGACCAAGTTCAGGCATATCTCACATAGCCAACCATGTAGTTCTAGTCCTGGATGCAGTGGCTTAGGAAGCACACCAGGCACGTGTGTATGTGTGTAGATATTGGTGTGTATGTGCACTCAAGGGTAAGACATGGTGGAGAAATGGAGGCGAGGGGCTCATGGCATGACTTCACCCTACCGTGGGGTTTTCTTCCTTTCCTTCTCTCTCTGTCTCTCTCTAGTGAGCCCATACACCCCCAGTATAATTTTTAAAAATTGAACTTTTCCAAAGGATAAAATAAGTATATGTGGAATAATGTCTCATGAAAAAAATGAAGGGAAAAATAGTATGTTTAGGAGTAAAGTATAGTATCTACCTGTATGATTAAAAAACTCACAATTTCTTAATTGATAGGAAAAAAATAAAATGTAAAAGAGTGTCACATAAACTTTAGATAAGAAAAAGAACCATACATAGATAATACAGGTAATAAGTGGAAAACAAGCCTTAGTATATAAGAAAAATTGGAAGTACAGGATGAAAAAGCACATGTGCACACACACACACACACAAACACACACACACACACATTGTCCGTCAGTGAAATAAAGGAGAATAGGCACATCTATGTTCAATATTATAGACACAATGAGGGGAGGCTTTGGAGGTAAGGATCTCTTTTCCTAGGTAGAATGCTCTGTTGGAGTCACTTCAGAAAATAATTGCCTAAAAACAAGAGATGACTAAGTTGAGGTTAGGAGAAAATTTAATATAACTATTAAATATCTAAGTATATTAGAGTCCAAGTTCCTGTGTTTGAGGATAACTATAAAACTGAAGACTCTAGACTAACATAGTAGGTAATATTGTAAGAACACATTGCTATATTTGTTTGATTAGTCTGTTTTCAGCCAAAAAGAAATTATAGACTATGAAAAGTGAAAGTTGTGCTTTCCTGGGCCCCAGAGTGAAGTGACCAAGAGCAGAAGCAGGCTGGGAAGATTTATGATTTACCGTGAGGATCAAATCTACCCAGAGAAAACTATGAGAGAAGGCATTCCAAATACAGTTCAAAGGGAAATGAGAAAAATAGTTCACAATAATTATGCTAATACTCTGACTGGAAAGAGAAGTCTCCCATAAGACTTGATAGCAGAAAATAGAGCCAGTCCTTATCAATATTTTCACAATAAGTAAATTAAAAGACATTTCAATTCTTTATAGTGTAGGCTACTGGCATAATACCAAAGTGAAAAATAAAATATATATTTCAGCATCCAATATAATGCCTTGCAAATATGCAAAATTCCTGTAGGACAAGGTAAAACATAAAAATAAATACAAGAAAACAAAAATTCATGGAAAAATGGAATTGAAGTGTAAATTTAAAGTGTAAATTATTTTGGTACAAAAATATTTTAAATTCATACATAGTTTTTTTTTTCTTTTTTTTTTTTTTAAGAATTATTCATTAAAGCGTCAGCAGATGGTGTAGCAGTTATCTCAGCTGGACTCCCACATGGCTGGCAGTGGTGTAAGTCCCAGACCCAGTAGCTTCAAACTCATGCCAGGCACATGTACATGTGTGTCTAAGATCCCAGGAGGAGAATGGAGAAGTGGGGTTGTGGTGTGGCCATCCTTCCTGGGTGGTGATTTCTCACTTTCTATCTCACTGTCTCTGTCTCTCTGGTGAGCATACATGCCCTATAGCAAAAATCTCTCAAAGAAAAGTATTATTTACTTGTTTTAATTAATTAATTATTATTATTCATTTTGACCAGAGAAAGACATAGAGAGAAAGGGAGAGGGAATGAGAAGCCAAGCCACCAGGTCTAGAATTTGAACCATGGTCAGCTGTGGAGGAGTCCAGGGCCCTAACCACCATGCCGCCTGCTGGTGCGTGCCCAGTTTTTTATAATATGCATTTTTCATGACATTGTTGAAGCTCCCCCTTATAAATACATACAAAATAGCAACAACAGTTAATCTGAATTATTGATATTGTTATCAACTCCTTCATAATTTTATTATTTTAATTATTCCTTCATTATAATCATTTTTCACTTTTTTATTGTGTCAGTATATGGACCAGCAGCATTTTTCTTACAGTGCAGAAGGGAAGACAAATTGTACAAGAGACTTCTATAGCATGGTAGCCTCATCGGTGCAGTGGTGTATACACTCATACTAAGAGCTAGAATGAAGAATCCAATGAATTTATTAACTCCTAGGAATCGTATCTAGGGACCAGCAGATGGTGTAATGTTTACCCCCACATAGTTGACTGTGGTTGAGTCTCGGACCTAGTGGCTTAAAACTCAGGCTGGTTGCATGTGTGTGTATGCCCAAATCCCAAGAGGAGGATGGAAGAAAAGGGATTACAGCTTGGCCATTCCCCTGGGGGGTGACTTTGCACTTTCTGTTTCTCTGTCTCTGTCTCTCTGGCAAGCGCAGGCACCCTATAGTGAAAATATCTCTCTAAAAAATAAATAAATAAATATAGACTCAAAAATATTTTTGAGAGCATTAAGTAACAAATAATACTGATGCCATGATTACCTCTTCAAGTGTATTCTTCTCAAATTTGCCACCTGTTTTTAGAAAAAATACATTTGACGTGTTATTTTCCTCGTTGTCGGAGATGGCTGTGTTTCCAGGCGCCGCTCACCTGTGGAAATGAGCTGCTCTGACACGTGCATCTCTGGTGTCCATTCCCACTCTGTCTCTGCCCACAGCCGACTGCCTGCTCACTCACGTGTGGGGGTTGCGTTTAGCCATGGTAATCTGAGTACTCTGGCTCTTGGAGGTTACTATCCTTACTTGCTCCCAGTTTCTCTCTCTTTTTTCAACAATAAAATGTAATCTCTGGAAACATCCTTAGAAATCATCCAACTTCTCAGCCTGCAATTGCTAAGCAGATCATCTTCATGTGATTAAATAAGATAGAGATGAAGTCAGAGAAGAAATAACTAGGACAGAAGATCCTGCAGAACGTTGTAGTCCATGGAAAGATTTAAATGATGTTATATTTGAACCAGGATACTACTGTAGGAGTATTTGAAAATGAAAATTATTTCATCTGTCCTATGTTTTGTAAGGTTGCTCTGGCTAGTTTGTTGAAAAAAAAAAAAAAAGACGACTGCAGAGATTTGAGTGGAAGAAATAAAACAATTATGTATGCAACTAAAGCAGTACAGAGTAGAGGGGGCTGGTGGCTTGGACTAGGGTGATGTCAGCGTAAGTAGTGAAAAGTAATGAGATGTTGGATGTGTTTCCGAAGTAGAGATGATGAGACTGGCTGATGGAGTTCATCTCTGGTGTTATTATTTATTTTTTCTTTTTTTGGAGAGGCTTTTGCTATAGGGCGCGTGTGCTCACCAGACAGACAGAGACACAGAAAGCGAGAAATCACCCCCCAGGGGGGATGGTCACGCTGCAATCCCTTCTCCTCCGTTCTCCTCTCAGGATCTTGGGCACACACGCACACGCGCCTGGTGTGAGTTTTAAGCCACCAGGTCCGGTCGACTACATGGGAGTCCAGCGACATACCCATTATGCTAACTGCTGGTCCCAACCTCAGGTGTTATTACAAAGAGAAGGACTCCCTGAAAAAAAGAATGTGGACCAGCAGATGGCACAATGGTTATGTTGCTAGACTCCCTTAGAGTCAACTGTGGTTCGAGTCCCAGACTTGGTGGCTTAAAAAACTCACTCTGGGCACATGTGTGCACATGCACAAAATCCCAAGAAAAGAAAGGAAGAGAAGGGATTGCAGCGTGGCCATCCCTCCAGGGGGTGATTTCCCACTTTCTGTCTCTCAGGCCAACACATGCGCTCTATGACAAAAATGAGGACTACTGGAAAAGGGACTGACTAACTAGAAGAAATTTATAATTCACTTATGCACATATTAAGTCTGGGGTACTTATAAGACAATCAGGTGGTGATTATAAGTGGGGCAAATTAATATGGGCTTAAGTTACTGGCAATACATTGGGTTAAATTTAGATTTCTGAGTCATTAAAATATAGATGTTATTTATAGGGGCTGGCAGGTGGGGTGGCATGGTGGTCAAGGCGCTGGACTTCCACACAGCTGACCATGGCTCAATTCCTGGACCTGGCAGCTTACTTTCTCACTTACCCTTTCTCTCTCTCTCTTTCTGTATCTCTGGTCAAATTTTAAAAATAAATAATAACAAATAAAGTAACATGAATAATTTAAAAATTTATGTAGATGTTATTTATAGCTTATGGAAGAAAATGTTGTCCAGGGAGAGTGAGATTAGAAGAGAAGATGACTAGAAACCAAATTTTAAGCACTCAAAAACTTAGATGAGGATGCAGCCAAAGAGATCAAGAATCATCCACCTATTAGGTACACAGAGAAGATGGTGAGAAGATATTGTTGAGAATATGGTGTCCTAGAACCCTAGGGAATAGTATCTTTTAATAAGAAGGTGTGGGACATCCCCTGAGCCTAGTGACTAAGGGAACAGAATCCTACGTGACTGACCACAGTTTAAATCCCAGCCCCAGTGGCTTAAAAAAATGCCAGGCACCTGCATGCATATAGCCTCAAATCATGAAAGGATGGAGAAATAGGTGAGATTATAGCATAATAATGCCCCGTGGTGGATGAGGTGCTTTCTTCCCCTCTCTCTCTCTCTCTCTCTCTGTTTCTTTCTGGTGAGCACTCAAGTATGCTGGCAATTTAAAAAGAAAGAAAACAAAGAGGAAGATATTGTGATGGGGCTGACCTCACAGCTCAGCAGTTAAGGGAGCTGGATCCCACCTGGCCAGCCATGGTTTAAGTTCCAACCCTGGCAACCTGAAAATCACACCAGGTACGTGCACATCCTGACAGGATAGGAGGAATGGAGGAAAAGAAAAACAGCCTGACCATGCCCTACTGTGGGTAGTTTCTCTCTCTTTTTTCTCTATCTCTAGAAAGTGCAGGGATATTCTGACAGTAGAGGAAGTACAAAAAGGAGAAAAAGGAGAAGGAAAGGGAGGTTGTAATCAATAGTGTCAAACTCTTAAGCATAATAAGAAGATAACTGAGAATTAACGATTGAAAGTTTATAGGACCTAACACATCTGTTTAGCTGGAGCTTGCTGATTAGTACAAAATTCACTCCTAGACCTTGGTGGAAAATAGTGCATTTCAGTTTTTGTAAGTTATTCAATATAAAAACATTAATTCATTAATAATTTTAACTTTTCTCAGACAACCTTAAAAGTCTTTAAGAAAATATCTGAAAACATACAAGTCTTCTTTTTGCATTTCCCGAGATGAAGATTTAAAAATTTAAGAGCTCTTATAAATTTAACAGTGTCTGCATTGTTTTGCTTGAATTATCAATATTTACCTAAACACACACAGTTATAAATTATTTAAGAGTTTCAGCAATGAAAGAACACCTGTATGCATATGGAACGATGTATAACATGTACACAATATATATAGCTAGAAAAAATGCAAAAACATTAAAAGTGATGCTTACACCTAGATCACCTAGTATGTGATGAGTTTGATCACCCCAGTTTGAATTAAATTAATTTAAAATTAATTTGAACTAATTAATTAAGTGGACTATATTGAGTTGTTGGAAAAATCGTGACACATTTTTGAATGGAAAAATATAGAAAAAATACATCATGACTTTTTCAATGACTCAATATTATTATAGCACCAAATTTGAAAAAGATAAAGAAGCCATTAGAGTATTATTATAGCCCCAAATTTGAAAAAGATAAAGAAGCCATTAGAGAGAAGTGTTTTTATTTTATAAGATTGAAAATTGTGATGGACTTCCTTTTTTATTCTAGTTTAAAAAACTCAGGTATTAAAATTCACATCTTTAACTTTATTCATTTTATTATCATGCTGCTATTCATACATCAGATATCTTTTATTCTCTCAAAGACTTCATAAACACTAAATTCCTAATTTATATTATAAAGTAAAAAAGTATTTGACCGTTAAGAGACTTAATGTAAATTCTCTGCAATTTTTGGATGGCATGTGGCAGGTACTGTCAACACTGTAAATGTGCTTTCCTTTTGAAATAGTAATTCCAGATCTAGGAATTTTATCCCATTGGAATAAGTAGGTCGATGTAAATGTTTATTGCAGAATTGTTTTAATTACAACAAATAGGAATTTAGTGTCCTGCCATGCAGATTGATTAAATTCTAGTTATCTAATACTGTATTGCTCAGTTAATAGAGAGCAATTAACTTCTATGTATACTTCTGTGAAAGGTTGTCTGCAATATATTAAACAAAATACATAATTTGCACAAAAAAGTACAGTGATCAATTTTTATGCTTTCTGAAATAACAACGAAGGGAAGCCCAATTATAATGAAATTTTAATTTTAATAAATTCATTAAATGCTTATGCTTCTTAATTTATAGCAAAAAAGACTATTAAAATAGTATCTTCTTTTCTTGATTAAACACTCCTTAAGGGCAGAAAACTATGTTGCTAATGTCAATGGATGTCAAAGGCTGAAGCAAAATAGTTATGATAAAATGAAATAAAAAGACATTATAAGGGACCAGCAGGTGGCATGGTGGTTAAGACACTGGACACTCCTACATGGCCAAGCAGGGTTCAAGTCCCGGACCTGGTGGCTTGCTTTCTCTCTTTCTCTCTCTCTCCCTATCTCTCTCTCTCTCTCTGGTCAAATTAAAAAAGGAATGAATAAACAAAATTCAATAAATAATTCTTAAGAAAAAAGACAATATAGATCAACTTCTCTGAGATGGGGATTTATATACACAAAGATAGTTAGGGGATGCTAATTATCTTGGAGTGCATAATCACCTGTCTGAAAGATTAAGAAAGTTAAATTATAGGGCTTTCTCAAAAAAGACTTTAGTCTACCTTTACCAGGAGTTCTAGACTCTACACAGACCCTTTAATATTGTTCTTTATTGGAACCAGCAGATGGCACAATGGTTACATTCAGGACTCCCACGTAGTCCACCGCAGCTTGAGTCCTGGACCTTACAGCTTTAAATTCACACCAGGCACATGTGCATGCGAACCCAAAATCCTGAGAGGAGAATGGAGGAGAAGGGATTGCAGTATGCTCATTCCCCCAGGGGGTGATTTCTCACTTTCTGTCCTATAGCAAAAATCTCTCTCTAAAATAATAATAATAATAATAATAATAAAAAAATTGTTCTATAGTTGTTCTAACAATCTGGGCCTTTTAGCAAGAAAGTGGGTGTAGTCATTCACCTTTCATTGACTAGTGTGAGTTACAGTCTAGGAGTGTGAAGCAATATTCATTAGCTCAGGGATGCAGAGAGGGATTCAGCTAGGAGGTGTGGGGAATGAGTGCTGCTGTGCTGAAGGACTAACTGGGTTCTTCACCATCGCAGCTACTACTGTCTGTCCCTTAAGGCACTCAGATGCACGTGATGTATAATATTATGAAGATAGCCTCCTCAGGATTCTATTGGGCCTCAATTCCTCAATAAAGTTGTAAGAGCAAAGATAGTATGATAAACCACAGTCCAAATCTGAAACTTGTTTTGGTGACTTAACAAACATCATCCCCATCTCTTCTCTCACCCATTGTAGATTATCTGCATAATCATCAGCACCTGTGCTCTCAGTGCGGCAGAAAGCTTTATCTTATGGGGGTTGCAGTTGCTATGCTTTTCTATTTTCAGTCAAAATTGGGCAAGTGAGTATCAAGAAATAGTATGATGAATCTAATTTTCTAATTTATTCTTTACCTTCCACATTATGTACAAAACCTTGCTTCCTCCTGATGAGCCAGTTTTCCCTGACAGGATTACGAGTCCTCTCCTTTGCCGGCTGGTCTCTAAGCATGAGGAGGTTACCATAATGAGGCTTGATGGGATTCTTGCTGTGCTACCTGGTAGAAGCTTTCCTCTCCTAGAGTAGAATCATTGAACTCAGACTGGAAGAGATGGAAAAGGCATATTTTTCTAAATATATAGTTGGGAGTGAAGGTAAACAAACCATTGCTCACCTTAGTCTTTAGATATCAGACTAATATAATTTACCAGTTGGGAACACCTCATCAAATAATGGAAATCGATTTTCGGTGTCTGGGAAAATTTCTCTCCATCCTTACAGGAAATTGTCTTTGAACTAGTGCTTCAACTATAACCGCAACAAGCTAGTCTCTTATTCTATCAAGCTTGCAGCTTCTGGGTAGCATGATAATGTGATAAGAATAGGGGATGCCCTAGTATAGTGCTCATTGCCATATCTCTTTTGATGTCCTATTTATAATTTGGTCTTCTATCGAACACTCCTGATATTGTTACTACCTAACACATTGCAACCACGAAAGGCAACCCATACATTAGCCAATATCTCTTTATCCCCTCCTCCACCCTGCCTACCTCAGTCTCCAGAAATCACTATTCACTCTTTACTTCTAAGAGGGTAACTTTTTCATAATCCAATTATGAATTAGAAGATTTAAATTTTCTCTGAGTTATGTCACTTAACATAATAATATTTTCCAGGCTCATTCATGTTGTATAAATAAGAATATTTTATCCTTTTACTGACTGAATAGTATTCCGTTAGCGATATGAATGCATTACACACACACACACACACACACATATATATACATACACACATATATTTTCTTCATCCATATATTTGTTAATGGACACTAAGATTGATTCTATATCTTTACATTTCTGAGCAATGCTACAATAAACATTAGTGTGCAGACATGTCTACAACATATTGATTTCCTTCCCTTTAGATATATGCCTGGCAGTGGGATCAAATGGCTCTATTTTTAGATTTTTGAGAAGCTTCCATACTGTTTTCCATAATTGCTATACTAACTTATATTCCCAACAAGTTTAAAAGAATTCTCTTTCTCTACATCTCTACCAGCGTTCATTATTTTTTTTTGTCATTTCGATAGTAGCCATTCTAACTGGCAAATAAAACCACAGCTAGACAGTAAGAATAAGTTCTACAGCACCATAGGGTAACTATAGTTAATAATTTATTCTGTATTTTGGAATAGTTTAAAGAAAGGATATTGAATGTTCCCAACACCAAATAAGGACAAACATTTGAGGTGATGCGTGATGGATATTACCCTGACTTGACTATCAAATGTTTATATAACTTCATTCATATATTAAAAATCACATTGTCCTCCACAACTGTTCACAATTAGTATGTGTCAATTAAAAATAATAACAACAGATGACTCTATTCAGTAATGATAAAATACTGCCCTTTTTAGGATAAAGAAATTGAGTGTAATTAGTTTGCCATCAAATGACATGTAGTTTCTCAGGTCTTCAGGGCTGGTCTCTGTTGCTGTGAGCGTAGAAAATAGGTAGAAGTGCAATAGTATCTATACTGCCTCTGGCGAGCTCTCTCTCTCTATAGTCTCTATTCTTGCTGCTGAACCAACCATACGCTTATGTCAGCTCTGCAATGGTGTCAGAGGAACTAGTTGTCCTCAACTAGTCTTGGTTATTCTGTGTCCTTCATTGTTTAGTGCTCTCTCCCTGATAAATGCTCCTGTGTGTCTCAATCTGCAGCAGAGAGGTCTTCATTCCCATAAATCCTTGAGCATATGTCATCCCTTGCTCTCCAATCTTCCACTTCTTTTATTTCCAGACTGGTTTTCAATAGTCTAGTTCTTTTTCATTTGTGTTGGTTAGTTAGGACTGCTATAACAAAACTATATATGCTGGGTTTCTTAAACAACAGAAGCGTGTTTTTTGATAAATCTGGAGGCTGAAAATCCAAGATCAAGAAGTCAACAGGTTTAGTTTCTCCTGAGATCTCTGTCCTTGTTTGTGAATTGCCACCTCCTTCATGTTTCTTCACATGAACTTTCCTCTATACCTACATGTTCCTAGTGCTTCTCCCTCTTCTAATAAGGACCAGTCATATTGGATTAGGGCTTTTTCCCAAGTCTCACTTAAACTTAATCACTTCAGTGAAAATCTTACCTACAAATATAATCACATTCTGATATTCTCTGCCTAGATACTTTGATGTATGACTTTGGGGGAGAGGGTAGACATTTTCAGGTCATAAAGCCACTGTCCATGAATTGACACATATTCTAATCATAAGCCTCTTCCCTTTTTACATAAAGTGGATGGCAAGGTAAAAAACAACATAACCTATCAGAACAACTTTTCTTCACCACTCTCTTTTGAGAGAGTATCTGATCCGTAAATGAAGCCATAGCTTCAGTCAATCAATTGCAGATTCTTTCTGCACACTGAACTAAAATTATCTTGAACTGAAAATTCACCTTTTCCTCTTCTGTCAACTATTTTTATATTTCTTCAGTGGTATTAAGTATGATCTAAAGAAGAGACTATGATAAAACTCTTGGAGATGACATTGAATCTGGGCCATTTGTACATACAGCTTTCATCTACCTTCTGACCTTTCTCGTTTCTTATCCCAACAAGACACACTTTTTTTTTATGATGGATTGATGTTGGATCGACCCACACTTATAATCTTGGTGGATCTGAAACCACCTAGTTCACGATGGACAGTTACATCCATGTAGTCACTTCTTGTTCTGCAGTCAGAGAAATATTTCTAACAAGTTCTTTCAGAATGAGTCATCTGTCATATTGTTCTTAGCCAATGCAATTTTCTTTATTTTTTTCTTTTCTTTTTTTTTTACTTCATTATGCTTGTGACTATTCCTTTAAACACATCCATCAATTGAAGCAGGTCTGTTTCTGTGAGGTTAATTCACCTTTTAAGCATCCTGAAAGTGGCCAAGCCTTGTTTTTCTTTGCTTTCATTCAGAAACAATTTATGAAATGATTCACATTACTTTAAAAACAAAAGTAATGGTGTGCTTTTCTAAGAGTACTTTCTAATTTGTTGAGTCTACATTTCTCCTGACTACATGTTATGATTGATTTACTAGTTACATTATGAGAAAATGACAAGGATCCCCTTAAATTACTAAGTTACAAATAAATTGCATAAGTCTTGGCATGAATGCAAGGCTAAATCAACCTCAGCTTGATTCATGAGACTATGAAGTTAAGAATTCATGTATGAAAAAATAAATAGAACAGCTGCTTGGTGTTGACTTACAACCTTGTTGTAAATAGCTGAATAGATGTTTTCCTCTTGGGACATTAGTGTTTAATTCTTCACTAGAAACTTCAGTGTATTTATCCCTCAGGACAAGTACATAGCTGTAAAATTTGAAAGGTAGAGTATGCCCATGGATAAATAGTTCTGATAAAAGCATTTATTCTACTGAGATTTTTATCATTTAAATGTACTTATCTGAATATGCTACATTGGGACCTGCCTTAAACAAGGCAATGAAAGTTAAGATCAACTGAGTTATGGCAGAGGGCTAAATAAAAATTGCCAACAACTAAAAGATCTGATTGAATTCAATGAAAGGAAAGATACTTAAAGTTATTATCCATAAATGGTAAACCCAGTCAAAATATGTAAAGCAAAACACACTTTATTTGGGCTGGATTTTAGGACTGCAGCTGACACTGCAGCCTTGATGAGCATAATTCAGGTAGCACACACACGCTTATAGAGGTCTTGCAATCCTCACTTGGGTTTTAAAAGCAAAAAACCATAGGTTAGAGGGAAAATGTAAAGGAGATTGTACTAATTGTGTTTGGACTGTTATTCTTGGCTAATAGGATCAATAATAAGGGTGGCATTAGTCTAAGGTTGAACAGCAAGTTTCTGGGCAAATATTTTTACAGAAGCAGTTCTTGTGACAGGTTGTAGTGGTATTGTATAAAGTTATGGTTCTAGCAGAGTTCTCTAGAATGTTCTTGTTATTAGGCATGCCAACATGTTTAGTCAGAATTTTAGTGCAAATTGACACAATGAATTCATTAGATTTCCAAAGAAATTTTGCAAATCAAAGTGTTTTATGCTGGAATAAATATAAATTTTAATTTTGGGAAAATAGTAATTATTCACAGAGGATAAACTATCGGTTAACCTGACCAGTAGTAAATGCACCCTGGATACTAATAACAAAGTGATGGTGCCTGTATACTGCCTAAATTCTTGGTAACTGAAAGGATTAGATCTCGGGCCTGTCCCATATTCTAGTGGTTAAAGAAGCTGGATCCCACAAGCCAATGATGATTCAGATCTCAGCCCCAGAAACTTGGAAAACACACCAGACACATGTGCCTTCATGCTCATATGGTTTTTATCTTTCTGTTGACATGATGCATTATGTTTATTGATTTGCATATGTTGAACTCTCCTTGCCTAGCAGGAGTAAATCTTACTTGTTCATGGTATATCATTTTTTTTTTGGGGGGAGAGGTTTCTGCTATAGGGCACATGTGCTCGCCAGAAAGACAGAGAGAGACTGAGAGACAAAAAGTGAGAAATCACCCATGGGGGGATGGCCATGCCATAATCCCTTCTCCTCCATTCTCCTCTCAGGATCTTGGGCATGCACTCACATGTGCCCGACATGAGTTTAAGCCACCGGTCTGGGACTTGAACTGCGGTCAACTACATGGGAGTCCAGCGACATAGCCATTACACTAACTACTTGTCCCCATAATATTTTTTTTATATACTATTGGATTTGGTTTGATAATATTCTGTGAAGGGATTTTTGTATTAGTATTTATCAGGTATATTGTTCTGTAGTTTTCTTTTTTAGTTATATCTTTACTTTTGAAATCAGACCAATGGTTGCTTCATTAAATGAGTTTGGAAGGGTAACCTTTCCTTGGTTGTTGAGAAATAGTTTGAGAAGAATTGGTGCTGCTTCTTTAAAAGATTTGTAAAATTCAGCAGTGAATCCATGCATGCATATCAAAATTCCAGTGACATTCCTCACCGATACAGAATAAACATCATAAAATGTGTCTAGAATCACAAAAGAACCTATCTCACCAAGCCATACTGTGCAAACAGAATAAAATTGGAAGTATGTCACTACCTGACTTTAAAATATATTACAAAGTCAAAATATTAAAACAGCATGATACTGAAACAAAAATAGATATATAGACCAATGTAACAAGAGTAGAGAATTCAGAAATAAACTCAAAATCATACAGCCAACATATTTTTGACAAAGAGCACAAGAAAATACAGTAGAAAAAAGAAAGTCATTTTAATACATGGTACTGGAAAAACTGAATATCTACTTGTAGAAGAATAAAACTAAATAGCTCCATGTCACCATTTATACATATTAACTCAAAATGGATCAAAGACTTAAACATAAAACTATAAAACTACTTGAGGAAAATGAGGGAAAACACTTCAGGATATTGGAAGGGAAAGAATTCCTAAATAAGACCTTTAAACCTTGGGCAACAACACCAGAAATAGATACATGAGATTATATCAAGCTAAAAAGCTATTTCACAGCAAGTGAAATAGTACACACAATAAAGAGACAATCCAAAGAACTGAATAAAATATTTGCATACTATACTTCATATAACCAAAGTATATAAGGACCTTAAATAGTTCACCTTCAAAAAACTTAATAATCCAATAAAAAATAGCAATCAATCTGAACAGACAACTCTCAAAGGAAGACATAAAAATGGCTGAAAACATGAAAAAAAATTCAACCCATCTTATCATAAGGGAAATGCAAATTAAAACCACAGTGAGGGAACCAGCAGTTAGTGTAATGGCTATGTCGAAAAGGAATAGTTGTCTGTTTTTGTTGGGAATGTAAATTAGTACAAGCACTGTAAAAAACAGTGTGTATTGGGGGAATCCTAAAAATCTGAAAATAGAACTACTATACGATATAGCAATTCTACTCTTGGGTATTTACCCAAAGGACAGCAAATTATCCTCTTGGAGAGACATTTGCACATTTATTTTTATTGTAGTAGTATTCACAATAACTAAGACATAGAATCAACCTAAGTGCCTAAAACTCAATGAAGGATTAAAAAAATGTGGCACATATGCACAATGGAATACTACTCAGTCATAAACAAAAACAAAATCCTGTGTTTTGACAGAAAATGAACAAACCTAGAAGATATAATAATAAGTAAATAAGCCAGACTATGAAAGACAAATATTGTAAGCTTTGCTTAATGTATAGTAAATGTCTGCGCTCTGTAGTGGAAGCTGAAGGACTTGATAACATGCAACTAGAGAAAGTAATAGTGGATACTCTCCATTATCCACTATAAGATAAATAGATCTAATCTATCTATTCTTGGGAGGTTATTGAGGGGCCTCAGAGAAAAAAAATTACATACACAACAATGCATGTAAACAGGAGAAAAAGTTATGAAATAATGTACCACAGTAAAATAAGAAATGTCTTTGATCAGTCAATATAAACTTCCAAATAACAATAGAACTAATATTAAGTATGCACACATATTACAATGTTCAATGTTAAAGAAAATGAGCATCAGTGCTTTGAGATTGCTGTGCTCATGCTATAAAAAAATAAACTGTACCCCACAAAAATAATAATAAAACAAATGCTAATTTTTTCAAATGTGCTGTCAAGGATGTAGAAAACAGAGAAACATGTACATTGTGGATGGGGAAGTAAGATGGTGCTGCAGTTATAAAAAGAGGTTTCTCATAAAATTAAAAATAAAACTACCATATGATACCATAATCCCACTGTTGGCTATATAGCTAACATCATTGAACTCATAATCTAGAGGCAGTCGCTGTATTCCCATACCTACTGCAGCAGCCAAGATGTAGAAACAACTCAAGTGTCCATCAGTAAATGAAGGAATGAAAATAACATGTTATATATACATGCAATACAGTATTGTATTTTTTATGAGAGATAGAAAAAGAAGAACCAGAGAAGGAGATAGGTATTTTTGACTGGATCTCACTATTTTGCCATTCTTTCCCATCTTACAAGTCTGCAAGTGAGCTACACCTTTGCTGGGTGGTTTAAATTGAACCAAAACCTGAAACTGAGCCTTCCATGTGATCTCAACCATCATTCAGTAGCAGCCTCCTGTCTGTACCACTTTGTAGTCAGGCCATTTTTCAATATTAAAAAAGATAGACTCCTACCATTTGTGACAACAAGGATGAACCAGAAAGATACTATGCTAAGTGCAATAAGCCAGTCACAGAAGAACAAATACTGCAAAAAGTTCACTTCTATGAGGTCTATAATATTGAAACTTACAAAACAGAGAATTTGATAGAGAACACAGGGGCTAGGGATGGATAGAAATAAGGAAATGTTGAGAGTTTTGTCAATGGGTATAAAGTTTCAAGTGGCTAGGTGAACTCATCCTAGACATCTGCAGTATGATGTAGTGCATACAGATAGCAATGCAGATTTGTGCACTTCAGAATTAAGTGTCCTTTCCAAAACAAACAAACAAACAAACAAACAAACAAAAAACCTCCAACTCAAATATGGATAAAAAAGGGGCACACTTATTGAGAGATGTTGACTGTATCTACCTATTACTTTGAATGTGGTGATAATAGCATGGCTTGTATATATCTAAACTCATCAAACTGTCCATAGTAAACATGCCATATTTAGAATATCTACCATACCTCAAAAAATGTTTTATTTAAAAGCATCAATACAATAAAAGTAGTGAAGCGGTTTAGTTCCAAGAATTCTCCCAAAAGTCAGAGCAAAATACACTGTGTCACTCAAAGCATTACACTTTAGATATGTTAAGAACAAAACCTTTTTGGTTACTAACATAATAACTGGGAGATGGAATCAGAAAATCTGTATTTTGGTAATTAATATATAAAAATGAAGAAAATGAGAGAGAGAATTTATTAGAAAAATAAAAAATAAAAGCAACCACAAAAAATCCCAGAAAACCATTTTCCTGAATCCATGATAATCAACTGTAGTAATAATTATAATCAACTCCAAACACAAACTCTTTGAACTGTCAGTTTAAAAGAGTTTATTGAGTTCCAAATTATAATAATTTTTTAAAGAAACCCCAGGCCTAAATTTCTTATTAAAATAAATTACAATATGTACATGTAATGGAAACATGTGCAGCATGATATAGATCTGTGATTTGAGAGGAGAGGCACGAACGATGTACTTTTCACTGAGAAAGAGAAAGTTAAAAAACAGTAACTGGTATGACTATATTTATATAGAAATAAATGTGCACGATTTTGAATAAATAGACTGGAAGAAAGGAACTGAAAACATTTCATTTAAAAGCAGATCTTCTTGCCTACTATATTATGTGGAAGAGAAGAAAGTTTGAGACTCTGACCAATACCAATATGCTATAAAAGGAAACCGTCTTTATTATTTTTAATCATTAGGATGATTTTTTTCTCTCTAGATAATTTTGAAGCTTCATTTTAAATATTATCTCCTTGATTGTTACATTTTCAGTAAGCAATTTTATATAAAGTGAGGTTTCCCACTTAAAGGAATGTCCTCTAAAATAAGATTGCGTTAAAGGATAGATAGTGTACTCTAATTTGTTCACGGCTTTCCAGATAGGGGTCCTTGGAGCAAAAGCAATGAAAAAATACTTTGAGAGCAAACACTGTTGGCAAGCAGTTGATAAGAAGGGAAGCCGGATGTCTGACATCAGAAAGATGTGTGCAGGTTCTGCTGATCGAGTGTGGAGAAGGCTTTAAAAACCAAAAGGATCATATGGTCAAGGTGTTCTCATCTTACTGTATCAATAAAGATGATTTAAACCTGATGACATACAAACAGAGGCCAACGTTGTCTTACAGTGTGCAAAATAAATACAATGTGTGGGAAAGTACAATGATTTAAATAAAGGGCATACCTGCCTAATGGCTCTGCTAAGGCCTCTCCATTGCTGGCTCAGTGAGAGCTGCAGAGGTGACTCTAGGAGCAGTGGAAGTATCTAGCTTTAAAAATAAGCGTTCTGTTAAAGATCTTTATCTTACTACCAGGACAGAATACCAGCAGATTATTGCAGAGGTTCTGGAAAGAAAAAAAAAAAAAAAGGATCATGCTCCTCATTAACTAAAATGCCAGTTGTTTCCTCGCTAATATTTCTAAGGATATTAAATATTTCATACTTCTTAATATTCTCAATTAATAAAACTTCATTGATGTATGTATTGTTGTAAAATATGTAATGCCTTTTAACTTCAGCTTTTCCATCACTTCTGTTTTGGTAAATATCAGTTCTCATCCTGGTGATTTCTTACATTGAGACTTGAGCCAAAAATTTCTTTGAAATCTGATGAAAATGATGAATTGGCTCTCTATAAAATATGTGCATTCATGCATAGGAAAATATATAAACAATTTTAGGTCATTTATGGACCCCTTTCAGGCAAAGTTTAAAATCTATGCTCCAGAAAAAGATCTATTTGAACAGGAATTGCTATTTCTGGAATCAAAATCCCACTCAGTGCAACAAGGTGACTGCCTTAGGGGTTAATGGTTGAGTGAACAGTGAATAGTGAGTGCATGCACACCTTGACTGGACAGAGACCATCAAACGGAGTGACTCCACATGAACAATGCATGGATAATTTATTTTTCCCCTTGGGTTTGTATTAGCTGAAAAGAGGGTAAAGGAATTTAAGGTCTCAGAAAATAGAAAGACAAATCAAGCAGATCACAGGACTTCACATCCTGAGACTAGAACACTAAGGGCACAACAGAAAGGGAGACTCATATGGTGATTTACGGCAGGGATAAGCAAACAAAAGTCTACAGATCAAATTATATACTTTTTTGTTTTTGTTTTTACACAAGCTAAGAATTTTATTACATGTTTAAGTAGCTTCTTAAAATTAAAAAAAAAAAAATTTGGATCAGCAGGTAGCATGAAGGTTAAGGCACTAGATACCTCATGGTCAGATTTGCAGTTCAAGTCCCAAACCCAGTGACAAGAACCATACTGAGCATGTGCACTTGTGTACCCCAAATCCCAGAAGAATGGAGAAGGAATTGCCACGTGGCCATCCTTCATTCAGGGGTCATTTTTTACTTTCCCTTTCTCTCTGTCCTACATCAAAAACTTTTAAAAAATTAAAATAAATGAATAATACTTTATGACATATGCTGTTATATGAATTCAAATTTCAGTATGGGTAATAAAGTTTTACTGAAACACAGTCACACCCACCTTGACACATTGGTTCTGACCGCTATTGCTCTACGAAGGGGGAGTTGAGCAGTACTTGTGATAGAGACCACTGAACTAAAAGCCTAAAATATTTACTGTCTGGCCTTATACTAAAAAGTTCGCTGAACTATAATTTAGAGTGTACAGGCAATTAAATAATAGCAATATCTGAATTAGAACAATAGGCTTCCATACAAACCAAACAAAGTATTGGCCTTATTATTATTACTGTTATTATTGTGTGTGTGAGAGAGGTTTTTTGCTACAGGGCGTGTACGCTTGCCAGAAAGATAGAGAGAGACAGAGAGACAGAAAGTGAGAAATCACCCCCCAGGGGTGATGGTAACGCTACAATCCCTTCTCCTCCATTCTCCTCTTGGGATCTTGGGCACGCATGCATGCGTGTCCGACGTGAGTTTAAGCCACCGAGTCCGGGACTCGAACCGCGGTCTACTACATGGGAGTCCAGCAACACAGCCATTATGCTAACTGATGGTCCCAATATTGGCCTTATTTTTAATTCTGCACTCACTTTAATGTATACAGAGTGATTGTCTTTTCTCTATCCAAGACTTCAAGTAAAATGGTTCATGAAAACTTACCATTCCACTCACAAGTGTACATTAGGTTGTCGGCAAAGTCACATTTTTCTATGCAAAAGTGTATCATGACTTTCCCAGTAACCCAATAATTTCTGACAATTTCATACTTTGGAATTAGATTACCTTTGAAAGTTTCTATTAAGGGACCAGCAGTTAGCGTAATGGCTATGTCGCTGGACTCCCAAGTAGTCGGCCGTGGTTCGAGTCCTGGACCTGGTGGCTTAAACTCACGCCGGGCGCATGTGCGTGCGTGCCCAAGATCCCAAGAGGAGAATGGAGGAGAAGGAATTGCAGCGTGGCCATCCCCCCTGGGGGGTGATTTCTCACTTTCTATCTCTCTGTCTCTCTGTCTTTCAGGCGAGCGCACGCACCCTATAGCAAAAACCTCACCAAAAAAAAAAAAATGTTTCTATTGTTCTTAGGTCCTCCACTGCATACCCTGCAAGGGTCCTGTAAGGCTGTTTTGTTGCTGTTTGTGTTTTATTTATTTATTTATTTATTTATTTATTTATTTATTTATGTTATGAATGAGATGAGAGCGAAATCACCTCCAATAGGTTCTTGATCCCACAACCCATCCTCAGCTTCAGCCACCCTGATTACAGGTACTCACATGCCTGGCATGCTCAGAGGTAACTGGACACGACCCGGGACCTTTCCATGTGGGTCGTCTTTGCCGAGCATTGTTTTACTACTGTGCTACTCTGATCACCATTCTGCTGTCTTCTATAAACTAAAGAGAACTAAAAGAATTCCAGGTGCTTCAGGTTATAGCCAGTTTTTAAAATCCCCAGTTTTAAAAAGCAGAAATTTCATAGATGTGTAGAGAAAACAAATTGTGGTTGTAATTTATAATTCTCTAATGAAGAACATATCATAAATACATTCCCAATGTCAAATTCTATTACAAAGCTACAGCAATCGTGGCAATGCACGAATGTAGGAATTCGTTATAGATATAAGAGATGAGACTAGGGAGTTTAAGAATTTAACCCTCAGATGTATGATAGATCAGTTTTCAACAAATATATAAAAGAAACTGTGAGAAAGTGCTGGAGCATTTAGACATTCATTTGCGAACAAATAAACCTCCACTGCTATTTCATGTTATATCAAAAGATCACTCAAAATGGATTTTAGATTGGGACCAGCAGTGGGCATAATGGCTATGTCACTGGACTCCCATGTAGTCCCCTGTGGTTCGAGTCCTACATCCAGTGGCTTGAATTCACGCCTGGCAAGTGTGCGAGCGTGCCCAAGATCCCAAGAGGAGAATGGAGGAGAAGGGATGGAGGCATGGTCATCCCCCCTGGGGGGTGATTTCTCGCTTTCTGTCTCTCTGTCTCTGCCTGTCTGGTGAGCGCACGCTCCCTATAGCAAAAACGTCTCCAAAAAAAAAAAGGATTGTAGACTAAAATTATAAAAATTTAGAAGAAAACATAAGAAAAAATATCTCTGTGAACTTAGGTTAAACAATGACTTATTAGAATCAGCTTTAATATTTTGTGTCTTTCTAGTAAATTTTCATTTATCCATTTCATGTTATCTAATATAATTTGTTAACATACAGTTTTTCATAGAATTCCCTTATAATCATTTTTGTCAATAAGATCAAGAAAGATATTTCCCCTTTATTTTTGATATTATTAACTTCACTTTTTATTCTTCTAATTCTTGCTTAATCTTTCTTCTTTTTTTAAAGATTTATTTAATTTTCATTTATTGTTATTATTATTAGTATCATCATTTAAGTTGCTATGGGTTACATGCACACACCAGAGAGAGGCAGAGAGAGAGAGAGGGAAAGTGAGAAAGCAAGCTACTAGGTACAGGATTGAACTGCTGTCAACCATGTGGGAGTCTAGCACCTTAACCACCATGACACCTACTGCCCTTTAATTTTTCTTCTTTTGTTAAAAATTGCATCTCAATTCTGTTTATCAATTTAAATAACAAAGTTTTAGTGTTTTTGGTTTCCTATTTATTTCTATATTTTATTTACTTTTAGGATAAATTAATTATTTATTTTTCACTGTTTTGGGTATAGTTTGCTCTTTTTGAAGTTTCTTACTTTTTAATTTTTATCCTTTTTTTTTTACCAGAGGGTACATGTAGTCACCAGGCAAAGAGAGAAAGCTCCCAAGTGGGGAGCAGCCATGCTGCATTCAGTTATCCTCCGTATCTTTATCCTGTCAGGGTTTCGTTACACACACGTACACCCCTTATGTTTTCAAGGCACTGTATCTGAGATTTGAACTGCAGTCAACCAGATAAGATCTGTCTCCCAATATACTGCTTCTCCACTGAGTTGGCCTTGTAGTTTCTTAAATCAGACGTTTAGGATATTAATTAGAGAATTTTCTTCTTGAAGTGTTTATTGCTGCAAATTTCCATCTAAATACTGCCTTTTAATGCCAATATATTCTTCTTTGAAACATCTAACATCATTCATGTAGATGTCTCTTATTTTTGATTAATCTCATTCAGAGTTATGATTTAATCAGTCTATTCCAAAGTTACATCTTATTTGATTTGGCTAACTATCTAATAACACTTTCATTCAGTCCATGAATACTCCATCTTGGGAACAGTCCACTATTTTACCATGCAATCGATTTTAAAGGCATGCAAAATCCTTGATCACACTGATAATTAAGGCTTCTATAGACATTACTTTAAGACGAGTATAGTACGGAGACATAGTTGTTTAAGTTTTGTTTTTTTCTTTCTTTCTTTCTTTTAGGGGTGAATATTAACCTGAATCAATCATGTTAGGAGCAAATTGTAAGCACTAGCATGGAGGGAGAAGAAGAATTTGGCTTACTTTGGTAGTGTACTTGGTGGCATGCGGAGTAAGAGTGCCAGAAGCCCAGGCGCCAGCAGATGAAATAGTGGTTAAGGCGGACTCCCACTTGGTTGACCGCGCTTTCAGTCCAGAACCTAGTGGCTTTAAACTCACACCAGGTGCATCTGTGTGCCCCGAATCCGGAGAGGAGAAAGGATTACGGTGTGGATATCTCCCCTGGGCAATGATATCTTGCTTTCTCTCTGTCTCTCAGGTGAGCACACACACACTATAGCAAAAATCTCTCTCAAAAAAGTAAATAAATAAATACAAATAAAAAGCGCTAGAAGGTGTGCAGCCAACCAGAGATTTGAATCCCCTGCCAAGATAGCCTGAAATACACTGAGCATGTGAACATATGCCCCAAATCCTGAGGCTCTGGTGAGCTGGGACTATGACATAAGAAACTCTGTCAACCCTGCTCCTTCTCTTTTGCTCTTTGGTGGACATATACATACTCTCTATTATGACTAAAATAACTTAAGAAATTTTAAAATATATAGTTTATGCACCTACATAGATTCAATTTTATTTTCCAAAGGGTTATTTATTTATTTGAGAGAGGTTTTCCTTTGTTGTTGTTATAGGGTGCATACTCTCACCAGAGAGACAGAGAGACAGAAAGAGAGAATTCGACCCCCAGCAGGGATCGGCCATGGCAGCAGCACTATCCTTTCTCCTCCATTCTCCTCTTTGGATTTTGGACAGAAATGTGGGCTTATGACTCCATCCTTGGTCAACTACATGGGAGTCCAACACTTTAACCACTACACCACCTACTATCTCCCCTACGTAGATCATTATTTTATATTTAATTAAAATGAGAATTTGGCTGTTAAATTTACCTGCCTTTTTCTTTTGACTAAATGATATGTTCTGAATAGCAAGATATATATAACTAAGATGTCCACAAGTCTTCAACATATTCACAATATTCAGTATTCTAACAGAATAAATGATGAGGACTTTACCAATAAAACAAAATAATTTATTTCCCAAGGTATCTTATCTTCATTGTTTTATACCATGCCAGTATATTTTGAACAAATGCAATTATTTGTTTCATTTTGTTTTTCTTATAACATGGCAAATGTTATTTAAAATATTTAGTTTCCTCTTTAACAACAGCCATCTCCACATTCCACTTATTGCTTCTGGCTTCTAGTATTTCAGTGAGATGTCCATTGGGTGCTTTATATAAATTCTTAACACAAAGAAGCCTTTCAGATCAGCAGGCAATTTTAATGATTCCATTAATTATACATTTTAACAATACAATGCAATACAATAAACTTGCACACTTGTAAAATCAAAGCATTAAAAAAAAATAATATGAACTTTTTCCATCTTACTGCTTTGGAGGTCTATTCTCCAGGTGTATACTTTTATTTAGACACTTAGGAACTTTAAAAAACAAAAGTTATGGCATTATTGTATAATAAATTAACTATAGGATGAGAGAGAGAGAAAATAGTATTAAAGTGAGCTGCCATGTACAAAGGTATGACGACTCTGAAATAACCATGAGGAAGTAAAGTAAGATGAGCAAAGGAGAATCTTACAAGCTTCTTTGAGTAGAATCTTTAATTTTGAATTTCACCAGGGTGAAATGGAAAAAAAAAATAGACTATCATTGGGCAAGAAGTGCAATGAAAGCTTTTATCTAGGGTTAACATTGGCTGAAAACCAAATTTGGTCCTTAATCATACAAAACCATACATTTTCAAAATGTTTCAGAGATTTTAATAGATTGCTCATCATAATTTCTAAGCAAGCCACTTCATATTCTATATTATGTTGGTTATTATTATTAGCTCTTTCAGATTCTCAAAAATGATTATGTTTCTTTCATCTCAACTTATTTAGTGGTATTGGCAGCCTAAACATTGGCCCTAGTAGAAAATTTTTCAAATGCTACAAGTCAATCTCTT
>NW_006159428.1:3817188-3874574 GCF_000334495.1 Tupaia belangeri chinensis
TGAGCAATTACTAGCACACAACTGCATTAAAAAAAAAAAAAAGCTATTCTATTTGAAATAGTTTTGGATGCTCAAAATAGATGTTAATAAAAAACCTAAGAAAAAAGGTATTTTTGTATAGCTCTCAGCATAAATTAGATCAATTTTCAAATAGAACCTACCCGTGAGATTAATAAATGGCATTTGCAAACTTGGGGTAAATAAGTTATATAATAGATAAGTGAGTGACGTGATTTTTTTTTTCCTTAAGTAAAAAACATAGGTATCTGATAAGATGTCTTGAAAGGGTTTCAGTCAGTAATTCTCAGGAAATTAATTCATATAGTAAGTCTATCACTATGTTTTTTTTTTTAATTTGGTGATAGGTAGTGGGTAGTCATTTAGACTGAGAAAGAGCTGTTGTGTATAAACACAAAACAAAGGTGTCAACAGGTGGCGTGGTGGTTAAGGACGTTGAACTCCCACATGACTGACTGACTGCAGTTTGAGTCCTGGACCTGGCAGCTTGCTTTCTCACTTTCTCTCTCTCTTTCTGTCTCTCTCTGGTCAAATTAAGATAAATAAATAAATAAATAAATATAAATAAATAAATAAAGGAAATAATTCTTTAAAAAAATGAAAACAAAAACCACAACACAAAACCAATGTAGTCACTGAAATAATAGATATACATGAAATATTATAGGAAAATAACACTACAAAATTGCTGCTTATCATGGGAATTTTAACAAATGAATGTTTATAATAACAAATGCTAAAAAAATACAGTAAGCAGTCAGAATGCTAATAGAATACTTAAAATTGTATTTATATGGTATTATGTTATAGTGATTGATGGCCAAGCTCTTATACATTTCTGAAGAGAATCATTTATTAATCTAGCATAATTTTATTCCTGATATTATTTTCAATATCCTTTATTTTTCAAATAGGTCTCTCAAAATGACAATTAAGAACAACTGAAATTATATCCGGCCAGCAGCTGGCATAATGGATATGTCACTGGACTCCCATGTAGTTGACCACTGTTTGAGTCTCGGACCTAGTGGCTTAAACTCACACCAGTTGAGTGTGCATGCATGCCCAAGATCCTGAGAGGAGAACGGAGGAGAAGGGATTACAGCGTGGCAATCTCCCCCTGGGAAGATTTTCTCACTTTCTGTCTCTCTCTGTCTTTCTGGTGAGTGCATGCACCCTATAACAAAAACCTCTCCAAAAAAAAAAAAATTATAACATTGAGTAGGCTTTGCTGTGATCCATGATTATTTTAATACTGATAACTAATACATATGAAGTCACTTATTCAATAATTTACATTCATCAGATAGAATGGATGCTCTTATTATAAAAACATTATATATTTTATTTAAGCTGATACCTCTAGTGACTGATAAAATCCTGTCTAAAAAAGCTAAAATTTAATTATTAGTGCATAATCATCAGGCTGTGACTTTGTCCATGAAACTTATTAAAGGAAGATCTGTCAAGGCTTCAAGCTACATTTTTGTTTCACTGTCACCATGTAAAGAGATGGATAAAAGATCATAACTGGAATTAAAAATAAAGAATGAATAAAAAAGCAAGATTCAGACACAAAGCAAATATAAATTCAAGATTGCAACAGATTTGTTTAAGTCTTAATTAGCCCCCCAGTAAAACTGAATGTAAATCCATAGTTCAAGACCTAATTTTGTTTAAATCCTAATAAGCATAATTTTCCTATCTGTCTTAGTGGCAGATCAGCCATTCTTAATTTACTGTTTCCCAATTTACAACAAGGTACTCATGATACCGCACTAGCATCGATTTAATCTCAAATGCAAAGGAAATAGAAATAAAATGACAGTGACTTATAGCATTTATTTTCTCAAAACAATGTAGGTGACATTTAAAAATGTAATAAATGGATTTTAAGTTCTACGAATGTCTGACACATATTTGGTAATTTAGTGCCTTTTGTATTTTTATTTATTTTTAAAAGAATTATTTAATTTAATTTAATTTAATTTATTTATTTTAATTTAACTAGAGAAGGATGTAGAGAGCGAGGGGTGGGGGGGATGAGAAAGCAAGCTATCAGGTCCAGGACTTATATTGCAGTTGGCCATGTTGGAGTCCAGTGCCCTTAACTACCATGCCACCTGCCGGCTCCATCAGCACCCTTTAAAGGCGAATTTTTATTTTTTTTATTGTTTATTTATTTAATTTCATTTATTCATTTATTTATTTTAATTGACCAGAGAGAGAGAAAGAGGGAAAGTGAGAAAGCAAGTCACCAGGTCCAGGACTCAAACCACAGTTGGCCATGTGGGAGTGTCCAGCACCTTAACCACCACACCACCTGCTCGTCCCAAGGCGAGTTTTATATAAGTACTGTACTACAAAAATCCTATTTATCACCATTTCAAGTGACATCCTCTCTTTCTATTGTCATTTAATGATTTCAACTCAACTCCTACTACACAATGTTACTGCACCTAGAAAGAGGTAGGTTAGAAAACCATTGATCTTTTGAAAAAAGATGTATCAGATAACTAAGCCATTTAGATATTTTTTGTTTCTTTAGAGAGTTTTTTGTTTGTTTGTTTGTTTTGGCTATAGGGTATATGTGCTCAACAAAGAGACAGAAAAAGAGAAATCATTCTCCTCGAGGGGAGTGCCTCAGTCCCCCATGTCACAATCCCTTCTCCTCCATTCTCTTCTTGGAATCTTGGGCATGCACAAACACACACCCATTGTCAGTTCTAAGCCACTGGGTCCAGGACTTGAACTGGATTCTACTACGTGGAAGTCTAGTGGACGTAACCATTATACCATCTGCTGATTCTGCCCTTTAGAGCTTAATGGCACTGAGAGCTTTGTAGTCAATGACTGTAGGAATAAGAATGGATTTTTAAGAATGAATTATATGCAAACAACTGCAAACTTTATTTATAAAATGGCCAGAGAGTGAACCTAACCATTAAGAAAATTCTAGTAGGAGTTCATTAAAAAATGGTAATAGAAACCTTGATATCAGTGAGGCAGATATTCATCAGTGACACTAGGTCTTTGATGCTTTGAAGAGATTATCCAAAAACTCAAGAAGAACTGAGATCATTTAATGAATGCTGGTCCTTACTAAATCACTTTTAAAAAAGATTTTGCCATAGAACATGTCTGCTTACTGGAGACAGATAGAGACGAGAGGGAAAATGAGAAATCTCCCCACAAGGAGGGGGGGAACCATGCCACAATCCTCTCACTTCTATTCCCATCTTGGGATTTTGGACACATGCACATGCACCCAGTATGATTTTCAAGCCACCCAGTCTGGGGCTCAAAGTGCAGTCAGGCATGTGTGAGTCCAGCACCTAAACCATCATGCCACCTGCTACCCTCACTAGATCACTTTCTATTCAAGAATGAGAAATGGAAGCAAAACATCAGATCTCATCTCTATGAAAAATGATCTGAAAGAGCTGAAAATCAAGCATGATTGAAATATATTGAAGAAAAACATATTTTAATAGTGTTGGCCACAAGAAATATCTTACAATGCATCAGTTTTGTTTTAATGTATCTTTTTCCTTAAAAAAAAAATATAAAAGGGCCAGCAGATGATGTGGTGGTTAAGATGCTGGACTCCCACATGATTGACCATGGTTTGAATACCAGACCCAGGCAGCTTGAGAATTACACTGTGCTTGTGTGCATGTGTTCCCCAAATCCTAGGACACTAGAAGAGAAGGACTCTGTGGCATGGTCATTCTCACTAAGGGGCGATTTCTCACCTTTTCTCTTTCTCTCTCTCTCTCTCTCTCTGACTCCAGTGAGTGCACATACCTTATGAAAAAACAAATTCAATGAAGAGAAAGATATTAAAAAGATATGACAATAACATGCCAGGGTCTTCACAAAAAATATACATTATAAAAACTTATGCACAGATTTTGATTCTTTTTGTACCAAAATAACGTTGAACTGTAATTCATTTTTTTCCAAAAAATTTTGAAATCTTTGCATATCAGGTAATAAAAATGAAGTATATAGACAAAAGAGCCAATGAAAGGAACCAAATATGCATAATAGAGTAAAAATAAACTTTTACAACTTGCTGTAAGACAAATATTTACCTCAAAAACAGTAGGTCAGAAATGTAGGGGGGACAAATCCAAAACACGAGAAGAAAACTTAAAACTAATGAAAATAGTTGGCTATGAAATTAATAATCAAAATATAAAAATGGATTTTTATGATGCATACAAAAAATATTACACTGAAACAAAATTCAATGATGCAATGCATAAAATAATTTTTAACTTTAAAAGAAATTTATATGTACAGATAAACTGGATTATGATGTTTTGTATATAATAATTTTAAAAAGAACCAATAGGTTAAAGGTGAGCATCAATGTTAAATCATAATTTCTGAGTGCAAAATATGCTGAGGAAACCCAATATAAATTTACATAAAAATATTAACCAGGAATCTCTTTTCAAAACTGTATTTCTTACATACAAACTACAAAAATTGTTCTTCTTAAATAAGATGGAGAAGGCATGTATTGAGAAAATATTGGGTGGTTTACAATACTATGGTCTGAATGTCCCCCAAATCATGTACTGATTTGGTCCCCAGTATAGCAGTACAGAGGTAGAATCTTTTGCAAGTAATCAAATCACAAGGATTCTGCCTTCATGAACTCATTGGTACCTTACAGAAGGGCTAGATGGATCATGCTAGGTCCTTTTTGCCTTTTGTCCTTTCAGCCTCCCGCTGACGTGTTTGCCACTTCTGCCCTGTGAGGATGCTGCCAAAGACCCGTCCAGACCATAGTCACCTTGTACCTTGATCTTTGACTTTTCAGCTTAATGAATTTATGCAAATTACTCATTCTCAGGTGTTTTTTTGTAGAAGCACCAAACAGATGGAAATGTATACTAACAGTATTTTAGAAATAGCCCTTGGTATGAAACTATTTACATAATAAAAAGTCTTCCCAGCAAAATTATCTTACTGTGCTTCTCAGAATAGAATATCTTTTTCTTAAATCAATAGGAGGAAAAAAAAAAACTCAATAAAGGTAGAGATTTGAAAGGCCATTTAATAAATTCTTAGGTTTTTTTCTCTTGAATTATCTAAAATGTATTTGTCCATTATAATGTTACTTACAGGAATACATGGGAGTGGGTTATTTATGAAGACATGAGTTTTAGTTAATGCACATTTCTGGAGGCTGGAAAGGTCTAAAGGTGTGAGGCTGGGATCGGGCTGGCTACAACATGTCTGACAGAAGCAGAGAGAATGGTAGGTATGTGCAGAAAAAAGAACTGGGGGCAACTCTGCCTTTTATAATCTCTTCTTATGAGAACTAAACCATTCTCCTAAGAATAAGAACTCAGTAAGGCAACATTAATCCATTTATGAGGAGCGTGCCTCTGTTATCCAATTAATATGATTCAATCACCACCACAAGGCCCTACTACCTTCCAACATGATTTCACTGAGAACTAAATTAAAAAGAATGAGCATTTGGGGTACAAACCAGAACACTAAGGTAGACTATCTCTAATTGCTTCATTAAAGCAAACAAAAACTCACAGTTGTTTTAATACTTCTACATTTTCAAATGTCCAGTAAAAGCCAAATGCCTTGGTGAGTTTATTCTTCAAAAAGATTACTGGATAATTTACAGAATTCCTCTAATTCATCTGTGACCTTATTATAGCAAAAAAATAAAAAATGAAAAAACAACAAAGATTAGTACCACCTTTCCATGTTTCATTTGTAGTAGTTCAGTTACCTGTGGTCAACAATGGTTCAAAACCATTAAGAGGAAAATTCCAGGAGCCAGAGGGTGCTATGGTAGTTAATGCACTAAACTTCCATGTGGTCAACCATGGTTTGAGTCCCTGAGTCAGCAGCTTGAGAATCCTAGCGACTGTGTGTGTACATGCAAAATCCCAAAATGAGAATGGAGAAGGGATTGCAATGTAGCCATTACCCCTGTGGGGCCAGGGATTCCTCACTTCTCTTCTCTCTGTCTCTCTCTGGCTAGTGCACACACACTATGGCAAAAACCTAAAAAAGAAATAAGTTTTAAATGAAGTGCCATTCTGAGTAGCATTATTAATTCTTGTGCTGTTCAGCTCCCATCCTGCCTAAAATGGGAAGTACCCCTTTCTCCAGCCCATCCATGCTGCTATATGCTACTCACCCATTAGTCACTTAGTAGCTACCTCAGTTATCAAGTCTAAAAATGCATTATTTGTAGCTTCAGACATCCACTTGGGGGACAGGGGGAGTCTTGGAATATACTATACACAGATAGGACATATTACTGTAGTTTAAAGATGTGTATACAATATAAGTTTCAGTTGGCATTTAGATATTCAGGTCTTGCAAATGAAGTCATTTTATTCCTTTGTAAGTGTTTTCAAATATTATTGATTTATTCCCCTCATGAGTTAAGTATGTAAAATTATTTATCATTATGTTATAGTTACTAAATTAAAAGTATTCTACATGGGACCAGAAGAAGGCATAAAGGTTACGTTGCTGGACTCCCACATACTTGACTATGGGGTGAGTCCCAGATCCAGTGGCTTAAATCTCATGCTGGGTGCATGTGCACACATGCCCAAAATCCTGAGAGGAGACTAGAAAAGAGGGGATTGGTGTGGCCATCCCCACTAGTGGGGTGATTTCTCACTTTCTGTCTCTGTCTCTTTGGTGAGTGCATGTGCTATAGCAAAAAATCTTTAAAAAAAAAATTCTACTTTACAGTTAAATAGCATGAACCTAGAGCCAGATTTTAATCCCAAATTCTTTTTATGCATAATTCTAAAATACTATAAACTTTAAGTTTCTTCATCCTACATATGGAGGAAATGTTACCTTTCTTTTCTCAGAGTAAACAAACATATTTCTACTTAAAAAATACTTTTTTTATTCTTGGACAATCTATAGATATAATTATACTCAATTTACCAGCTTAAAATGAAAGATTCCCTGGGAACCAGCAGTTAGCGTAATGGCTATGTCGCTGAACTCCCACGTAGTCGACCGCGGTTCGTGTCCCGGACCCGGTGGCTTAAAACTCACGCCAGGCGCGTGTGCGTGCGTGCCCAAGATCCCGAGAGGAGAATGGAGGAGAAGGGATTGCGGTGTGGCCATCCCCCCTTGGGGGTGATTTCTCGCTTTCTTTCTTTCTGTCTCTCTCTGTCTGTCTGGTGAGTGCACGTGCCCTATAGCAATAACCTCTCAAAAAAAAAATTAATGTTTCACAAAGTGCAGTCCATCTTAAATGTATGCCACACTTCAACTTTTAGCCCCGGGATCTCTTGGGTGTTAAACAATTTAATTTTTTTCCACTCATGCATAGCATGCAAATGTGAAGCCACTAATACTTGTAAACATCTCTTAAACCAATGGGCATGATCCAGTCCCTGAAGGAATGTACTGGGCTCCTTCCTATCAAATTGCCAACTATGGGAAGACTGCTTTGTACTTGTTAGAGATCCTAGCTAAGTCAATTCCTGTGTCCTTAATAATGAACCCCTATAATGACTGTTCATATTCCCTGACTCTTCCTCTTTCCTTTTATTCTTGCTTGCTAGCAATAGCATTTTTTAAATATTTTTTACATTTAATCACAGCACATAAAATGAATCTTCCCAGCATGAATACACTACATGTGAGTTCAGTCAAAAGACATACCAAACATATCATCAACAGACGATTTTCCATTTTTGTGTTCATTCACTGTTTTGCTCTTTTTCCCCTTGTTCCCTCCCTCCCACATCCCATTGTCTACCCTCTTCCCACACTGTCTCTAGTAACCATAGTTGTTCACCATGCTTTTATACCTTTGCCTTACAATAATCTATCTTTATCCAAGTCTTATTTTATATGCTGGTTGCAAGGAAACTCATGGTAATCATTCTCTCCTAAAACCAGATAGTGGATATGCCATTGTGAACAGTAATACCCCTAGTAGCGTTAAGTAGGTGTTACAACACTGGCATTAGTAAGCCTCTCATATGTGATGGATCAGTCATGGTAAAGGAGAAGACGTGTCACTGGGAAATGCAGTAACTCTGGCACTTAGGTAACACAAGCTAAATGGAATGATACAAAATGTGAAGACATCTACTAGTTGTTAGCTGCTTTGGTAGAAATGAAGAAAAAGAGCGAGAGGTTCAGGTCAGTAATTATTACTCAAAAGACACCATCAAAGTCACAGTCATGGTTAAAGTGAGACTCATCCATGGAAGTCACTGAGAAGACTGATAAAACTAAGGATTAAGCTTCAATTGTAAATGTGACAAACATGAAACGATCAATTTTGTAGCTTTCCTACGCTCGAGTGAAAGCCCTGACAGAATAGAAGTGGGGCAGGGACCATTGCAAAGGGAGTTTTTAGGGTGGGATGCTTATGTGTCTTGAACTCCTTCCCTCAGTTTCCCAGAATATTCTGGGCCTCTTTTTTTTTCTTGGAGGAAAGCTATTTTCTCTTGCTTGAGAATTATGCCAAAGACCGGAGGAGGTTGTCCCTCATGATAATGTGTGCCCTCAATAACTGCTCCTCATCTAGTTTTTGTCTTCAGACTAATAAGTCAGGTCTCATTGTGTCTCCAGTGAGAAAATATAGCCTCTAAACCAGGGAAAAATTGCTTACCCTTCAAAAAAATTGGCAACACTGGCAGTATATTTGCGGAAGTGGATCATGAAAGTAAAGGGATGGACTGGGGAGTAGAATATAAGACTGGATTTGGAAATCTTTATTGACTTTCTGCCATAACAGTAGATTTAGCATCCAGAAAATACTATCTGGAGCCCAACCCTATAGTGCTGGGATGGATCCTTAAAACCTGGGGAAAATGATGGCACACAAAATAATGAGGAGATGCCAGAACAGATTGGGCAGAATCTTGAAGAAATACCTAGAAAATTCAGGGAATAGAGCATTTTAGGGCAGATTTATTATATCAACAAGCACACCCATATGTTGATAGCATTCTGTGATAAATGCCTGGAGGCATTCCCCCCACTAGAGCATTAAGGAATACACTAGTAAAGGGACCACCGACACTTTTCAGAGGCCCAGTGGTGACCCTCTGCTGTAGATTAGGGCTGGCAGTGGGAGATGCTGCTCTGCACTTGCTCTAGACTCTAGAGTTAATGGAGTTCTAGACAGTGTGAATATAGAATTCCATAATAGGATCCCAGAATAGTTAGAAGTCAGATATAAGTATTAAGACAACACAAAAAAAGAAATACATAGCAAAAAATATATGGTTGCCATAATGGGTAGCAAGACCATAGAGCATGTGACCTTGATGCACAGTGATATGAGGTACAGGCTTAACAGACATGAGGCTCCTAGGAACTCACAGGAACTGGTGAGAATAAAGCTAATGTCAGCTCCATGGTAAAAACAATAAACTCAGTTTTCTGAGCTGTGCCATTAGACCGAAGCTCACTAATCCTGGAACAGGCTGCACACATAGGAAAGACTTTGAAAATGTTATTACAAAAAATGCAATAGACTATAATCTCCATTTTGAAAACGTAAGCTAAAAATACTTGCTTATAGGCACCAGAAGACGGCATAATGATTATGTTGCTGGACTCCCACATGGCTGACAGTGATTCAAGTCCCAGACTTGGCGACTTAAAACTCATGCCAGGTGCTTGTGTGTGTATGTGTGCCCAAAATCCCAAGAGCAGAATGGAAGAGAAGGGATTGTATCATGGCCATCCTTCTTGGGGAGTGATTTCTCACTGTCTCTATCTGTCTCTCCAGCAAGCACATGTACCTTATAGCAAAAATTTCTCCTAAAAAAATACTTGCATATAGAAAAAGAAATATTTAGAAAACAATATATTTTGCTCAAAATATCTCAGAAGAGAAAATTACTTCAACATATTTGACTCATATTAGAATGCTATACATATTTTTTAAATGCAGATTTTTGTATGTTGATAGTAAAACACCTCTAAGATGTATAGCTCATTACAGTAAATAATTTAGAGAGCAATATATAAAATATTAAATAAATTATATAGTGAAGTAGCTGTATGTCTCTATGTGCATAGATAATAGTTTAAATTTATTTGTTATTTTTTAAATATTTAATTAATTAACTTCTTCTTTCCTTCTTTCTTCCTTTTTCTTTCTTTCTCTTTTCCCTTTGGAGAGGTTTTGGCTACAGGAGGTGTGTGATCGCCAGACAGACAGAGAGAGACAGAGAGACAGAAAGCGAGAACTCACCCCCCAGGAGGGATGGCCATGCTGCAATCCCTTCTCTTCCATTCTCCTCTCGGGATCTTGGGCATGCACGCACATGCATCCGGCTTGAGTTTAAGCCACCAAGTCCAGGACTCGAACCGTGGTTGACTACATGGGAGTCCAGTGACATAACTATTACACCAACTGCTGCTTTCTTTCTTTATTTATTTTAATTTGATCAGTGAGAGATACAGAGAGAGACAGGGAAAGGTGAAAGTGAGAAAGCAAGCTGCCAGGTCCGGGACTCTGAACCACAGTTAGCCATGTTGCAGTCCAGTGCCTTAACCGCCACACCACCTGCCAGCCTATAAATTTATTTTTAATGAGTGGATATGCATCAAAAGTTAAACAGTGGCTGGGGCCGGCAGGTAGCTTGGTGGTTAAAGGGGCTGGATTCCCACATGGTCAACTGTGGTTCGAATCCCGGAGCTGGTGGCTTTCTCTCTCTCTCTCTCTCTCCCTATCTGGTAAAATTGAAATAAACGAATAAATAAAAAAGTTAAATAAAATAATTATTTTTAAAAAATGTTAACAGTGGTTATCTAATATCTAAGAGTCTAAGAGTGGTTAGAGGGATATAAGCAGAAGTTTAATAGCAAAAGGAAGTAGAGATGTAATTTTTCCCCTACATGCTAACATTTTACTTGACTCATTTTTCAAAGGTGTTGTATTTATGTCATAATCGTGTAATTTGTTTTGCAAAAAAAACCTAGTAAAATAGCATTTAATTAAACTTAGACCCCTGTGAGCCCCTCTTCTAACCCCTTATTCTTGCTCCTCTTACCCACTGATAACTATAATTATGAATTTTTGAACTGGCCATTTTCTGTTTTAAGTCTTACACAAATACAGGCAGTCCATAAGCAAACAAGAGTTTTACTTGTATTGTACATTACATTAATGCAGTCATACCATAAGTATTCTTCCACAACTTATTTTTTCACTTGACAGTCATGTGCATGCAGCTGTGATTCATTCATTTATGTTCTGGTTCATTGCAACAATACTTTACTGCAGAAATGTAACCATTTATACATTAAGGATTACTTTCTTTTTTAATAATTTTAACTGAATATATATGTCGATAAATTTTAACATTTCTATTTATCTCATATTGTTTTGTTTTGTTCCCTTTTGCAAGAGAGTGTGAGTGCTTGCCAGAAAGAGTCAGAAAAAGAAAGAGAGAGTGAGGGAACTTAAGAAAGCAACCCCCGGGGAATGGTTATGCTGCAATCAGTCCTTCTCTATTTCTCCTACTTTCTGGAGTTTGGGCACATATACACACATGCCCAGAGTGTTTTTCAAGCTGTCAGTTTCAGGACTTGAACTATGCAGTCAGCCTCATGAGATGCAGCTGCCTTAACCACTAGGCCACTGAATGGTCCTCGTATTGTTTCCTAAACTACAAAAATTATTGTATAATCTCTTTCAAATTAATCCTAGTTATTGATTATGTAAACTATTTTCAGTTCCAAATGGCATTTTCACTATTAAGTTAATGTTTTCTTTTACTTAATTAAAAGTTTATATTCATTTCCAAATGTATGAGGATTCAGCTACACATTTTGTGTGTGTGTGTGTTAAAATATTCACAAGGAGAAAATAGGCTTAAAGTCACCTTTTTTTCTTCTTTTTTGGAAATTTTGCACATATGCTTTCCAAAAAAAAAAAAAAGAGAAACAGAAAGAGGGAGAAAGCATCTCCCATGGTGTAGATTCACACCGCAATCCCTTCTCTGCCGTGTCTCACTCCTTCCAGAATTTTGGGCATACATGCATATATGCCTACCATGTTTTGTAGACTTCTAGTGCTGAGATTCAAACTACAGTATTAGCCAACTGGGATCTATTAATAACTTCTTAATCACCAAGCCACAGGTGGGCCCAGATATCTATTCTTTCAAATTCATTGGAACACAGATTATGGGTAAGTGATTAACTACTTTCTGGAGGTTGAAAAACAATATGTCTTCTTTGTTTTTTTGAGTACAATTTTCTTTTTCTGTTCATTAGATTAAGCTTAATTGTGCATTGTTTAAATATGTATTTTAAATTAATTTTGGAAAAAGACACGTTAAAATCTCTTATTATTTGGTGTCCTTGTTGATTAATTTTTTTTAATTTGTTAATTTTTACTTTCAAGTTTTTAAATCTAGATTACTTCCCAGACACAAGTTCAAAATTTTTGAGTAGTATGGATTGACTGAAAAGTGTATAATAATGAGCTTCTTTTATTTTTAGTGTTTTTATCATCAATTCACCTTAAGTCTATTAATGCAATTGTGACATTTCAGTATTTTTATTGAATTATGAAACAGTTACCAAAAAGTATTACTAATAGAAATGTAGAACTCAATGTCTTTCTATCAAGTATACATACCCACCAGAATAAACAACGTCCAACATTGCTAACACGTTAGAAACTACAGAGAACTTCGCCCACGCGTTATTTTCCCTCTCTCCCAAGGTAAGTGCTATCCTGACTTCTTACATTATACTTGTTTGCTTTCGACTGTCCTTTTTTTCTTTATGATTTTTTTATGACGTAGACTGTAAACACACTCCTGACAGAAAGAGAAAGAAACTCTCCAAAAGACTAGTCACATTGCAATCTTTTTCCATTCATTTCTCCATCTTGTCAGGATTGTGGGCTCACCTGCACACACCCAGAGTGTTTTTCAAGCTGCCAGGGCTGGGATTCCAACCACAGTTGGTCTTATGGAATCTGGCTATGTACAGTCTCTGCACACCGGAACTGGTCCACTTCTGCATGTCCTTGCACTCTGCATGAACTGAATCGTACGGTAAGTATTGTTTGATGTCAAGAGCTTTTCTTGTTAATGCTCTATAGAAATAATGAAATAAAAATGAAAAATAAGGTCCAGAGGCAGTTGCACAGGAAGTGGGAGACTGCTGCACTGAGCCTACTGGAGGCCTAGGTTTGGATCTTGGGTCAACTCAAACACACCAGGCATATCCCCTCATGCCCATGATTCTGACTGGCTCAGGGGCTTCAAAAAGTGGTATGGAAAGACCTGTCAAGGGCCTTTCCCTTTTCTTTGTTTTCCCTTCCTTCTCTTATAAAAGAATAAAATAAACTTAAAAAAATTAAGAAACCTGTCTCTAGTCAAAGCATTCTACTACATTAGCATATTACATTCTCAAAGATTTTGTTAGACCATTCCATTTGAGATATATATTCTTCTGGATTAGATTTTTGTGTTTGCTGTGTTAAAGTTCACTTGGTCAGTTTTCATGCTTTGCTATTCTATATGGCCATGTAAGTGCACTAGTACAATTTACTGAAAAGAATTCTCTTCCTTTACTAGTATGCACTCCCACTTGGCGTTTAGTCAAAATTTATTAAAATATGTTTGTATTCTGAATGGGATAACATTTAATCTATAGATCAATATAAAAAAGAGATACTCTTTCAAATATTTACTATTTAAACATGAACTTGATGTAATTTCTCCATTCGTTGACTGTTAAATTCAAGATGGAAATTTACATCTTAAATTTTTCTAAATATAGCTTAGTGTTCTCTAGAGCTTAGGTGTATTTTGTTGAATTTATTCTTAAATATTTGACATTTTTGTTGCTACTTAGAAGTTTCATTTTTGCAAAACATTAATAGCTAAATTATTAGAAACTACCACTCTTTTCTTATATTTTTTCCCACTCCACAAACTTTTATTTTATCATTTTTAACTGACATAAAACAGTTGTGCATATTTACCGAATACAGTGTGGTTTTGTTAATATATGCATACTAAGTGTAGCAGTCAAATCAGGGCAATAAACAAGTTCATCATCTGAAACATTTATCATTACCTTGTTAACGATTGTGACTTCTATGATCGTAATGGTATTACCTACCTGTTAACTATAAAGCCCATGAGGACAAGAATCCTGCCCAGTTTCAGTCATCAGTAAACCACAGCACCTAGCTCAATGCATGTCACATAGAAGGGAATGAACAAATATTTGCTCCAATCTTTGTAGGCAGCACCTAACTCCAACGATTTGAAAACTGGCCTTCAGCTCCAATTGTGTGTAGTATTTGGCTGGAAGGCATGTATTAGACACACAAACACAGCCTTCCCTGTATACTAGTAAGTCTTTTAACAATTTTCCTATACTAGAAAAGCATGGGATTAATTTGTATTTAGGAGACTGGGAAATGAGTGTTAGAGAATAAATATCTACATGACAAGACATGGGAAACTTGCTGAAATCATCTTTAGAATTCACCTCCAAATAATTAAAATATTGGGAAAGAAGGTTACAGAAAATCTGCTAAAATTTGGCTTGTTATTATCAGATTTTAAAATAAAGAATGGATGTTGCATTTAGTTCTGAAATCTAGATTTTTATGAGGGGAAATAGAATATCTGTTGAAAGCAAACAGGATAGAAAACCTCTAAAGAAGTCGTATCAAAAGGTTTTATGTTGTTTTGCTTTCAATAAGCTAGTGGAATGTTATACTTACTCTCATATGTCTCATGAGCCAATAAGAGATTTGTCATACGTTTTGTTGCTCCATAGAAGTAGGACTGAGAATTAAGCATTACACAATCCTAAAATATATGAATGAAAACTACTTTCTAATAGATTCGCCCAAAGTTGAAAAGAACCTATTGCTCTCAAATCAGAGTTGCATCTCCAGGACAGAGAATCCCACCAGCTGTGGGCATCTTTATCATCTTCCCAATTACCAGCCTTCACTGTAAACAATTACAAAGGCACTAGTATCGTGCAGTCTCCGTAGTGACTGCCATGCTTTAATAAATAATTGGTAAAAGAATGCATGTGTTATTTTATAAAATGAAGTTGTATAGTCTTTGTTTTTTAATTAATGAAGAACCCATTATTTATTTATACTCAAAACAAAGCATATAGATGCATATTTTAAGCTTATAATTTGTAAAACAAAAACAAACAAACAAACAAAATAAACAGTGGTGGTGGGAATAGAACCAAAGAAAGATATATAGAATAAGAAGGTATTTTTTGATTTCTAAAAAAATATTTAAGAGAGTATTCATCTTCTTCCTTTATAATGTTTTTGAATTAATTATTGGTGTGGCCCAAGTTATAGTTGAAATATTTTTTTAATGTTTGAAAATAAGGTGGCAAACATTATAATAACTTCTTCTGTCATTGCCCATTCCCTTTTTTATTTACTTCTAAGCATGAAGTCATGCATCAGTAAGCTTGTGGATAAATGCAGATACAAGTAATTTAATGCACCATTTTAATTTAAATGCAAAATATTTATCGCTCTTACATAAAGTCAATAACATCTATACTAGTGAATAAGTGCTACTGAGCCAAATCAATTTTTTAAATTACATAAAAATTTATTATTGCTCATAACTTTATATTTCTCTAGATACCATGTAAATCTTTGAAAACAATTAGCAAATTCAAAAGCACTTTGTACATTTATGAATTTTTAATGCCCCTTTACATACCATCTTTCTTCCAATGGGAAAAAAAAGGTCCTTTTAATGTCCTCTCCCTTTTGAAGTCCTTTAACTTCCAGCACTAAAGGCAGCTATATAGAACATTAATAACATATTAATTTTCAGGGTCTATAAATTATACAACACTAAGAATGGATTTTCAACTGTTTTAGATATCCTCCTATCACATCTGAATCCTCTCTTGGCATTAGCTGAATGGATGGAAAAGCAAACTTTTGTTTAGATGACATGAGGGTCTGTGAGAAAAGGGCATGCTATCTGAGGCTGCGGGGTTATTCATGAAAGAGTATGGGTAGTAATTACGTACAGGAAACTGTATATATTCTTCAGATTCAAATGTATCTATGGAGACCTGTCTTACTAGACTGTGCAGTGATCCTCAGAGTGGAAGAACTCCATTACCCTGAAACATAATGATAATCAGAGTGGAAGAGATGAGCAAGTAATATCAAACTTGACCATGATAATCAGGGGAACAAAATGGACACGAATCTCTTCCTTGGTTTCAAGTTTTGAGAGAATTGAGTGACACCATGGAATCGAAATCACAGTTCTACTGAGCATAGTTAGGCTTCTTTACACAGTCTCTCACAAGAAAGTACCTTGATGGTGACCTCGCTTGGACAAGAACATGGTAGTTACCTTTAAATTGTTATTTCTTGTTTCAATTTTTTATTTTGTAATAATGTAAGTAAAGTTTAAAAAGTGGCTAAGCAGAGAATTCCTACATGCCCTCTGTACAGATTCTGTCAATGTTAACATCTTATGTAACTATGGCAAATTTATTGAAACTGTGAAGCCAACATTAGTGTTTTACTATCAACTAAATTTTAGACATTTCTCCTTTATTTCTGCTAATCTGCTGTGGTGTTAAATTGATAGGTTTGGTTTAAGTCTGCTTCCATACTTTGGAGATAAAATTTGGCCCAAAGCAGTCTTCATATATACTAAACGGTAACCCAACTTAATGTGTAAGCTAGTCATGACCCAACCTGAGCACATACTCTAGTAACCAAATGAGTTAGCCTCAGCTAATTATAACATTTGAACTTCAACCAATCACAGGCTACCAAATGATCAGACAATGTCACTGTAAGGGAATTGCCAACAGCAGTCAGTCAGGTTGACTTTGCACATCACTTCCTTGGTTTTGCATGTCACTCCTTTTCTCTGACTATAAATATAACTGTATGTGGGAGGGATGGGTGCCTCTGAACCAACTTTGGTGAAAAATGCTTCCCAGTTCTAGAACTTATTTCTTGTTCAAATACACTTAGTTAAATTTAACTAGTCTCAGATGTTTTTCTTTCAACAGTGTGTAAGTCTTGCCTTCTTTTTTATAACCTTGACAATTTTTTTTTTTTTTGAGAGGTTTTTGCTGTAGGGCGCATGCGCTCACCAGACAGACAGAGAGAGACAGAGAGACAGAAAGTGAGAAATCACCTCCCCAGGGGGGATGGCCACGCTGCAATCCCTTCTCCTCCATTCTCCTCTCAGGATCTTGGGCATGCACGCACACGCACCTGGCATGAGTTTAAGCCACTGGGTCCGGGACTCGAACTGTGGTCGACTACGTGGGAGTCCAGCGACATAGCCATTACGCTAACTGCTGGTCCCTAACCTTGACAATTTTTTCAAATACTTAAGAATGCAATAAGGGTGAGTAGATGGCATATCGATTACATTACTAGACTCCCACATGGCCAACCACAGTTTAAGTCCTGGACCTGGTGGCTTGAAACTGAGACCCAGGGGTGTATGCATGCATGCCCAAGATCCCAGAAGGAGAATGAAGAAGGGATTGTGGTGTGACCATCTCCCCAGGGAGTGATTTCTCTCTCCCTCTCACTGGCTCTATCTCTTTCTCTCTGATGAGTGTACACACCCTACAGCAAAAGAGCCTCTACCAAAAAAAAAAAAAAAGAAAAGAAAAGAAAGAAAAAGAAAAAGAAAGAAAGAGAGAGAAATAAAGAAAAACGAATGCAATGATTATTATCTGTCTTTATATAAAAGACAATAAAAAATAGAATTTCAAATTATGGTCTACAATTTCATTTCGTCGGATATATGATAGTTAAGAGAAAATTGGGGAAGTGTGACTTAGTGTCTTGTCTAGTGTGACACATATCAATCGGTCAAGAACGTGTTTTACAAGATAAACTACAGGTTTAAGTATCTGAACAAAGAAGACAATCAAAGAAGTTGTCAATAAAAAGAAAACGGATAAAGCAAATGATTTTATATATATGTATATATATATACATATATACATATATATATATACATATATACATATATATATGTATATACATATACATACATATACATATATATATCAGTGGTCAAGAATCTCATGACGTATCTTTCTGTTTTTCTATAGAAAAATGACTTTCCCAACCACCTGAAACTATCTTTTTCAGTATCTTTTTTGTCATTCTAAATCTAGTCATGGTCTCTTTCTATTTTCTTTTATTCCATATCATATTGACAGTTTTGGTTAATTCTATACCTCTTCCACTTATTAGACATATATTAATGGTATCAATAAAATACAGAAGATGATAAAAAAATACTTAACAGAGGAAATATGGACACTAGCAATCAAGAAAAGGTAAACCTTTGTTTCTTTTTTCTTTTTTGAGAGGTTTTTGCTATAGGGTGCGTGCGCTCGCCAGAAAGGCAGAGAGACAGAAAGCGAGAAATCACTCCCTGGGGGAATGGCCACACCACAATCCCTTTTCCTCCATTCTCTTCTCAGGATCTTTGGCACGCACACACATGAGCCCTGCCTGAGTTTAAGCCATCAGGTCCAGGATTTGAGCTGTGTTCGGCTACATGCGAGTCCAGCAACATAGCCATTACACCAACTGCTGGTCCCACCTTTGTTTCTTTTTTTTCTACATATGCAAAAAACCATGCCCGGGGCCAGCAGGTGGCATGGTGGTTAAGGGGCTGAACTTCCACAGGACCAACTGTAGGTCCAGTCTTGGACCTTGTGGCTTGCTTTCTCACTTTCTCTCTCACTCTCTCTGTCTCTCTCTGGTGAGTGCACATGCTCTGTAGCAATTTTTTTTTAAAAAAAAAGAACATTTATCTAAAAAAAAAAAACCTCTCTTTTTTTTCATGGGGTAGTTCTTCTTGGCACCGTTTATTGAAATTGATCTTCAAACATAATTCCAACTCACAGGCTTAAGTGTTCTTAATCTACAATTGTGTACTCTCTCATGTGCTGATAGACAATGAAATACGTCTTTCACACTAATCTGTTTTGTCCATATTGGGTTCATTCTTTAAGTCACTTGTTTCAATTTAAATGCTGTTACCTATTCTTTTATCTAGTTAGAATTATTGATGGAGATGCAAGGCATTGTCAAAGGCAAAATTCACAAGACAATTGAGATGATTTTACTTGGGCTATTGCACAGGGAGAACAGATCCTATTTGCAGATCGACGTGTCTCAGCGGCGTTGTTTGCCTTTGACACTTTCCTAGGGAGGAGTAAATGAATTGTGGCTGATGTGCCTTACATTCAAGGCTGTTTCATAAGATGAGATATTCTGTCATGTATTTAAGCAGAAAATGTTGGTCTCTGTGTCCAGCTAGTATCGTATCAGGAAAACAAACAGTCTGAATCTTAGTTACTCATGAGACGAAGAAGGTGAAGTTGGTTAGGGACAAAAGGAAAGGGGTCCGTGTCTGGCCTTGACAGCAGGTATGAGAAACAGAATCAAGATTTGGTTTTGAGCTTGTCAGCACCCATTTCAAGCATGTATTTATTCTGCACCATATTTTTAGCTAAATGTTTTATTGTTATCTTTGTTCTGCAAGATCATTTTTAAGGTGGACTGGACTTTGCAGAATTATATCTTGAAATTCTGCCAGCAAGGTGAGGGCAGGCTAATTCTGAAATTCCTTCATCGTGTAGCCATTGTATGAAGTCAATGAGATTTTAGGGTGCATATAAATGAAGAACTTAGTGTTGTTCAAACATAACAAAAACTTTAGTTTTGTGGGGCTTTGCTACATCTAGAATCACCATGCCACTGTGCTGTATTTTGTTCATATTTTTGTTTTCAGGTATTTCTGTCAAAAGCAATGTCTACCTAGATTTTCAACTCAAACTGTAATTCACTCTCTCTCTTTTATTTTATTTTATTTTATTTTTGAAATAGGGGCATGCACTCACTGAGAGAGAGAGACATGTTTTTGATCTGTTTTTCAAAATAATTTGTGGAAGCAACCATTTTCTTTAGTAATGCATTTAAAATGAGGGATGGTGTATGAGACGTTAAGGGTGCCTACATACATTTTGAAACATCCAAGGCATGAGTTCAAATGCCATTACTCACCAGAACCGTTTGGCACATCTGGAGTCACTGCGGCGACCCTGCTTTGTGTAGCTTGTCTCAGTGCTGAATGCTGGAACGAGCACACTCACGTGTGATGTATTCCTTTAGATGTGAAGCAACGAAAAATTCTTCCTCCAAATCATTCTTTCTTGGTAAAAAAGGAAATATTAAAGAGCACTGGAGGGTGATGGGAGCTCTCTTTCATAGGATTTTACAAATGCTAGATCCTATTTTCTTTTAGATCCTGAGACTTCATCTAAACACAAAGAAAAAGTTGACTTGAGGTGAACATTATGGGTATGAGGAATCTATTAGGAATGTATATAAGTAACTAAGAAATGACCGACCCACCACCACTTTACCACATCAAAAAAAAAAAAATCTAGAATTATTCAGAGACCTATCAAATTCAAGAGAAGGTTTAATTCTTGAACACTTTATTATTTATAAGAGATATATTACCAAAAAAATTTTAAAGATCATCAGCCTAGCATTGTGGCAAGGAGTAAGGGCTGCCCTGTACATTACCGGAGGCCATAGGAGGAGGCTCAGGGTTTGTGACCTGGATCTATCTGCACACGCCAGGCAAGTTCAACAGGGAACCCATTATCCTGGTTGGCAGCAGGGGTGAGAGAAGAATGTGTGAAGATCCTGTTGAGAGTCTCCCTGGCACTTTCTCTGTCAGTAAATATATAACACCTTTGAAAATAAAAATTAACGATCATACCTAAGACTTTTCTGTAGGGAGAACTATATATACTTAATTAAGGCAATATTTTGTTAAGTTAATGAGTGAGTAATGACAATAACGATGGATAATGACAACTACCAGAAGTCTCTGATGTTTATAAAGATACTTATGTAAACTTATAAGTAGAGTTTCTGTGAGAAGAATATTTGAAAATCTGTATTTGAGAGTGAGCTTTTTTTTTTTAATAAAAAGGGGTACCCCACAACAGATACATATTTGTAAATATAATGGGAAAAAATATTCACACACACACACACACACACACACACACGTATATGCAGAATACCTAGCCTCCACTTCTTTCTACATGGTTCTGGTTCTTTTTCCTACTTATAGGGAAAAAGAGTAGAGAAAAGTTGAATAAGCAGAGAAAAGTAGATTTGGCTTACATTAAAAGGAGTCTAGATTTATTTATCAAGGGAAGGAGGACATCTGCAAAGTGAAAGGATGAAATTACTTAGACTAAGTTTGGGGTGAATGAGGTAGAGAAAGTGGTTCTTGGGATGAGAGAAACTTGAAGAGAAAAGCTGTTCACAGATACATTTTAGACCTTGGTGCTGTGTATCAGCATGAAATTCCATCGCTTTCCAGGTTTTCTTTTGAAGGAAGTTGTAGGAAACACATTATTTCTCAAGCTTTTTGGAATTTAATGTTTGCACCTTTGAATATGACAAACCATTAAAATGGGCTTCAGAAGAGAAGAAGAGCAGAATAAGTTGCATTATACAAGTAAAGCCATTCTGAGGAATTCGAGCTGCCACAACCTCAAAGGCAGGAGCAGGCTTGGATTTGCAGAGCCTCTTTTGCAGCAGCACGCTTACCCTGGCAGGATGCATACTCGTGCTAAAAATACAGGCACTAAAGATTATTTCGGTTTATGACATACTGAATAGGATGACAATTACATTATTTTTTTAACCTGCATTGCTTTATTTAAAAATATAAATGGAGACTGAGGAATTAAAATGGAAAAGTGGAAGAAACTGAAGAAAGATTCTCCACGCTACCAAAGGCAAGTCAAAATCTGTTGGATTCCACTGGAGGGATTATATTGGCATTGCCCCTGCAGGAGTCTACACATCACTAAGGAGGTCCAAGAGCTCAATGACAACCATTATGTAGTGCAGTATTAAATCGGAAACAATGGATGATGTTTTTTAGAGAGATTTTTGCTATAGGGCATGTGTGCTTACCAGAGAGACAGAGAGAGAGAGAGAGAGACAGAGACACAGAAAGCAAGAAATCACCTCTCATAGGGGCATGGCCATGCCACAATCCCTTCTCTTCCATTCTCCTCTCGGAATTTTGGGCACACACGCATGCACGTCATACATAAGTTTTAAGTCACCAGGCCTGGGACTCACACTACGGTTGACTCCGTGGAAGTCCAATAACATAACCATTATACCATCTGCAGGTCTCTACAATGGCTGATGTTTTATAGTCAATTTTTTAAAGTTTATTTACTTACTTCTTTTTTGAGAGACAGACAGAGAGAGAAAGAAACAAGCACTGTCTACAGGGGCTGGCACCGTGATTCCCTCTACTTCTTCAGCCTTACATTCAGCCAGGATCAGCTATGTCAGCAATTTAGGGCAAAATAACAGCAATTCGAAATACTAATCTTTAACAAATACTTAGAAAAACATAAAATTCACACATAATTAAAGAACTGAACATGTAAACAACAGAACAACTTTTCAACTAGCAATAGTTGTTTATCAAGAGAGAAAATGAGAAAGAACAAATAAAAAAAAGAGAGAAAGAAAGCTAAGCAGTAAATTCAGTACAACCCCTAATCTATTCAGACAGAAAATTGATAAAAACTATACAAACTGGGACAAACAGTTAACGTAATGGTACAACGACGTTGTACTCCCACATAGTCGACCATGGTTCGCGTCCCAGACCCAGTGGCTTAAAACTCACGCTGGGCACGTGTGCGTGTGTGCCCAAGATCCTGAGAGGAGAACAGAGGGGAAGAGATTGCAGCGTGGCTATCTCCCCTGGGAGGTGATTTCTCGCTTTCTGTCTCTTTATGTCTCTGTCTGTCTGGCGAGCACACGTGCCCTATAGCAAAAAAAAAAAAAAAAAAAAAAAACACAAAAAAAAAAGAAAAAAAAAAAAAAAAAAAAAAACTCTCAAAAAAAATTTAAAAAATACATACAAACTAAAGTTGCACTTTTCTTATAAACAATGGATTTCGTATGTAATTATTTGCCATAACATTATACCGACATAATTATGCTTACATACAAGAATACCGTTTGTGTTTCAGTTCATTTAGTGTTGCTCTGACAGAATACTTGAGACTGGGTAATTTATAAGGAAGAGAGTGTTAGATAGCTGAAAAATCCAAGTCTGAGCATGCTCATCCGGTGAGGCCCCTGACCGTGGCGTAACACAGTAGAGGAGAAGAAGAGCAGCAGGCCTGGGCAGAGGGTTCTCTGACAACCTATTCTCAGAGGAACTAATATGGTGAAAACTCACTTCCTTCTAGAGATGATGGTAATCTATTCCAGAGGAATTTGCCAACTCCAATGTCCCGAGTACCTCACACTATAACCCATCTCCCAACACGGCCCCATAGGGGATCAAATTCAAGAGCCAAGGCAGTTCACGACATTAAGTATAATGATGTAAGTTTAGGAAGCAAGCATGGGGATCAGCAGATGGCGTGATGATTACCTTGCTAGACTCCCATGTGGTCAACCGCAGTTTGAGTCCCAAACCTGGCGACTTTAATGCCAGGCATTAATGCATGTGTGCCCAAAATCCTGAGAGGAGAATGGAGAAAGGATTGCAGTGTGACCATCCCCCTAGGAAGTGATTTCTCACTTTCTGTCTCTGTCTCTCTCTGTCTCTCTGGCAAAAGCACATTCCCTATAGCAACATTCCCTCTTAAAAGAACAAACAAAACAAAAACATAAAACAAAACTATTTAAATATATTCAAATATATTCAGAGAATATGTGTGTGTTTGTGTGTGTGTGTGTGTGTGTGTGTGTGTGTGTGTGATCTGGGTTATTTGCAATGTTATAGTTCTATCTTTTTGTCTTGTATGAAGAATGTTTATAGTACAGTGCCTTTTATGCATTTAAAAAATAAATATGTTAAAAAATCTATCTGTTTACATCACAAAGATATGAACTAACTTCTTTATTTCTTTATTTTGGTAGAATGCAAGAACTTTTCACAGTACATACACTTGTCAAGAGGAATGGAGAAGAATTATGGAAGGGAATATGACGTTTTTCTTTTCCTTTAATGCATATTCTATACTTGAATTTTAAACATATTTATATATTCTTTGAATTATCAATACTGATTATCTGTGGAGAGGGATATTTTTTCCTTCTTCATAATTTTATATATATATAAAAGTAGTTATGAAATGTCATATGATCTTCTTTGATGAAAATTGAATCGATGCTACTAGTTTTAAAAATCACCTTTAAAAGTACAACACATAGTTATTTCCTTTTATATTATACAAAATAGGATCACTGTATATGGGCTTTGTATTTTAGCTATATTTTCAAACGTATAGCAAAATTCAGTGTTATCTGCTTCATGACAGTCTTCTTGTACAGAGCTTAAAAGAAAAATAAAACCTTTTCCTTCCTCATGCTCTTCCAATCCAACTGTATTTTAAAAATTTATTTCTCTAAAAATGCAATTTTGTAGGTAATATTGCAGATTGTTTTGCTGTGCTTGGTAAAATAGGCTTATAATTCAAATTTAGGTCTTTTTTCCATACATCTCAAATCATTGTGGGGTTGCCTCCATTTAAAAATAACTAAATATATATTGCAAATAAAATAAAATTTCATAACATTTATGGAGTCCCAAAGACAATTTTTTAAAAAAGATTTAAAATTAATTGAGAAACCATCAATATAACAAATCATTTACAAATTGTATGACATTCTCAGTTTATTTAGTACCACAGCTATTAGTAAATATTTTCTGAATTATTAACCTGAATAATAAGTACTAATGGCATTATTACAACCTGATGGATTCAAAATTATTTAAACCTAGTTGTTTTCATAGTAGTCTAGAAATAAAAGAATTTAAAAATATTACAATGGATACTATGATCTTAATAGAATGAGTTCTAAATAACAGACCAAATATAGGGAAGAGAGTTAAAATGGAAATACTATAGTCTAAGCTTCAGCCTATCATCAAATGATTAAATCATTGCAAGTAAATGAACTGAAAGGAGTAAATTGGTGTGTGTGTGTGTGTGTGTGTGTGTGTGTGTGTGATAATTTAATCAATATTTAAAAAAATCATAGAGTGTATCAAAACAGCAAAACCATAGATTCTATAACATATTCTCAAAAAGGTTTGGAGCAATATTGAACAGGTAATTGAATTTATCTTCCAGGATAAGCAACTGCAGTATAGCAAGGAAATAGAGATGGGCCATTCAAATTTAATAACACGAACAGCATTATTATTGAGACAATAATACTAGAAACATGCTAGTTACTGCTTTCATTATCATCGTTTAGGCACAGATATCAGAGATTTCAGGGAAGTTTTGTGTTTATCTGGATTCTAAAGAAAATGCTTAGAATCACAAACTGCTTATTTTCAGAGTTTAATCATGCTTAATTTGATACTTCTCTTTCTCCATTACACTTATTAACAGCTGAATCCAACCAGATGATATCTGTTTACAAATCCATTCACTGAAATGTGCCTTTCTTGGCATTCATGCCACTAAAAACAGTGTATGTAATCATTGTGCAGCTAAATTGGGGTATCAGAAAAAGAACTGCTATTTGTACATGCAGTTTCTTTCTTCTTCCTTAGAACCCAGATCAAAGCCGTCTATACTATGCGATGCTGATGTCCATGCCCCTCAGGGCACAGCAATAAACTTCTTAAAATTTTATCCCTGCTAGGTTAGTGATATGTTAATTCACTTTAGCCAAAACAGACCTTTGAATCCATAGTAAGGTGACGGGGCCGTGCAGACAACACAAGCTGTAAAGAGGCTGCCTCCCATGTCTAAGGCAAGGCCTGGACTGGGAAGAAACTGCGAGGCAAGGCCTGGTTTATGAGTCCCCCTTATGTCGCTGTACTGGCCTGCACTCAATTCTCTGCCATGAGCTTTACTGTTATTACGGTACCCTGCAAGGGTAAAATATTACCCCCAACCATTACAGTAAAGCCAATTAGTGATCTTGTAGGAATGTGGTTTCCTTGAGAGAAGACCAGGAAGTTTGAGACTCCCCCACCTGCCTGTTTTAAGCCAAAATTAACATATAGGTTAAGTTAGTATAAACCAAATTAGTGCTAGAAGCATATGTAGACTAAGTTAGTTTAAGGCCAGTTTTATGTAAAAACCCCTTGTTAAAGCTGCAGGCCAAAGTTAATTCATGCTAGGCCAAGTTAACGCATTCACCACATAACAGAGACTCAGAGATAAAACAAAAGAACTCACTAATTGACAGACTCAGCAAATAAAATATAGAAACCCACGGGTTTTTAAAGAAAGTAAAAGCCTGACTGACGACAACAGGATGAACAAACCTGAAGGCTCCAGTGAAAGATTAACTATCTTAGCTGGGAGCTCTTATCTAAAGCAACAGGTAGTTTTCAACTACAAAGTTTCTCATCTATGTGCTCTTGACTATGAAAAACTGCTAATAAAACATCCTGTGTTGTCTCCTGAGCTACAAGATCATCTTCCTTTCCCATATGGGTAATAGGCTCACCTTCTTTAGCTGAAATATATAGAGAGTCCATACATTAACTGTGTCTTTACTTAACAAGACAAGATTTCTATTTAGGCCTTTGTAACCAGCAATGCTGCTGTCCTGGCCTGGGACTGAAGTTATCAAGCTGACCTGGGACTGAAGTTATCAAGCTTCCTGCAAGGCCCCTCTTCAAAAGACCCTGTCTGGTAATCAAGACTGAAGAAGAAAATGCACCAGACAAATAGACTCCTTCATTCTGAGAACTGTGTTTGGCTTCACCTGTTCAAACAAGATAGACATCATGTTTTGTGATCATTGTTCCTGTGCCTTGAATTCTCTGTTTCATAGAGTAAATCCTTTATTTCCCCCTCACCCATCCTATTCCTGTAAGTCATCCCTCGATAAATACATGTGTTTGATAGCCGCTAGTGTGGCAGCCTGGAGCTGGCTCTGGCTGTGGCCGGCTGAGAACATGCTAAGGAGCAATGCAGTCTCAGTCTAATTTTTGTTTCTGATCACCCGTGTTGCCTTCCTGGTACGAGTCTCAAACCCACCCCTGCCGAGGCTGGACCCTGGCAGTAAGGATTACTGTCAGAAGGAAATATTTCTTGCTAATTCTCACAGATAAGTGGTCAGTGGCAGACATTAAATGAACTGAATGCGTCATTCTTGAAATGTTGTCACTGGAATTTTATAATTTTCTGTTGACTGCTTTCCACTTGTTACTGATAGAAAATTATAAAACCTTGAGCATATTCACAGGTCCTATTTTGTTTGATTATCTATCCATAGCACAGACTTTAATTTTTCTGGCTTGAATGTTTCCATTTACTCATACTCATTGTAAGAGAAGGAAAAAAAAAGTGAGCAGACATGGTTTTGAAGACATGCTATCAAAGGATTTCTATGCATGTCTGTGACCCTGTCAATCTCTGAATTTTGTGCCACAGATTATACAAAACCTTCTATAAAAATAAAATTCAAAATCTGTCAAAAAAGTAGATTTCAGAAAAAATAATGTTAACTCTGAAAGGTACTACAGGTATTTAAAGAAGTGAATGCTATTGTAGGACATAGCTTTTATGAAATTGTATCTCAACTAGGTTCAGAACTGGAACACTACAAAAATACAAATGTTCAAGGATATCTACAATTCTGAAAATAGAAAGTTAATTTTAATGACTATTATAGCTTATTTAATTATACTATTAATAATTGGGTTATTTAATTGTATGTATTAAAGGTTTTAGTTGTTTTTCTTTCCTTGCTTTTGTTCTTTCTTCCCCATCACTGAAGTAGCTGCCTTCCAGAAATCGCAGGGAAGACTGAATCATCCTTCCTTGGATCTAAGCTCCATGAGGAAAGTCTTAATTGCTAGGAGTAGGAAAACATTCAGGACTATGATGGCCTAGGTAAGTAACTAGAGACTATGATTATATGAGAGAAGATTTTTCATTTATTATTCTGTTGTAGAGTGCCACCGAATGAACGACCACCAGAGCCAGATTAAGTTTAAAGGGAGTCTTTATTACCTGGCCAATGACTACAGTCTGAGGTGGGGGTGGGGGTGAGGGTGCGCAGAGAGTTAGAACTGTATCCCCAACCAAAGTTTGAGTAGTCTTTTTATAGGGGGTCAGTTACCAGGAGTTTCTATGCAAGAAATTACAGAAGCTGAATCAAGCAGGTATTATTTCTGAGGGGAGTGGGGTTTCCATGCAAGCAGTTACATTGCTAAACAAAAGGGTTTCAGGCTAGTTAGCAAAGACAGTAGCAGGTACAGGATGTTGTCCCGGATATGGTTTTCTATATGGCTAGCACAAGCTATTTTCTCATGGGAAGAGTAAGCAGGTTTACAGAAGCAGACAGCCATGTTGGGGGAAGGGAACAAAATGGACAAACCGTTGTTCATGTGCAAGATCTAACATGCAGCTTTCCACAATTCTCAGGATAAGAAGATGGGAACACAATTCATATTTCTCCCTAGAATTCTCTTCAACCTGTTTTAGCTTTGTTTACCACACGAGGTGAAGAGCAGATTTGATTTGCATAGGCCCATCCACAGTGGTGCAATAAGGAAGGTGCTGCTGGGTGGTGGGTGAGGCCTGACTGGATTGGCGGTGTGTGACTGTGGTCCTAGGGAGCTGGGAGCACATGGCAGGAAGATCACAACAAGGCAAGACCCTGGCAGAAATTAAAAAAAAAAAAAAAACTGATTGAAAATTAATTAAACTCTATCAGTCAGAATTCAGTTAGACAAGCAGAAGTTGCTGGCAGTTGAATAACAGAATTAGGTCTTTATGTATCTTTGTAATTGGTTGGTAAATGAAATTCAGGAACACTTTCCACCAAGTACTCAGGGAGTCAGTGACAGTCAAAGGTCACCAAAGTTAAACTGAAGTTTTTCCCTTCAATTCTCTGCCTGGGAGATCCTGTGTTTTCGAGGACCTTTGAGAAGCTCCCATAGATTGTTCAGTCTGAAGCAATGAAGAGGGTGGTCCTAGGTAGTTGGCCAGTATGCTGCTGTGAACTTGGCCCTCTGACCATGGAATAATAACTTCTTCTTTCCAGAATTCCAAACATCTCAAGTTCCTCTCACAGGAAAGTCTTATCTAAGAACTATATAGTGAAGATAATTCTAGAAATTGTGTTCCTGAATCATTGGTGGAAATGTGCCTAACTGACCTTACAGTCTGTACAGTGAACACATTTGTAGATTCAAAAGTTATACGTATATTTTTATCTGTACTTAACTTCTGAGCAAAGGTAATACCATCATGCTTTGCTAAATTTGTCAGAATTATTTGTGCAAAGATATCATTATCTTCCTCCCTAAAGGGGAGATACAAATTCCCACATGCGATTTGACTCATCTTTGGATGATTTCTGTTTCTTTTCTAGCTCATTCACAGCCTCTTTTTTGTAACTTAAAATTTACTAGGGCCAGCCTCTTACCTTAGTGGTTGAGAGAGCCAGATCCCACATGACTGACCACATTTCAAATCCTGGTCCAAGTGGCTTGAAAATATGCTGTGTTTGTGTGTGTGTGTGTGTGTGTGTATGTGTGTGTGTCCAAAATTCTGACAGGATGCAGAAATGGAGGAGAAGGAATTGTGGTATGACCAAGTCCCGTCAGTGGGTGCTTTCTCTGCCCTCTGCCTGATCTCTCTCTTGTGGGCATATGCACTTTATTACAATAAGAGTAAAAGTACTTAAAGGTTGAATTATAAGTTTAATTTCTACTGACACCATTTTTACTAGATAATAAGAGAACTATAAGGAGAAATGTGGAAGAATGATTTGTTAATAGGTACAAACATAGAAAAGAAATTATGCATAATTGTTAAAATCTTGGGGCAGATGATCACATGGTCATGGTAAGTTTTATTATTTTCATTTTCTCTATCTAGTCCTTATTCAATTCATCTTTGCCCAGTACAATAGCTAGTCGTGGTTCTTTGCCTGATAGGTGCTCAAAGTCATTACCAGAGGAACCTGTGCCCTACATAATCCTCTCCTTGAAGTAGTTCTGTTTTTATTATCTTTTACCAGGAAAAAAAGGAGTAAGCAAATCTCCTGGATTCCAGGCATACTTTGCTTTGTCTCTGTTGAATAGTACAAAACCAATTGAGATAAATTACCTCAGTTAATATAATAAACTCTGTCTCCTGACCTAATGAGTCAATGACAGAAGGATCACAAAATGTTTAGCTTATTGTTGAATGGAATCAACCTTGGGTCCTTTGGGAAAGCATACTTTCCTTAGAAACCTTGATCTCCAAATTATCAGCCTAACACTGTAAAGATATGAAACACAACTTTAGCTACTGGGAAATTAAGGTCTAGAGTCCACTCCTTGGTTCTGAGTCCATGAATGCTGGTGATAAGAGAATGAGTACAATATTCACCTCTGGTGCAGAGCGTATCAGCTATCCCATTGGACATGTCACTCACCACTGGTGCAGAGCCTATCAACTATCCCATTGGACATGCATGACCACAGCGTGTTCATCCTTCCAGTATCATTCAACTGCTCTGCAAATAGCTTTAAGATGATATATGACAAGCTTTTATGGTAAATTGCGGTACACGATTATGTAGAGTGCATTCTGTAAGGTGGGAAAGGCAAGTACATACCCAAACAATATTTCCTCTCAGGGAACACAAATAATGTCCTTTATAATATGAAAGTCTCCAAGATAATTATCCTCCAATCAGGTGATAGATTTCTTTCAGGGGAATTGTGTTTTAGTGTGATCTTATAGCTCATCACTGCCACCAGAAGAGGGCTACAGCCAAATAGAAACTTGGATAAAGGAAGTGCATATTTTAAAGTTCACAACTAACCACTACTCCCGCCACCATGACCACTTTGGTAGAGAGGTCACTGAGAAACCGCTGGTATTTTGGAGAAAAGGGACTGTCATTCATACCTGAAAAACCAATCACCTTTCCTTCCTGAAAACTGAGAGATTTCTCTGTCATGGGTATCCTTTTGTCTCATACTGAAATATCTTTTACTTATCTTCTTGGTGAATTTCTTGTCACCAATTTACAGATTTTATTCTTTCCTACTACATAAACATCCCAGATGATGTGAATAATCAGATGGGCTGCTTATATTTTTGTCCATAAGATTTCCCTTCAACACTAGAGTTTAGGAGCCTTCAAATTAGGATCGTGCTATTACTATTCTCTATCATTAGGTCATGCTAGAATATGACATGAAAGAATTTATAAATAATATTCAACTATTGTTTCCTAGTCAATTAGTTATGTGGAATTTCTCACGAGGGCATGCATAAGGATTGAATAGGGAGCTGTGTGTCAGGGTTAGCTGCCATGAGAATCTGAGCTACTGACTGAAAGAACTTATTTGTGTCTTATGATATTCCTTGAATTTGAAAATTAACAATAAAAACAATAAAAAGGGAAAACAATAAAGACAAAATATATACAGTTAGAAATACAGAAAAACATAAAACAAAAAAAGATCATGAAGTAAACACAATGTCTCAATTAGGTATCCAAGAGGAAACATGTAGAATCATTACATTTGAGTAACTGAAATGAGAAAGAGAGATTCATAGTGAAAAATGCATGCACTTGAGGTGATGGATGCACTAGGCAGAAGGAATTGGGTAAAATCATTAACCTCATTCTCCTTCTTCTTCATATCTGGGTCCATGGCACATATTGCTGAATAGAATTAAAAGACAGAGGAGAGGGTGGTCACTCAGTAAGTTCATCCTGGTGTGCTTTTTGGAGTAAAATGTAGAAAGTGAAAAGTAGTGGAACAAATGTAAAATACTTTGAAAGGACACTGAGATGTATAACTGATAATGTAGTTATTTTCTGACCCGTCATTCTTTAGCGGAACATAGTTTACTTAAAGTTAACTCTTACTCCAAATAGAGAAGTGGACACGAGGCACGTGTCAGAGCAACTAGGGAACCTCATAGTCTGGCCACTTCTTTGTTGAAGAGCTTGATGTGTAACTCTAGCTGAGGAAATAGCCTTCCTAGAGATTTTATGGCTGCTTTATCAATAAGTGTATCTTCCTAAGATGGCTGTTAGACTGAAGGATTTGTGTGAGAAAAGTTGGTAGTCAGATTACTAAACAAGTAGTTGGGTCATTATTAAAGAGTCAGGTTAGGCAAATATGAGTCGAGCCAAGAAATAGGAAGAGAAATGAAAGTCAGTGACAAATTCAAATCCATGGGTCCATCTGCAGCTGAAGCAAACCACAACCACTGTGGGAAATAGGAGTTGGTCTGCCTCCTCACGGGATATACTGAATCATACTTATGTAACCACATTAATAAACAGTCTAGGTAAGGATCCTCACTATACATGTACCACCTTCTATAACCATGATCAAGGTTATGGCACTATGCCCCTTGTCTCAGCTTCAGATATGAGGGGCTGACTAGCTGGAAAATAAACATGTTCTTAGGAAGGCAGTTGAGAACTTCCATTGGAGAATTCTGACTATATGTAAGAGTAGTCAAGAGTTTGTTATGGGTGTGTGCCAAACATATACCCCGAGTATTGCCCATCTCCAGACAGTCATATGTATCAAGCAATACCGGTTGCCTTCAGCACATGGTAAGATTATTGAGACCATAAAAGAACTAGAAAAGTCAGAATTTTATAGCCTGCACACAGTCCATTTAATTCCCCTGTATGGCCCGTGAATAAGTTCCTGATGGAACTTGGAGGATGGCTGTAGACTACCAGGAACTAAATAAAGTAGCTCCCCTGTACATGTGGCAGTGCCAGATATACACATAAACATGGACCAACTGACCACACGATTGGGCACTGATCACTGTACTCTGGACTAGGCTAATGCTTTCTTTTCCATTAGTCTGGCTCAGGAGAGCCAGAATCGGTTTGTTTTTACCTGGGGAGGACAGCAGCAATGGACTTTCTAAATGCTTACACAAGGGTATCTCAATAGTCTGACTACTTGTCACAGTCTGGTAGTATCTGATTTGGCTACGTGGGTCTCACCGACAGCTCTCCACTTAGTTTGCAATATAGATGATGTGTTACTAACATCTGACTCTTACAAGTTGAGAGGGTGCTGCCTCACAAATAGTGAACCATTTACCATCACGTGGATGGGTCATGACTCCCAACAAAGTCTGAGGATGGTCAGTCAATGTATTGTTGTCTGGTTGGGTAAGATCCACATTATATCAGAAGCAATAATTGATAAAGAATAAGCCTACCCTCACCCACTACTATCGCACAATTACATAGTTTTCTACAATTTTTAGGATATTGGAGAATATTATACCTCACTTGGTTATGACATGTAAATATCTACATGGTTTAACAAAAAAGAGAACCCTGTGGAATTGGGGTGACTCTCAGGAGCAAGCACTTATGATAAATGGTTAATCCAAAAAGCCTAGGCCTCACATGTGTTAGAGACCCAAAAGCCATTTGAACTAGATGTACATGTAAAACATACTTGCTTCGGGTGGGGACTATGGTAAAGGAGTGAACGATTGCAGCAGTCTATTGGATTTTGGTCACAATTGTGGAAGAGACCAGAGTTTGGTATCATTAATTGAGAAATAATTAGCAAGGATATATGCTGTAGTAGCAGCCTCTGAAACTATCACTGGACAAAGTTCTACTGTGGTATGAACTTCTTATCCCATTTCAGGGTGTCTCCAATAGTGGCTAAAAACTCCATGAATGGTGGTGGTGGTCCAAATTCCAACTTTAACAAAGTGGGGAGCATATTTGGAGCGATAGAGCACTTTGTCCTCCAGCCCCCATCAGAAGAATTGCAACAGGTGTTGAGGCCTGTGCAGTCCAATGAAGAAATGCTAGAAAGTGGTCTGCAAATTAAATATCAGCCAGAACTATTCCTATATCATGAGGGAAATGGGTCTGTCCCTACTAATGGGTCTGGTAGAGGGACAACTTCTTATTGGGCCACTATTGCTAGACAACCCTCCACTGACACCACTTGGTATGAAACTGGAACAGGACAGAGTGGTCAATGGGTTGAGCTGTGAGCAGTCTTGATGGTAATAATGACAGAAACTGACATTTTGACTATCTGTACTAGTGGTTGGACTGTATATTAAAGCTTGATCCTTTGGTTTACTATGTGGGAATTAAACAATTGGATGGTGAGACGCCACCCTTTAAGGAGTCAAAGAATATGGCAAGACCTTTGGGCCAAGGGATACCAAAAATATGTTACCATTTTACGTGTATAAATGCTGTTGTCACCAATATATCAGCCTGCTGGTTGTGCACAGAACTGCCCAACTGCCCATCGATGCTTCAGGAGGCCTGCCTTGGTATATCCAACCTATGACACTGAGAATTGGATTTGATTATGAACCCCCTTCCATACAAACAGGAAGATGAGACATCGCCAAGAAGGAAATAACTGCAGTCATACAGAAGCACCTCAATGTTACCTGACCCTGAATTGGTTACAGTAATGGGATGGTTTCTGGTGGCTTCCTCCTAAAGCTGTAGAGTTAATCACCTACCCCAATATGTTTATAGAGCCACACCAGTACAGAAGTGGTAGGATGGGTTCCAGAAACACTAAATAATCCCATCACAATGGAAAAACCAAGACCTCCAGGACAAATGATTCCAGTTCCCTGGGGTGCTCCATGGGTTTGCAGAAGTCATGGCTGGCAGTACCTCCCAGGTGCCTGATGGAGCAATGCACATAGGGAAGACCATTCTTTCTGGCTTCAGCATATAAGACAATTAAGAGTAAGCCACTCAATTGGGAAACTCTAAGGTCTAGATATGGAGTAAAAAAGAACTCCCGAGGTGCCAATATCTACACCAAGATTCAAATCACTGCTTTGGCTGAACATATAGGCTGCATGCTAAACCATGCAAAACAAGCAGTAGCTTTGCTAAATGATGAAGTATTTCAGATTTAGAAAAGTTATTCAGCAAAATTGTATGGCATCAGACTTGGTTACCACTGCTCAAGGTAGTATATGCACTCCACTGGGTACAGACTGCTGTGTGTATACAAACCAAACCAACATACCAATGTCATGATGGCCCTCTCCCATGTAACTACTGAACTCTGAGAAATCAAGTATCTTACCAGAGATCCGCTACAGAAAAGGTGGGGTAACTTAGGGTCCAACTGGTGGTGATAACTGCCATCCTAGGAAGAGGGGCCTGTCTGCTGGTTGCTTGCTTAAAAATGATCAATAAATTATGTTTTCTATAGATTCCTCTGCTGCTATAAAACTTGCTTTTCTCTACTCAACATCAACCAGAAAAACAAAACTTTCTTTTATTTCTTTTTCATTAGTAACATGTATTTATTTGGTAGAGTTAATTTCCAACACTAGAATAATTTTTTTGAGCTTACACTTGTATCTTTAAAATGCTTCAATCTCATTGTATCTTTATGGCCAAAAGAAGTAAAGGGACTACACAGCTACCACTGTCACATTGATGGGAAGGACTGCTTCATAATATTGAGCCTGTTTTGTATATTTCTACCTGTTAACTTGATCACATGAATGCTTTTGGGGAAATATATCTTATATATTATACCATCTTCAGTATATTAGTCATAGATACACAAGGCCCTGTCTACAAAGTTGTTTTTATATTATTAGAGGAAAATGAGCAGAAAAACTATATAGATAGGCTTGCTGTTTCTTTCCATGAATTTAGATGTGGAGGTAAAGAAATAAGACAAAATGGTGTCACTTTAATTTAGATGGATATAAAATACCCTTTAAAAAAAAGAAAAAAAAGCAATACTAAAAAAGGAGAAATGCTTTGATTTAGCATTGCCGGATTAGATAAATCATAGTAGTAGCTTTAACAAGCAAATTTTGTAGCTTACATAGGAAAACCTTGGCCATTTTTGCAAAACCTCTAATGATCAATCTAGGCAGAGTGCTGGCAAATAGTGACATTAAATCCTGTAGCAACAGATTATATATAGATCATATGCAACTGTAAATCTAACTGGATTGGTAGAAATTATTACAGCAGCTGTAATAAATTTTGTTTCCAAGTGACATTCAAGTAGAAGCCCCCAGGAACATAATTTGCATGAATCACCTTGAGGGAATAAATTTTGGATTGTGTGTTCCCCAAAAAGTCTTTGGGATAGTGTATTTCTAAACATAACATACCTATTGTAGAGCGAGTAATGGTTATCTTGGCCAATGATGTCCATAATTATACCTTTAATAATTGTCAAATCATCATTTAGGGATACATAAATCAAGCTCTCTTAGAAGTGATGGCATCATCCAGCCACTTGATTCACTATTTATTTTTTAAAATAATTATTTTATTTATTTTTTTTTAATTTGACCAGAGAGAGACAAAGAGAGAGAGAGAGAGAGAGAGAGAGGGCAAATGAGAATGAAAAAGCAAGCCTCCAGGTCCAGGACTTGAACTGCGGTTGGCCACATGGGATTCCAACACTCTTAACCACCATGCCACCTACCGGCCCCCTTGATTCAATATTTATCAGTAACCTTTAGGTTATGTTTTGTCATTCCATGTAGGTCTACCTCTTAACATTGCCTGGTTTGTGTACTATGTAAAAATATGGTCAGAATTCTGTTTTAATACACTAATCCTCAGATTAGTTTCTATAACTATTCCTCCAATAGGATGTCCATGCTTATTTTGATGGAATTGAATTTCTGATTCTTCAATGTGATGCCTCTAACTTGAATTGTGACAGTATGATGAAATCCCCAGGGCAGATGTGTCTTGGATGAGAGCCATCCATCACTTCCTGCCACTCAGTACAAAATGAATACATACCTCATGCTTGCCTTTCTCCAATTAACTTCTCACCATCTTTCATCTAATACAAGTTTTGTTAACTATTTTCATGGAGGAGCTCTCACAGGGAAAAGATTACTTTCCTTCAAGGTGATTCACATAAAGTATGTTTCCAGGGGCTTCTACCTGAATGTTACTTGGAAACAAATTTGCTACAGCTGCTGTAATAATTTCTACCAATTCAGTTAGATTTACAGTGGAATATAGCATATAATCTGTAGCTACAGGTTTTAATGTCAATATTTGCCAGCACTCTGCTTAGACTGATCATTACAGGCTTTGTAAAAATAGCCAAGGTTTTGCCATGTAAGCTACAACTTATTTGTACGATTCCAATTTATTTGCAATCAGAACCTGCCCGGCTAGGTTTCAAAAATTACAGCCAAATTCTGTGACAGTACTTTCTATTGCCCAAAGAACTAATATTTGTAATATATCATTGATTTACATCCTAATCTACCTTTTGTTATTTTTTCCATCCATGAAATTATTTATAAATTATATTTTTAATTTGTAAAATCAAAATTTCTATTCTTGAAAAGTATAAGTAGTGTCATTCTGGTAAATGTTTAAAAATGAGCTCTTAAAAAATAAGGAGACCTAATTTATAGCATTTGATCATTTTTGTTGAGTAAATACTCTCACTGTAGCTGAATGCAACCTACTAATGAGCCATCAATGACTGTGGAATTAGAAAGAAATGCACAATTTTGCTTTCAGGATTCGGACACGTTTGACTGCAGCACATCAGAGATTAAGGTTGAATGTAATATGGAACTGGTTGTAATTTTTTAATAGAAAATAAAAAAGAACCGAAGTTCAACATGCCATACAAAGGTAATGAAGATTAAATTATGTAGATTTTTGGATTGATTTAATTAATGTTTATACTTTCTTATAACAAATTTTATTAATGTGTTATTTATAAAAAATAGTTTGGGTTGAAAATACTATATTGGAATATTTTGCTTTGGCTCCTACATTTGACTCCAGAACAAATTCAGTTCCAAGGTATACTGAGATTTGTTTCAATTGCAAAACTAGTTAGTTGACAAAGCTTTAACTGTGCCTAATTTCCCATATGACCTCAGTGAAAAAACTGAATTAAAACAAATGAGTAAAGATTCAGCAGTGATTTTTTTTTAAATGTGTTATTCTGAATTTCCAATTTTTACTACTTTTTCCTTTTAGAACTAACAATTGTACTTTGTGATAAAATTATTTTTTTAAAAGAATCATTACATTATAAATAAGGTGAAGGGTTCTGTTCCATGTAATGTGGAGTTAAACACACTCTGCCCTGTGTCTCTCCAGAATGTAACTTTAAAATCTGGATAGAACGCAAGGGGCAGCTATTTATTTATTTAATTTTGTTTATTCATTTATTTATTTTCATTTGACCAGAAAGAGACATAGAGAGAGAAGGAAAGTGAGAAAGCAAGCCACCAGGTCTGGGACTTGAACCGTTGTCAACCATGTGGGAGTGCCCAGCACCTTAACCATCATGCCACCTACTGGCCCTGCGGTAGCTATTTAAAGACTTTGAAGAGTAAATAGCAGCACATGAATTAAGGAATAAGATCAGGATTCAAAGTGTCACCATAGCAGAAGTGAGTTTGCTGGGTTTTCTCTGCCGGTGTACCTGGAGCTGGATGCAGAGCAGCCTGAAACCAAGGACTGAACATGGGCATTCACAAAGTGAGTTCAAGGAAAAACTGTCTAGTTCTGGTTGAGAGAGAGTAGGAGAAATCAGTTGTTAACCTCCTCTCTGTTTTGTGCCTCAGCAGCCAGACAAGTATATGTGGTAGCAGGTGCAGCAGCGGTGAAAATGACTGTCATGGGGCCAGAAGATGCCGTGGTGGTTAAGGTGTTGAATGCCCACATGGCTGACTGCAGCGTGCGTCCTGGACCTGATGACTTGAAAATCATTCAGGGAGGCATTTGAGTGTGTGCCCCAAATCCCAGGAGGAACATGGAGGAGGAGGGATTGTGGCACAACCATCTCCCCTGGGGGGTGATTTCTCATCTTCCATCTCACGGTCTCTCTCTCTGTTTGTCTCTTGTAAGTGCATGTACCCTATTGCAAAAATCTTTAAAAAAAATATGAGTGGTACATTTTCTAAGACGCTGAGGAAAGGAAACTTCCTCTTCAATCAGAAGACCATGGTCCCACAAAGATGGGCAAATTGTTGTTGTTGTTGCTATTTCCCTTCTCTGTTCCCTTGCCTTTTGGCCCCTAGGCAGGCACAGATGTGGAAACTCCATTACACATGCAGGCAACCGAAGGCTCGGCCCTTTGGTCAAAGGATGAAGCAGCTTCAGAATACCACGATGTACAGAGAGGATCACAGAGAAAGACAGCTCTGGGAAATCAAATCCATAAAGCTGTTCATGAACTTCGGAGCTCACCTCCAGATATGCAGATGTAAATCTGATTCTACAAATGCACAAACATGGAAAACAGAACCATAACAAAAACCACTCCCAAGAGCCCAGATTAGTCAGTAGGCAAAGCTACACATCTCTAAACTTCCTTTCAAAGATTTAATCAACACTGGCATCAGAGCTATGATCTAAGAGGACTTCTAATCTCAATTGGCTGGGTTGATTTTTATGCCAAAATGATGAAAATACCAACCTGCCCCAGAGAATTTTTAAAAGACACAAAATCTCATAATATACTACTCAAAATGAATAGCAAACAATTCAAAAATTCTTGGCATAGACATAATCTGAAAAACAGCAACTCCCACAGGAAAAAACCATCAACAGATATTGAAATTGAGGACAACAGAGATGATTACAGATATTTGTGAAAAGCCTTTTTTCATATTCATCTTTCTCTCTCCTTTACGAGAAAGACACAAAGAAAGAAAGAGAGAGCCCATGCAGGACGCCCATGACGCAATCCACCAGCAGCTCCAGCCAGGATCCCAGGCACACGTGTCTGTGCCCAGTGTGGATAGGCAGAGTCCAGGATGTGAACTCAGCACCTTGGAAAGTGACCTCAGCATCATGGAGCATTGAGTTACTGCTGCACCATCACAGCTAGACTGCATAAAACTTTAAAGCACAACTTTGTAAAAAAGTATTTCAACAATGAGGATAAATATCCTTGAAGCTAATGGAAAAATCTAAATGAACAATACAGTAATAAATGATATAAAGAACAAAATTTTATTTATAAATCAAATGGGAATTTTAGAACTGAAAAGAGGGATGGAAAAAAAAAGACACAGAGAAAACAAAATCTCTCATCATTTTTGATTCTATAGTGGGATGGAGATGCCAAAGTGTGTGTGAGCTAAATTGATAAGAAGTATGCAGTCTGACCAACAGAGAAAAGATTGGAAATAATGTATAGTATATCAGGTTTCTTTGAGAGACTTTCTTTCATCAGAGAAAGTGAGAAAGATTTCAATAAAAACAATATGAAATGCTAAAAAAATGGGTAAACTTTTGGGGAAAAGATCAATACGTGGATTCAAGAAGTTCAGTGAACCCCAAAGGGCATATGCAAAGAAACCGGCATTGAGATGCACAGTAATCACATTCTAAGGACCAGCCAGATCTAAAACCATGGTGACCTTCAAAGGCCAGCAGAAGCACAGAGCTACTCCCTTGGACTGATACTACACAGCTGGTGGAGGTTAAAGGAAGCTGTTTCAGCAGAGAACACCAGGGGAGGCTTGTTTAGAACTGCAAGAACCATTAGACGCGAGGTGGTCCGAGATGTCCCACACCTGCTGTTAGGGATAATAGAAAACACCTGGCTTTACCTTCCACTTCTCCCTCCCCATTGCCCTATAAAAGAATAAACTTGGGAAAGTCTCAGTGCCGTGGCTATATTCATCAGAGATTCCTGCTCTGCCCAGTTCCTGCTCTTCTTTACTTATGTGTGTGTCTGTTCTTTCCAAATCCACCATCTCTCCCACTCGGGGTCCCATATTCCCACTGTGCAGGTCGTAGCATCAAACTACTAAGTAATCTTTGTCTAGAGACAAAGATAAATTCCTGAAAGTACCTAGAGGAGAACTACACACTACTAACAGGTTAAGAACAATGTAGGATATTTCTTTTCAAAGACCACAGAGCCTAGAAGAAAGAAGCAGAACATGTTTAAAGATCTGAAATAAATAAGCTATAACCCATAAATTTATATCCAGTGACACTATTCTTCAAACATGAAGTGAAATGAATACAGTCTTGGATTAAAAAAAAAAAAAGAAGAAGAAGAAAAGAATTCATTACAAGGAAATCTATTTTGTTTTAATATTGCTAAACAAGATTCTTCATACAGAAGTAAAAAGATATCAAATGATAGGAAAAGTATTATTTTAGAACAAAGAAGATTATCAAGGATAAGAGGCATATTATATAAAAAGAAAAAGGAAAGAAAAGAAACGAAAAAGGAAAAAGAAAAGAAGAGAAAAAAAGGGCAGTTCACCAAAAAAAAAACCAAAATAATCTAAAATGTGTATGTACCAGAAAGTGTTTCAGAATGCATGATGCAAATACAAATTTAATTGAAAGACAAATCCACAGCTACCATCGGAAACTTCAATATTCTTCTTGTAGTAATAGACAAAACTAGCACAGACAAAAATGAATAATATATAACTGAAATGATATTTTGGTTTCTTTCTCTCTGTTTCTCTGTCTCTCAGCAAGTGCATGCACCCTATAGCAAAATCTCTCTCTGAAAAAAAAAAAAAAAGAGTTATGACATTTATGGTCTCTTTCTTTAACATTTAATTAATTGGCTCCAAAATATGTGAAAGTTATTCTAATTGATCATTGATTTGTTTCTGAATATTGTATTTTGGTTTATTTTATTGTTGGTTGAAATTCAGCCAAGTGCTCTTCATGACTTTGCTCTGTATACTATTTTTGGACAGTTTCATCTTTGGTAAATAAGGCTATTATGTCAAAAGGCTAACAACAGTTTGACTGAATATAACAATTGAGTCAAAACTTTAATGAGAAGTTTGTAAACATTGACTCATTGTCATATGTCATTTGATGATTATTTAGAAAAGGCCACCCTATTTTCTCTCAAGAAAACATTTGCTTTGTATATCAGTTTTTTCATGAATTTTTTTTCTTTCCTTTAATTGTATAATAGTAGCAAGATAAAATTGAATATTGGTCAGTTATTTCCATAGTTATTGCACTAGCCACCCATACAAAACTCAGTGGCATAGAACAATAAGCACCAACTCTCATGTTCACAGGTAGTATTATCTGTGGTAGCTGTTTCAGGCTGTCAATCTGCCAGCTAAGAGATCTGCTCCATGTATCCTATTCTGGCATCCAAGTTTATGAAGCAGTGGATATTTAGACAACTATGTTTTAGGACCATAGATTTCTAAAGTAATGATCAGATGCTCATAAGAAAGATGTATCACTTCAATCTAATGCAGCCCACCAGTGGCATAGAGGTTAAGGCAGCTTGATCCCACATGACCAATTGTGTTGGTTCAAGTCCCAGACCTGGTTGCTTAAAGAACGCACGTGAAATCCTGAGAGGAGAGTAGAGGAGAAGGGATTGTGGAGTGGCATCCCCCTAGGCGATGCTTGTTCACTTCCTCTCCCTCCCCCTCTGCTTCCCCCCCACCTCTCTTTCTCTTTCTCTTTCTGTCTCTCTCTGCTGAGAACATACGCCCTATAACAAATTTAGAAAATTTAAAACTCCTTAAGCACATTCCTACCCATATTCCTTCAGCCAAAGCAGTAATTTGGTCAAGCTAAACATCAATGGTGTGTGAGATAAGAAATTTTCAAATATACGTGGCAGGGACAGGAATAATTTGCTAAAAAATCTCAAAATGTTTCCTGTTTCATTACTTTGATTGCTATCTTAATTTATTTGATCCTTTCAAGGTTATAACATTTTATTTTATCTGTTTACTTGTTTATTTTTTAATCTACTAGGGAGTATATCTGCGCTCTCTGGAGAGAGACAGAGAGAAAGTGAGAAAGCACCCCCAAGGGGGTGTCATCTGGGACGCTCAGCTGATTTCCTCTAAATGTCACTCTTGTAATGGTTTGTAAAAACAACCACATTGTGATATAATTTACATATCATACAGAACACTCACTCAAAATGTACAACACATTGGTTCTTGGTACATTTGCAGAGTTTTGCAGCCATTATCAAAGTTAATTTTATAACATTTACAGCATCATAAAAAGGAAACCTTGGGGTTGGCAGCTGGTATAGAGGTTAAGGTGCTGGATCCCACACGGCCAGCTGTGCAGTTCAAGTCCTGGAACTGGCAGTTTGAAAATCACACCAGGTGTGCACACCTACCAAAATCCAGTGGGGAAACTGAGGGAGAAGGGATTGTGGTGTGGCCATCCCCTGCCCCTGGAGGGTGATGTCTCTCTCTCTCTCACACACACACACACACACACACATACCCTATAGCAAAAAAAAGTAAAATTATTCTTTTTTTAAAAAGGAAATCTTGAATACTAGCTGTCATTGCCCTAACAATGTCACCCCTACTCCTCCCACCCCACTTCTAAGAAACTACTAATCCACTTTTTGTCCCTGTAGCTTTGCATATTCTGGACATTTCATAAGTGAATAAATGAAATCCTAAATGTGCGTTTTTGTGTGACTTGCTTGGCATAAACATGTTTAGGGTTTATCAATGTTGTAGCAATGTATTAATTTATATGTGATCCTTTTTATGACTAATATCCATTGTGTGTATATACAACACCCTGTTTATCTATGCATTGGTTGATGGACATTTAACTTGTTTCTTCCTTTTGGGTATTAAAATTATGCTGCTTTGTCGTTCATTTGTAAGTGTTTGTGTAGACATAAGTTTTTACTTCTTTTGGGTATATACCTGGAAGTGGAGTTTATGCGTCATATGATAACTCTTTGCTTAACTGTTTGAGAAACTGCCAGACCATATTCCAAAATGGGTGCACCATTTTACATTTCACCTATGGTGTATGAGCTTGATTTCCCCATATCCTCTATGGCACTTGTTATTATCTGCTCTTTCTTTTTAATTTTAGCCATCTTAGTGGGTATGAAATGAAATACTTAAGTTTTTTTGGTTTAGTTTTTTAAGGTTTTTGCCATAGTGCATTTGCATTCACTGGAGAGAGACAGAGGGAGAATGAGGAATCATCCCCCATGAGGGATAGCCACATCACAATTCCTTTCCCTTCATTCTCCTCCTAGGATTTTGGACATGCATGCACACACAACACATCCAGTGTGAGTTTCAAGCTGCTGGATCTGGGACTCAGACTGTGGTCAGTTAAGTAGGAGTCCAATGCCTTGACCACTATGCCACCTGCTGGTGTCCAGAGAACTAACCCCTTCATAGGAGGGTGAGAACTCACAGGGTCTTGCCAGACAATGCTAATCCATTCATAAGAGTGATGCCTCTGGGTCCAGTCACCACCCACCACTAGGCCTCAGCTCTTAAAGGTCTCACCACCACTTGATGCCATTACACTGACCAAATTCAAATCATGAACCTTTGGAGACGGACCGTTCTCAAACCATAGCAGATGCCTCAGTCACGTCCTCCCTAGGAAGGGGAGGTGGAGGACACCAAGCAGCAGTGGTGCTTCTCACACTGATATCTTGTTGTCCCCAGCCCCCAGGTCACAGCCAGGACCACCCTCCTGCTGTACTTACTGAGTGCCTCTCTGGTGTGTGAGTCTGGATGAAGACTCAGACTCTGCTGAGAATCCCTGGGAAACAGAATCTCCTGCTGGCAACCGAACTGGGCTCCCAAAGTGAGTTTTGGCCTCTCCCTAGTCACCTGCCCTGCACTCCCCACGGCTTCTTCATACCCAGCCCAGCCTTGCCCAGCTCACATAGCAGGTGGAGACTGGAAAGTGTCAAGGAGGAGGCAAAGGACTGGTGCAAACATCTACGGTCAGCTTCCCAAGGAGCAGCTCACGGCATGAACAGGAGTGGAGTTCATAGCCAGGGCTGGCTGGCTGTTTTTGTAGGGTTCTGGTCCCTGAGGAATAGGTGAGAGACAGGCTTGTGGCCGACCACTGGTCAGTGGAAGCCCTAAGTGACAGCCTGGTTGTACCTCCATCTGGAGGCTCACCAGGGTAAGACCATGGACCCATTTTTGTTTTGTTTTATTTTTCGTTTTTGAAGTGTATTTGTTTTTTCCTAGAAAGTGTATTTATTTGATCCTGGGATAGTATTTATTTGATAAATAAGCTATAACCCATAAATTTATATCCAGTGACACTATTCTTCAAACATGAAGTGAAATGAATACAGTCTTGGATTAAAAAAAAAAAAAGAAGAAGAAGAAAAGAATTCATTACAAGGAAATCTATTTTGTTTTAAAATTGCTAAACAAGATTCTTCATACAGAAGTAAAAAGATATCAAATGATAGGAAAAGTATTATTTTAGAACAAAGAAGATTATCAAGGATAAGAGGCATATTATATAAAAAGAAAAAGGAAAGAAAAGAAACGAAAAAGGAAAAAGAAAAGAAGAGAAAAAAAGGGCAGTTCACCAAAAAAAACCCCAAAATAATCTAAAATGTGTATGTACCAGAAAGTGTTTCAGAATGCATGATGCAAATACAAATTTAATTGAAAGACAAATCCACAGCTACCATCGGAAACTTCAATATTCTTCTTGTAGTAATAGACAAAACTAGCACAGACAAAAATGAATAATATATAACTGAAATGATATTTTGGTTTCTTTCTCTCTGTTTCTCTGTCTCTCAGCAAGTGCATGCACCCTATAGCAAAATCTCTCTCTGAAAAAAAAAAAAAAAAGTTATGACATTTATGGTCTCTTTCTTTAACATTTAACTAGTTGGCTCCAAAATATGTGAAAGTTATTCTAATTGATCATTGATTTGTTTCTGAATATTGTATTTTGGTTTATTTTATTGTTGGTTGAAATTCAGCCAAGTGCTCTTCATGACTTTGCTCTGTATACTATTTTTGGACAGTTTCATCTTTGGTAAATAAGGCTATTATGTCAAAAGGCTAACAACAGTTTGACTGAATATAACAATTGAGTCAAAACTTTAATGAGAAGTTTGTAAACATTGACTCATTGTCATATGTCATTTGATGATTATTTAGAAAAGGCCACCCTATTTTCTCTCAAGAAAACATTTGCTTTGTATATCAGTTTTTTCATGAATTTTTTTTCTTTCCTTTAATTGTATAATAGTAGCAAGATAAAATTGAATATTGGTCAGTTATTTCCATAGTTATTGCACTAGCCACCCATACAAAACTCAGTGGCATAGAACAATAAGCACCAACTCTCATGTTCACAGGTAGTATTATCTGTGGTAGCTGTTTCAGGCTGTCAATCTGCCAGCTAAGAGATCTGCTCCATGTATCCTATTCTGGCATCCAAGTTTATGAAGCAGTGGATATTTAGACAACTATGTTTTAGGACCATAGATTTCTAAAGTAATGATCAGATGCTCATAAGAAAGATGTATCACTTCAATCTAATGCAGCCCACCAGTGGCATAGAGGTTAAGGCAGCTTGATCCCACATGACCAATTGTGTTGGTTCAAGTCCCAGACCTGGTTGCTTAAAGAACGCACGTGAAATCCTGAGAGGAGAGTAGAGGAGAAGGGATTGTGGAGTGGCATCCCCCTAGGCGATGCTTGTTCACTTCCTCTCCCTCCCCCTCTGCTTCCCCCCCACCTCTCTTTCTCTTTCTCTTTCTGTCTCTCTCTGCTGAGAACATACGCCCTATAACAAATTTAGAAAATTTAAAACTCCTTAAGCACATTCCTACCCATATTCCTTCAGCCAAAGCAGTAATTTGGTCAAGCTAAACATCAATGGTGTGTGAGATAAGAAATTTTCAAATATACGTGGCAGGGACAGGAATAATTTGCTAAAAAATCTCAAAATGTTTCCTGTTTCATTACTTTGATTGCTATCTTAATTTATTTGATCCTTTCAAGGTTATAACATTTTATTTTATCTGTTTACTTGTTTATTTTTTAATCTACTAGGGAGTATATCTGCGCTCTCTGGAGAGAGACAGAGAGAAAGTGAGAAAGCACCCCCAAGGGGGTGTCATCTGGGACGCTCAGCTGATTTCCTCTAAATGTCACTCTTGTAATGGTTTGTAAAAACAACCACATTGTGATATAATTTACATATCATACAGAACACTCACTCAAAATGTACAACACATTGGTTCTTGGTACATTTGCAGAGTTTTGCAGCCATTATCAAAGTTAATTTTATAACATTTACAGCATCATAAAAAGGAAACCTTGGGGTTGGCAGCTGGTATAGAGGTTAAGGTGCTGGATCCCACACGGCCAGCTGTGCAGTTCAAGTCCTGGAACTGGCAGTTTGAAAATCACACCAGGTGTGCACACCTACCAAAATCCAGTGGGGAAACTGAGGGAGAAGGGATTGTGGTGTGGCCATCCCCTGCCCCTGGAGGGTGATGTCTCTCTCTCTCTCACACACACACACACACACACACATACCCTATAGCAAAAAAAAGTAAAATTATTCTTTTTTTAAAAAGGAAATCTTGAATACTAGCTGTCATTGCCCTAACAATGTCACCCCTACTCCTCCCACCCCACTTCTAAGAAACTACTAATCCACTTTTTGTCCCTGTAGCTTTGCATATTCTGGACATTTCATAAGTGAATAAATGAAATCCTAAATGTGCGTTTTTGTGTGACTTGCTTGGCATAAACATGTTTAGGGTTTATCAATGTTGTAGCAATGTATTAATTTATATGTGATCCTTTTTATGACTAATATCCATTGTGTGTATATACAACACCCTGTTTATCTATGCATTGGTTGATGGACATTTAACTTGTTTCTTCCTTTTGGGTATTAAAATTATGCTGCTTTGTCGTTCATTTGTAAGTGTTTGTGTAGACATAAGTTTTTACTTCTTTTGGGTATATACCTGGAAGTGGAGTTTATGCGTCATATGATAACTCTTTGCTTAACTGTTTGAGAAACTGCCAGACCATATTCCAAAATGGGTGCACCATTTTACATTTCACCTATGGTGTATGAGCTTGATTTCCCCATATCCTCTATGGCACTTGTTATTATCTGCTCTTTCTTTTTAATTTTAGCCATCTTAGTGGGTATGAAATGAAATACTTAAGTTTTTTTGGTTTAGTTTTTTAAGGTTTTTGCCATAGTGCATTTGCATTCACTGGAGAGAGACAGAGGGAGAATGAGGAATCATCCCCCATGAGGGATAGCCACATCACAATTCCTTTCCCTTCATTCTCCTCCTAGGATTTTGGACATGCATGCACATGTGCCCTGCATGAGTTTCTAGCCACCAGGTCCGGGACTCAAACGGCAGATGGCCAGAGCCTCAACAACTATGCCACCTGCTGACCCCAACACTCAAATTTTAAGGGGCTCTCTTAAAAATTGGAGTTACCGGGGACCAGCAGGTGGCGTGGTGGTTAAGGGACTGGACACTACCACATGGCTGACCATGGTTTGAGTGCTGGACCTGATGTCTTGCTTTCTCATTTTCTCTCTCTCTCTCGGTCTGTGTCTCTCTCTGGTCAAATGAAAATAAATGAATGAATAAATAAGATTAAATAAATAAATATTTTAAAATAATTGGAATTACTCTAGAGAATTGATGTAGTCAGGATTTAAGAAGAAAAGCTGTGAGTCTTTTGCAACTACTTAGCTCTCAATCTAATAATGAAGACAATTCCAGATGACCCATTTAGTCAAAAATCTGAATTGTATTTTAGAAACCTATGTGCTAGAAGTCAACTCATGATTTGTAATTCCAAAAGATCCCTTTTTAGACTTAGTTATGGAGATCAGCAGGTGGTGCAGTGGTTAAGGCTCTGAACTCCCATATGGGCAACCACAGTTCAAGTCCCAGACCCAGTGGCTTGCAACTCATTCCTGATGTGTGTGTGTGTGTGTGTGTGTGTGTGTGTGTGTGTGCAGGTCCTAAATCCTGAGAAGGGAATGGAGGAGAATGGGTTGAAGTGTGGCCATCCACTCTGGGGGTTTATTTCTCAATTTCTGTCTCTCTCTCTCTGGCAAGTGCACAAGTCCTATAGCAAAAACTTCAAAACAACAACAACAAAAAAGAAGTAGTTCCATTATATGAACTTTAGCATGATGTAGCAATGAATATTTTCCCATTTGGGGCTACATAGCATTTTAATATTATAATAATTCTCCAGGTTTTGTGTTTGGCTTTCAATTACAGAAGCCAGAAAACCTGTAATCACAGATGCTTTTGAATCTAAAGTGGAAGTTCATGACCCAGGTTTCATGTGCCTGACCAAAATTCCGATTTGGAAACAATTGGGATGATGCAGACTTGAGTCTCAGCAGCAGCTGTGGCAGGAAAGTTGGCACAAAGATGCAGGTATACTTGGTGCTAATTGGGGTTCGGGCATTAATCCTACACTCAGGGCCTTCCTAAGAATGTGTAAACAACCTAGCATATTTTAATAATCTGTTCAGAATAGATTTAGGCGTTTGTAAGTCTGATTAATAGCTTTCAAAATACTTTTCCAATTACTTTCTTATTTACGAATCAATAAAAGACACAAATATATACACATATATAAACTACTCCCTTTATTATTCCCATTATATTTCCTTTTTTTTAGTTTTCTATAATTCTAAAGTGATAGCATTAGAGAAATCATAAAAATGGATTTAAGTATAGCAAAAAGTCAATTTGATATTAAAGTTAATTCCAAGGGCATAATATTAAAATTATTTTATTTCTACCAACACCTAAAAATCAGTCAACACTGTTTCAACAGACACTGCATGTGTATGGAAATTTGTTTAACTTTTATCACTTTTAAATTATGACTTCATAGCAAGTAAAAATTGCATTTATTACCAATCCGTTTGGATATTTTTATTTGCCTTTATTTCTCTCATATTTTCTTTAGGCTCTTAGGGTGAATTTGTACTATAATTTTATAAAAAGGATTTTCTTTTTTTTTTTTCCAGAATATCTGCATTAATAAAGGAGCCGCAGTCATAAAACCTATTAACCCAGATATTCAAATGCCACTCCAAGGCTGTGCTAATGAGACTTTATGTTGGCTGTTCAAAACCACATTCTAAGGCATCTTTTCCTATGGAAACTAGTTTCATAAATTATAGACTACTTTGGAAACCAGAATGAAATAAAGCGATCTCAAATTTTGGTTCTGCTAGCTAGCAGAAATAAATTAGAATAAATAATTTAATATTTTCTTGTTTATCAGTTTAATATCTGAAATAATGCTAATGGTTTCTGAAGTAAAAACTATGAAATGTTATGATTTATTATATTTTCTTTATTTTTTCTGTACTCCCCAGCCCATTTCTACTTTTTAAAAATCTTTTCAGTATATACATAACATGGAATTCTAAGTATGGTTTAAACAATAGTGTCAAGAAATATACTGAAAGAAATGATAACTATGTCCCAATTTTTTAATATAAGAATAAAATCCTATTATCTATCTGTTTTGTGAGCTCCAGTTTTCTTTGTCCAATAAATTGTTACCATGAGGGGAAATAAGAGAAATTCAAAAGAACATGGATTTCTCTACATCAGAAAGTTAGAGAATGTTATTGTTATGCTTGGTGTTAATGAGCATAGAATCTAAACTCCTTGGGAGCTGCCACCTTCTCACAATGGTTTCCCAGGTGTTTCTGCCCTAACACTAAGAGGGTTTCAGGGCTTTGCATACCAAAGCTCAGGGAAACCAACAGTCATCTAAACATACACAAACTGAGAAAACAAATCTGAGTTATATTTTAATAAATTGAAAAAAATATGACATTTTAACAATGTACACACTGGGTAGTATTTTTCAGGACTGGTTTTGATACTGTGTAGTGCAAGTTATTTAATATTTTATGTACTTTACTTGGTAGAGGGAGCTTTGATCTTAGTGCTCGCCAATAAATCACTCATGTACTCAAAACCACCTGATAGGCATCTACTCTGTCCTTGCCAGTGCATGGCACTGAATTCAGTGTAACGAAACACGGTCTGTACTTCAATGGTTCTTGTATACAACAGGACAACAAACAGAAAGGCAAACTATTTTAAATAGTAATGCACAGTGTGGAGAAAAGAAAACACAGTAATTTAATAAGAAGCCACAGATGGCTGTCCAGAAAAGTCTCACACTTTAGAAAGTATATTTTAGCTAAGTTCAAAGTTATTAAAACAGACCAGTTATCAAAAAATATCTAGGGATAAGTACTCCTGGCAAAGAAGAAGAAGAAAAAAAAAAGTCAATGTCTTATGAAAGAAACATGCTTGCTGATTTGAAATGTAAAAGCATGGTTTAGAATACAGAGTGAAGAGGCACAGGGGTACAAAATGACGAATTCTATTTTATATGAGAGACCTTTTTTTTTTTTTGAGAGATTTTCGCTATAGGGCGCATGCGTACGCCAGAAAGACAGAGAGACAGAGAGACAGAAAGCGAGAAATCACCCCCCAGGGGGGGATGGACATGCCGCAATCCCTTCTTCTCCATTCTCCTCTCAGGATCTTGAGCACACACACACGCGCCTGGCATGAATTAAAGTCGCCGGGTCCAGGACTCGAACTGTGGTCGACCACATGGGAGTTCAGCGACATAGCCATTACGCTAACAGCTGGTTCCTCATATGAGAGATCTTGAATGCAAGACTACAAAAAAGCTATACTTAGTTTTATAATAATTTTACATCAAAATAAAATTTTACTTTAATTGCATTTTCTATGAACTTTTATAAGTCTCCTTATATGTAAAGTTTATATTACAATATATATGTATATATATATATTACATATCTATATGTATATAGATAGATAGATAGATAGATAATAGATAGATAGGTCTTCCCCTCCCCCCCCCTTTTTTTTTTTGCTTTATGTCACAAGGCATGTGCACTTGCCACAGAGAGACAGACAGAGACAGAGAGAGGGAAAGTGAGAAATCATCTTCTGAAGGAGAAGGCCACACCACAATCTCTTCTCCATTCTCCTTTGAGGATTCTGGGTATGCACATGCACCTGACATGATTTTTAAGCCATCAGGTACTGGACTCAAACCATTGTCAACTATGTGGGAGTCCAGCTCCTTAACCATCATGCTACTTGCTGGCCCCTATATATTCTATTTTAATTGGATCTTTTTGGATAGCACAGGGTTTTTGCTTTTGTTTGTTTGTTTTTTCTAGTAAAGCTGAACCCAATGCTCCATCATCCTGGCAACAGTTGATTGGGTACACAATGGACATCTAACCCAAAGCCATCCAAGAATAGGAGAGGTTGCAATCTGAAAATGATCTGTCATAGAAGTTCTACTAGATTAAATATTCAATCCTTCTATCTTGAAGAGTATGTGGATGAAACATGCAGAGAGAAAGTATAGGCAGTGGCAAGATCAAAAGCCGAGCAATAACAAATACAAGAGTCTGGAAAAACCATTCTGATAAATGAAGTACTGGAGTGGCAAGTAATATACAGCTGCTGGTAAGGAAGGATTAAAGAACCATGTCCTCATGCCTGTACTGTATCCCAAATGACCATATATCAGTCCTTTCTGAACAGCATCCCATCTTCATGAGCTGTGACTGCTGTTGAGACTGCACTGTTTAATGAATTTAATAACACATACACTTTATAATTCTCATGAGGATCATTTGATAAGAGGAATATGGAATGATTTTAATATAATCAATAATAGACAAATGAGATTACATCAGGTTAAAAGGCTTCTGCACAGCAAAAGAGATAATAATTAAAGTGAAGAGACAACATTTGGAATGTAAGAATATATTTGCAAACTATGCCTCCAATAATTAACTGATAACCATAATATACAGGTAACTTAAGCAGCTTTCCTGAAAAAATAATCAACCCAATTAGAAGATGGGAAAATGAGCTGAACAGACTCCCCGAAGAAGACATACGAACAGCCAAAAAGTATATGAAAAAAAAAAAAAAAAACGCTCAACATCCCTTATTATAAAGGGGATGGAAATCAAAGCCGCAATAAGATACCACCGAATTCCAGTCATTATGGCTAAGATTTTAAAAAATAAGTAATAAATGCTGGCAAGCCTTCAGTGAAAAGGGAACTCTTCAATACTGTTGATGAGAATGTAAAATAGTGCAGCCACTGGGGAGAAAAATATGGTGGTGTCTCAAAAATCTATAAATGATTTTTGATACAGCCATATGATACAGCTATTCTATTTCTGAGTATCTTCCCAAAGGAGAGGAAAATACTCAGAAAAGTACGTAATGCGTTTTCTATTCACCTACTAAAGGGCATGTTGATTACTTCCAAGTTTCAATAATTATAAGTAAAGCAGATATAAACAGCTGTTCATATGCTTTCTACTGTTTTGAGTAAATACCAAGAAATACAATTGCAAGATCATAAAGTAAGAACATGTTTAGTTTTATGATAAACCATCACACTGCTTTTCAAAAAGGTTTTACTGTATCTCATTCTCATCAACAGTGAATGAGAGGGCCTATTGTCTTAGCTTAATGTATATACATTTTAGAATATTAGTCTTTGTGTCAAATACACTGCAATTCTAACCCCACATTTCCATCAACTGGGTGACCTTTAAATTGTTATTAAATGTAACATTCCTTCTATCAAATGATCCACATGAGAATTAAAAAGTGTGTGTGTTTTCAATTTTATCAAACAGTGCAGTTTCAGCTAATTTTTGTACTCATTTATCACTTCCAGGAGATTTTGGGGGATTCTTTAGGTTTTTAATGCATATAGTCATGTCAAATGTCCTTCCTACCCTGATTTTGCTAAGTGTCTTAATCATAAAGGAATGAATTTTATCAAATGATTTTTTCTGTATCTATAGATATGATCATATGTCTTTTATCTTTTCTTCTGTTAATATGATGTAGTATATTTACTGCTTTGCATGTGTCAGAAAAGCATTTACCCCTGGAATAAAGCCTACCTGGTTATAGCGTATAATATTTTTAATATGTTGTTCAATATAATTTTCTAGTGTCCTGTTGAGAATTTTTGCATCTGAATTCATCAGGAATATCCGTCTGTAGTTTCTGTTTTTGAGAGAATGGGGGATGACCTTGTGTATTTTTGCAATGAGGGTGATGGAGGCTTCATAGAGTAAATTTGGGAGGTTTCCTCCCTTTTGAACCTGTAGAAATAATTGAGTAGAATAGGGGTTAGTTCTTTTTCTTTTTTTTTTTTTTTAAAGTTTTGTAGAATTCAGAAGTAAAGCCATCAGGACCTGGGCTTTTCTTTGTTGGGAGACTGTTTATTACTGATTCTATTTTATTTGTCAAAGGTCTTCTCAAGTTTCCTATGTCTTACTTATTCAGTCTGGCCAGATTATATGTGCTCAGAAATTTGCCTGTCTCATCCAGATTTTTGTGTTTGTTGGCATATAGTTGCTCATAATATTTTCTTATGATCTTTGTATTTGTTAAGTCTATTGTGTTTCATTGCTGTTTGATCTATTCAGTTCCTTTCTCTGTTCTTCTAAGTTAGTCTGATCTATTTTGTCTGATGCCACAATTGCGACTCCAGGCTTTTTTTGATTTCCATTTGCTTAGAATATCTTTTCCAGCCCTTCACATACAGCCTATGTTTGTCTTTATCTGTGAAGTGCATTTCTTGTAGATAGCATATAAAGGGCTCCTGTTTATTTATTTATTTATTTATTTACTTATTTATTTATCCATTCAGCCAGTCTTCATCTTTTAACTGGAGAATTTAATCCATTAACATTCAACATTATTATCAGTATTTGTGGACTTATTCGTACAATTTTGTTAGTCATTTTCTTGGTTGCTTTTTTATTCTCTTATTTCTGTTTGTCTCTCTTTAGTTTTCCTGATATAGTACGTTCTTCAGGATTCCTTAAAGAGCTGGTAAATTGTTGGTGAATTCTTTAATTTTTTTATTTATTTGAGAATTATTATATTTGTTCTTTCCTTATGAAGGAAAGTCTTTCCAGGTATAATGTTCTTTGTTGAAATTGTTTTTCTTTTAGTGCTTTGAATATGTCTTCCCATTCTTTCTTTGCTTGCATTATTTCAGTTGAAAGGTCTGATGTTACACTAATTGGATAAACTTTGTAAATAACTTAACATTTCTCTCTTGCATTTTTAGAATCTTGTCTTCATCTTTGATTTTTACCAATCTGGCTATTATGTGTCACTGAGAAGATCCTCTTAGGTTAATTCTATTTAGGATTCTTGGTATTTCTTGGATGTGGATGTCTGAATGTTTCTCTAGGTTTGGAAAGTTTTCTGTAAGTATTTAATAATATAGATTTTCTGAATCCTTAGTATATTCTTCATCTCCCGAAATACCATTTGTTCAGATATTTGTGCATTTAATGATATCTAGTATTTCCCAATGTTTTCCTCATTTGTTTTGGTTATATTTTTATTCTTTTCGGTGGTTTTGTCTAAGTCAGAGATATTGTCTTCTATATTAGATATTCAATCTTCTGCATGGTCTAATTTGCTATTAATGCTTTAGATGGAAGTTTTGATTTCTTGTATTATAGTCTTCCTCTTTAGAAGTTCTGTTTGATTATTTTTTCAAGGATTCTATCTCCGCCTTCAAGTCTTAGAAGGACTCCCTCATCTCCTAGAGTTGACCATCTGTTTTTCTCTTGCATCTCATTTAGTTTTCACTATGAATATTCCAAATACTTTTTTTTTGACATTTCCATGAGTTCTATTGTGCTATCTGTGGGTGATGAGGAATTGTTCTCTTCCTTTGACAGAGAGATATTTCCTTGTTTTCTCCTATTTCTTGTGCCTCTGTGGTGGTTTTTGGTTACCTAATGGATTATATACTTCTTCCTAATTTTTTGGAGTTCATTCTGTAGTGTCAGAGGAAGAATACAACTTCTCGGGTGTGTTCTCTGGAGAGTCTCATGTTCCAATCAGAGAAGGGTATATGTAGCCAGCATTAAGTGCTTGATTCCTCTCCTAAACTCTCAGAACCAGGTGCACCTGGGGCTGAGCTGGAGCAATGTGACTAAAGAAAGAGATATAATTTACATGGTGCACTCACTGTGTGCGTCCCACCAGCCAATAAAATACGAAATCTCAAAAAGCATGGGTGGGATGATGTGAGCCACAGTCTCTTCGGAGCTCTGTCACTTTCCTCCACTGTCACTGACTCCTGCATTGTGATTGGGACCTGGAAGAAGCTGATGGGACTGGGCACATGGAAGAGAGGGATTAAGCATGAAACTTCTTGATATAAAATATTGTCATAATAATTGTAATGGTTTAGTTAATTAGCTAATTTTTAATCGTATATTGGAAACATAGATATAAACTGAAATATTTTTAGGAAGGCACATAAAGAGACTCCTATTGAGTAGTGCCATGTAAAACATGTATTTTAACTATATGATAAGTTTCAAATTAAAAGAATGTTTGCACCACTTCCATTATTTAGAACCATCAAATTATTTTCTTTAGCAATTTTCATGTAACTAGTACTTGATCATTTCTGACAAAGAAACAAAGCTAATTTTAGAATTTATTTGTTACTTTATATGGTCGATTTCATCTATTGCTATTTATTCTGTTCCTGGAGTGCAAATTCATTTAAAATTTGAATTATGAAAATTATAACTGATCCACTTACTTAATAATATAGATTTCTAATAGATTTTTGTTACTAATGCTGCATTTTATTGTTTTACTTTATTTATTTATTAATATTTAGATCTCAGTAGTGTTATTTTATTCTTTAACATGGTTGACCTCAAACTTGAAGAAAAATTAAATTACATATATTTGTCAACTTGTTGGACAAAGAAACGTGTCAAGAAGAGGTTCATTAAGTTTTTCTTGAAGGGACAAAAGCCATATTACTTCTTTAAAAGTAAAGTTTGGATTCAAAAGGTTTCTTCTATACAAGAAGAGAAAAATTGCATTTTGAATAATATAGTATTAGCTCACAACTGTCAAAACAAAAGTTTGCATCAAAGCACATTACACATGTTGAGGTAAGTCCTTGGTATCACCCACGGAAAGTCTAGTGTAATGGGGTCGCCCCATGTTATTATCCCTTATCTCCTGCAGCTCTACTAGAGCCAATTTAATGAAAAGTAACATTTGCTTTGAGGTATTTTAGACAAGTGCAGTTGTGATTGAAACGTTTATCTTTTATTATCTCTCATCCTAAGAGAACTGTCTTTCAAGATAAAAATTAGGTCATTTGAGATCCTAACAGTGTAGAATTATTAAAACTCCGAAAATGAATAAAATCTTAGCAGTTTCTTTATACCACTAGTGCAATGTGTAGCAAACACCCTAAGCCTTGCACACTAAGCCTTAGTCTAAACACATTAAGCCACTAGGATACAATATTTGGTATAGTTCATACATGTATTTATTAGAGACCTATACGCTAATATAACTAAAAGTGAATGACTGATAAAACCAACTATT
>NW_006159428.1:3874982-3887154 GCF_000334495.1 Tupaia belangeri chinensis
AGCAGGAATTCATTTCTGAATAGAAAGTATTAGTAATGTCTGGTTATGTAATACCATCAGTAAGGTTTTATATTATATGACGTTACAAAAAAAGCTATTACTTTTGATAGCTTAGACACTCATGTCATAATTACAAAGACTATACTAACACTACTCATATTATCATTTTGAAAGTGATGATTAAAACTCGTTCATTTTATTCTTTTCCATGAGCTTGCAATAGACAAATCTTATTATATATAGAACTGAGAATAATTTTAGCTGAATACCCTAGTAAATACTATGTCTCCAGTATTCTAGAAGATAAACTTGACTCTTAGTTTTCGTTTTTTTCTGTTTGTTTGTTTGTTTGTTTGTTTTAGAGGATTTTGCTATAGAGTGCGTGCGCTCGCCAGAAAGACAGAGACAGAGAGATAGAAAGCGAGAAATCACCCCCCAGGGGGGATGGCCATGTCGCAGTCCCTTCTCCTCCATTCTCCTCTTGGGACCTTGGGCATGCATGCACATATGCCCAGCATGAGTTTAAGCCACCCAGTCCAGGACTCGAGCGGTGGTCGGCTACATGGGAGTCTAGCGCCAATTGGTGGTCCCAACTCTCAGTTTTCTTTTGATGCAGTTATAACCTTGCAGAATTCAGTAAATGACTTGTCTGTGTAACAAGACTTACAGAACTTCTCAATAAAAGTATAAATTTGGGGGCCAGCAGGTGGCATAGTGGTTAAAACTCTGGACTCCCATGTAGTTGACCACAGTTTGGGCTTTGGACCTGGCAGCTTGGAACTCACACCAGGCACACACGTGTGGATACCCAAAATCCCAAGAAGAGAATGGAGGAGAAATTACAAAGTGGCCATACATGCTGGGGATGATTTCTTGCTTCCTGTCTCTCTCTGTCTCTCTGGTAAGTGCACACACCCTATAGCAAAACAAACAAACCAAAAAACCTTTCATTAGAAAAAAAAGTATAAATTTCCAAAAGCTAAGAAATTGAGATATAAACTAATAGTAGCCTAATCCACGAATACCTCTTCTTTTGGATTAAAACATATATACAAGTGATAACTCAGTTTCTTGTTTTGGTTTGCTTTAACTGAAAAGCTTGAAACATTGCTTTTTATAGTTTTGTTATTATTACAATCAATAGCATCTAGTACTATTTTCTGAAACTTTTTGATATTTCTACCAGATTTCTGACTCATAGCTTGTAGAAAGAAGCTTTAGGCATGTATAAACAGAAAAGAAAATCATCAGAAGCTCCCTGTGGTTGTTAAAATTAAATGGCTCTGGTTAATTTATTATAATACCAGAATAGAGAAAAATAAAAGATTCCATTAAAATATGACATACTGAGACCAGCAGTTAGCATAATTGTTAGATGACTGGACTCCCATGTAGTAGACCACGATTGGAGTCCCAGACCCAGCGGCTTAAAACTCATGCCAGGTAGGGACCAGCAGTTAGCGTAATGGCTATGTTGCTGGACTCCCATGTAGTCGACCATGGTTCGAGTCCTGGACCTGTTGGCTTAAAACTCATGCTGGGCATGTGTGCGTGCATGCCCAAGATCCCGAGAGGAGAATGGAGGATAAGAGATTGAAGCATGGCCATTCCCCCTAGGGGGTGATTTTTCTCTTTCTGTCTCTCTCTCTCTCTCTCTGTCTGTCTGGTGAGTGCATGCGCCCTATAGCAAAAACCTCTCTCTCAAAAATAAATAAATAAATAAATAAATACTCATGCCAGGTGCGCATGCATGCATGCCCAAGATCCCAAGAGGAGAATGGAAGACAAGGGATAGCAGCATGGCTATCCTGCCTGAAGGGTGATTTCTCACTTTATATGTCTTTATCTCTCTGGCAAGCGCATACACCCTATAGCAAAAATCTCTCTCTAAGTAAAAAAAGAAGAAATGACATATTTGGGCTAAGAGTTGGCAAGTGTTTAAGGCATTGGATCTCACATGGCCAAATCTGTGGTTCAAGTCCTGGACCCGGCAGCTTGAAAAGCATGCTGGGTGGGGCTATCAGGTATCATGGTGGTTAAGGTACTGGACTCCCACATGATAGACCACAGTTTGAGTCCAGGACCTGGCAGTTTGCTTTCTCTTTCTCTGTCCTCCCTGGTCAAACTGAAGAACAACAGTAATAATAATAAATTAAATTAAATAAATAATTATTTAGACAAAAGAAAAACACACTGGGTGTGTGTGTGTCTGTGCCCAAAATCCTGAGGGAAGAATGAAGAAGGGATTGCAGTGTGGCCATTCCCCTGGGAGATGATTTCTTATTCCACCTCTCTCTCTCTATTTCTGTCTTTCTCTGATGAATACACACAGTCTATGGCAAAAAAAAGACATATTTGTATAGGTATGTATACATATATTTAAAGACAATAACCATCTTGAAGTAAGTGTGTTATTGGCAGTAGAGAGGTCACTGGTAAATCTCAAGTAACTGTTACTGATATTATGAAAGGTACTAGGATTGTTTTTAATTGGTAAGAATGCTTAACCAATTATATGACAAAAAATAGTCTTAAACAGAGTAGGGTCTGAGAAGATAATTTAGAAGAAAAATAGAGTTGCAAAGCATTAATGGGACAAAGACATGTGGTATTATCTGTTGAAGATATTTTATAGTTTTATCAATTGGGCTAGGGAGAAATGTTCAGCTGTTGAAATATTCACTTTGTAAGTCAAATAATGTGATTGAATGTATAAAAGAAAATGAAATAAAAAAAAAACGAAAAAAAATTGTGAAGTCTCAAGACCAGCAGATGGCATAATGGTTACATCACTGGACTCTCACATAGTCAACCGTGGTTCAAGTCCTGGTGCACCTGACCACTTAAAACTCATGCTGGGTGCTGGGTATGTGTGCATGCACACCCACAATCCAGAGAGGAGAATGGAGGAGAAGGAATTTCAGCATGGCCATCTCCTGGGGATGATTTCTTGCTTTCTGTCTCTCTTTCTCTCTCTTTGGTGAGCACACGTTCCTATAACAAAGTCTCTCTCAAAAAAAATTGTGAAGTCAGTTGTATGTATATGTGTGTGTGTGTGTGTGTGTGTATATATACACACATACATATGAATGACTTTTTTTTTTAACCATAGAGGAAAAGCCTTAAAATCTGAGAGAGCTTGAACACAGTGTTTACCAATTTCAAAGAATGCACCAGGAACTCCAGCCAGGGAAGACATGCGTTTACTACACAGGAAAAGATGCACCACTGATGGCCAACAGGTTTTCGTGATTAAATGCTCAGTGCAGGCAGGCTTCATACACTGATCTCTCTCCCCGCCTCCCTGTTTGCCCTGTCTCCCTGAGACCTCACTGCAGGCCCCAGCCGGGGCTCGTAACATCGTCTGACCATTACCTTCACCTCAGAGAACTGACCCACAGCTGGGGCCATTCCAGAGCTGGGGCACCCCTCTTATAGAAACATTAACATCACTAACCACATCTGCCGATTCTGCTAGTTGGTAAGCTAAACTTTTATTGTCACCTTTCAACAACATCTGTACAAACCAGACTCCTGTCTTAGCGAGAGGGAATCTACCTTGACCTTTAGCGATTTCTGGATGCTTTATTCTTAGAACATATGACCTGAGCCGGTGCTCCCTGGTGGTATGGATCTTGGCATGTCTGAATCTAAAAGAGTTAATCCCTTTTATGTAGATACTGACTTTTATCAATTAATATATTTGAATGAACGTGTTTACATTTTTATAATCTTAGTCATTTAAAAAGGTAAAGTAGTCTAAGAGCGGTAAACCTATAACACAAAGTTGGGAATTACTGATTGTTTTCAATAAGTCTGCAAATCAGGTATTGCATAAAATAGGATATTACACTAACATTTTTATTCCATGATAAAACCAGAGCAAATGGTATCAAAATAGTCTAATTGAAATGATCAATTTTATAGAAATATCATATAATTTTTCCCTTTTTATATTTTCAAAACAACTATTAATACTTTACATAATTATAAAAAATAATAAAGTTTCTTTATATTTCATAAGCAAGTATACAGTGACTAAATTTTTTTGTAGAGTTGCTGTCTAAACAACAAAGTATCCCTTGGAAAAAACAAGCATTCTTAATTAATATACACATTCAAAAATTCTACAAACCAAACAACACGAGAGATCCTAAAGACTTGAGAAACTTGGGGCCAGCAGGTGGCATGGTGGTTAAGGACGCTGGACTCCTACATCGCTGGGGTTCCAGTATTCTCGAATACTGGACCTGGTGGCTTGCTTTCTCACTTTGCCTCTCTCTCTCTCTCCCTCGCTCTCGCTCTGTCCCTTTTTGGACAAATTAAATTAAATTAAGTTAAATAAAATAATTCTTTTAAAAAAAGATTTGAGAAACTTTATAATATGATAATAAACTTACTATCATTTTGTGTTTCATTTGATGAAACTGACTAGATATAAAGATAAATTCATAAGCAAAGAAAATACTAAATTAAAGGTCTACATTGAAAAAGAAGGGCATAATTGTTTAAGGCAGAGCAGTCGCATATTTCACCTAGAACAGAGAAGGGTGTACTTTTACAGATAGAAGATGGAATCAATCTCAGAAAAAGGCAGTAGCTTCCCTTCTCCCCTCAGAATCACAGATAGTAACTAACTAAACTGAAAGTTTATGGGAAATACCAACAAAATACATTTACAGAGTTTAAACAAAATCTCACACAAGGTGGAAATTAATTTCTTTCTTTTTCTTTCTTTTTTTTTGTTTTTAAGAGGATTTTGCCATAGGGCACATGTGCTTGCCAGAAAGAGAGACAAAGAGACAGAAAGCGAGAAATGACCGCCCAGGGGGGATGGCCATGCTGCAATTCCTTCTCTTCTGTTCTCCTCTGAGGATCTTGGGCATGCACGCACACGAATGCAGTGTGAGTTTAAGCCACCAGGTCCGAGGTTCGAACTACGGTCGACTACATGGGAATCCAAAGACATTGCCATTACGCTAACTGATGGTCCCATTTTTCTTTTTTTTTAAGAGAGACATTTTTGCTATAGAGTGTGTGTGCTTATCAGAGAGACAGAGAGACAAAGAGACAGATAGGGAGAAATCGCCTCTCAGGGTGGGTGGCATCATCACAATCCCTTCTCCTCTAGTCTCTTCTCGGGATTCTAGGCATGTAAGCACACATGTCTGGCAAGTTTTAAGCTGCCGGGTCCAGGATTCAAACTGCTGTCCATTACTTGGGACTCCAGTGATATGATGTAGCCACTGTGTCATCTGCTGCTCCACAGATGGAAATTTCTAACATAAGCCTTACTTGTGCACAGTGGAGGACCATGAGAAGAGTGACCTCAGTACGAAGGAGTTCATGAAGGTTACCTTTCCTTTTTCCCGTTTTTGTGGGCAAGGAATACAGTTCTTTACATATATGATTTTTAAATGTAGTTTTATTTAATTTTATATATTCAATCACTGTACATCACCATGACTTGTAAAAAGAATTTCCCCAGCGTATATACACTACACACCAGTCCAGTTAAAGGTATTATCACATTCCTTAAATGTCCTGTCTCTGTTTTTCTCCTTAATTCCCTTCCTCAGAACTTCTGAGTGAGGTTTGTCCAAAAAACTCAGTGAAAATTTGATAAGATAACTACTAGAGGGGACCAGCAGTTGGTGTAACGGCTATGTCACTGGATTCCCATGTAGTCAACTGTGGTTCAAGTCTTGGACCTGGTGGCTTAAGTACACTGGGCATGCGTGCATGTGCATGCGTGCCCAAGATCCCAAGAAGAGAATGGAGGAGAAGGGATTGAGGTGTGGCCATCCCCCCAGGAGGTGATTTTTCGCTTTCTGTCTCTCTCTGTCTTTCTGGAGAGTTTACATGCCCTATAGCAAAAACCTCTTTAAAAAAATACTAATAGAGCTAAAAACAAAACAACAACAGCAAACATATACAGAAAGCTGAATCTATTCATTTTCTAGAGAAAGAAACCCATGGCTAAGAGAGAAGTCACAAATAGGTTGCTGGTTAAAACCAGGAAGTTTTAAATGAAAACAAAGCAAGTAGGGAGTTCCTCTTGGTTATGTTAACTGAGTAATCCTCAGTAAAACCTCATCTTTCAAATTGGTCTGTACTTAATTTCTGAAATAAGTATTGCTTATTATTTGCTAGAGTCTTTATTTACATCTAGTAGCAGTCTGGCATAATGGTCTCTCAAAGGTGATGTTCTTTATGCTTTAACTCTGGAAGAGTTAGTTGTAATGAAACATCGCATTCGGTTTTGATATCTTCTAGATAAGTGCCACATTGTGTATAAAGTGTTCCATCAACAACAGAAGAAAGTGAACTACGCAGCTTTAATATATAAATGATGCTCATTCAATTGAAAAATGTTTAGCGACTAGGAACAGCAGATGGCGTAACGGTTACATTGTTGGACTCCCATGTAGTCAACAGCTAATGGAGTCCCAGACCCAGCGACTTAAAAATCACTCCAGGTGCTTGTGTGTGCATGCCTAAATTCCCAAGGAGAGAATGATGGAGAAGGGATTGTGGTGTGGTTGGTCATTCCCTAGTGGGTGCTTTCTCACTTTTCGTCTCTGTATGTCTGTCTCTACAGCGAGTGCACACACCCCATAGCAAAAACTATGTTAAAAAAAATTGTTTAGGGACTGTTTCAACTACCCTGAGCCAGTGAATTGAGACACTACAATGTCGTTGTTTACTTTTTAAAAATGTTAAAGACCTATTTATTTAATTTTATTTATTATCATTACTATTATTTTTAAATTTGTAGTAGGGTATGTGTGCTTACCAGCGAGAGCGAGACAGAGAGAGAGAAAGTGAGAAAGCAAGACTTGCACTGCTGACCACCATGTGGGAGTCTAGCTCGTTTACTGCCACCTACTGGCCACACAATGATTTTTTTATTTCTAGCACCGTGAGAAATAGATAAGAAATCATATAGTCATGATTTAAACTGCAAGTTATCTTACAGATTACCTAGTATAGGACCTCCCTCTATGTATAAACCCTCAGTGTACAGCAACTACGTCACCAGCACAACATTAGATCGAATGGTCATGGGAAAAGAATGACTGGTGTCCATGCTGGAATTCATTGCATTCTCTGACTAGTCTATTTTATATAACTTTCTACAGTACTCAAATCTTTAAAAAAGAACAAAAAATATATCGCTATCCAAATCAAAAGTTTAATAGAAATACGTACTTGCTTACCCAGCTATGTCATAGGATATGTACAAAACCAAAGAAAAAAATCCAGTTTCCATCAAAGAAAAATAGGATGCTTTGTGAATCTGCATTTTCTCCTTTTATTTCTTAAGTAAAATTAGGAATGGAAGAACTTTTAGGGCTGATTAAACAGCAGTCACTGCTCCTGTCATAATTAACATTTCTGATTGCTCTTCTCAGCTGGCAGTAAAATCATTTCAAAGACTGTGTTTTACCCCTCTAGTGATATATGTCTATAGCAGCCTAACCACTGTTATAAATTCAATCTGACCTTTTCTGGAACTGCTTGAGTAGATAAATAGGAAGATGTGACTGTACATTGGCAACCATAGACATTGTTAGGCTTTCCACTGAGTTAATGAAACACCACGTTTGTAGGAGTGGTGATGTCATCCACGTTTCAAACTGAGTTACTGCAAACCTCCATTAAAAATTCAAAATATAATGTCAACATTGCACAAAGACACAGTCTCTGTACTGAGGGTCCCCGTGGTGGCATTTGCAAATTAAAATGCTAAAATTGAAAACACGGATGTTCAGAAGGAAAGACTCATTAAAACAGGATGGAGGATAGAATGTGTTACTAATCCTCAGATTTTAAGAATTCATTTTAAGTGAAATCTAATGTTCTTAATTAAATCTATAAAATGAGAAAAACCAAATAACTATCTCTACAACTACAATCTTATGAAACTCATGCTATAACATGAAACCTTATTAAAAACCAGTTCTCAACATTGGACTCTTCAGAATAAATGCTAAGGCAGGAATTTATTCACCTTTGAGCATCTTAAAGATTGATGCATAGTTTTAACTCCAGTGATTCTTTAAATGGCTTTAAAATCATGACTTTGAAATTCTGTCAGATAATACATTCTGTGTGTTTGTAGATGATCATTAACTCTGAAAAGGCCTTTCCCTTTAAAAACAACAATAATCCTGAATATTATCACTCAGTGTTTCCCTCAAGATTTAATGCCTACAAGGTAATAGAACTTGTCACTTTGTTGACTGAATTTAAGTCAAATTTATTACTACACGGAATATAGCATAAGAAAACTTTCCATAAGTTAAGAGATATTTGGTTTAACATTATCTATAAGATCATATGATTATTTTAACACTGATTATATTAGAAATGTTTAATTTTAATGATGTTTTAAAATAATTCCACTTAGAATTCTCTCTAGATATACTTAGTTTCTTTTAAAAAATGACTACAACCTAGTTGTTTCATTGAAATTACTTTAAAGTTGTGGAATGAAGATTCTATTAAAAAAAAGAGTCTAAATCAGAGTATTATTCTTAATGCTTCATTAATCAGTCTATTTTGAGTGAATTTAATAAATTTGATTAATGATAGCCAGGAATTACTAGTGTCCAATGTGAAATGCATACTTATGTTTTAACCAAACTCACTAATGGCTCTGATTGCAAAATGAATGTCTGCCCTGATTGAAATAAATTAAACTATATATTCCTCAGAAGAATCAACCAATATTTTTGCTACTACTATTCAATTGCTTAATTTACCACTTAATAGTTTCTTGATTTGTTAGGTAAATAATATTCATCCTGGTAACTTGCTAATCTATCTCTAACATAACCTACGAACTCACTAATGACTCTGATTGCAAAATGAATATCTGCCCTGATTGAAATAAATTAAACTATATATTCCTCAGAAGAATCAACCAATATTTTTGCTACTACTATTCAATTGCTTAATTTACCACTTAATAGTTTCTTGATTTGTTAGGTAAATAATATTCATCCTGGTAACTTGCTAATCTATCTCTAACATAACCTACTTCTTTTTTTAAGTTTTATTTTATTTTATTTCAAGTTCTTTTATACATTCCATCACATTATTTAGTTTGCAAAGTGAACATTCCAACATGTGTGCATTTCTCCCCAGTCCAGTTAATAATACTATAAAGTTATCTTCAACAGATAATACCACATTTCTTTGTCCCATTAATGCTATGCCTCTCAATTTCACTCCTTAATGTCCTTCTTCAGACTCTATTACTTCTCCCACTCTTCCATCTGTCCTCTTCTATACAGTTATGATAGATATTGCCGAATTTACACATTCTTTTTTTTTTTTGAGAGGTTTTTGCTATAGTGTGTGTGTGCTCGCCAGAAAGGCACAGAGAGAGACAGAGATATAGAAAGTGAGAAATCACCCTCTAGGGGGGATGGCCATGCTGCAATCTCTTCTCTTCCATTTTCCTCTTGGGATCTTGGGCACGCAGGCACACATGCCCGGCCTGAGTTTAAGCCACCGGGTCTGGGACTTGAACTGCAGTCGGTTACATGGGAGTTCAGTGACATAGCCATTGCGCTAACTGCTGGTCCCTAGACATTCTCTATCGATGTGCAAGCACTTTTCTGGTTAAGACTTCTTCCTCCCTTTGGGTAGATACCAAGGAGTGAGATTTTTGGATCATGTGAAAATTCTATTTGTAGATTTTTGAGGAATCTCTAAATTGTTTTCCAGAGTGGCTGGATCAATTTACGTCCCCACCAGCAGTGTAAGAGAGTTCCCCTTTCACCACACCCAGGCAAGCACTTATCATTTTTTGTTTCTTTTAGTAATTCTGACTGCAGTTAGGTGGTATCTCATTGTTTTTATCTACATTTCAATTATAATGAGGGATGTTGAGCATTTTTATATGCCTTTTGGCTATTCCTAGGTCATCCTTAGAGAGAGGGTTTTTTTTTCAACTCATTCTCCCATCTTTTAATTGGATTGATCATCTTTTCTTGGGGGGGCGGGCATATCTATTTTTGGGGTAACTGCTTGGGTTCCTTGTGTATTCTGGTTATCAGCCCGTTATCTGATACACACTTCACAAAAAATATTTTCCAATTCTGAGGGCTGTGATTCACACTAATTACTGTGTCTTTTGCCTTTCAAAAATTTTTTAGTCTGCTGTAATCCCACTTATCTATTTTGAGGATTATTGACTGTGCTTTGGGGGTCTTATTTGGAAAGTCTTTGCCTACCCCAATGTCTCCCAGCGTTTCCCCAGTGTTTTCTAGGAGCAGTTTTATAGTTTGAGGTCTTAGATTTAGATATTTGATCCATCTTGACTTGATTTTTTGTCAAAGGTGAGAGGTAGGGGTTCAGATTCATCTTTCTGCAGGTGGATATCAGTTTTTCCAGCACCATTTGCTGAAGACGTTTTCCTTTTCCTACTGGATTGACTATTATCCCTTGTCAAAAACCAGTTGACTGTATGTTTGGGAATTTATTTCTGGGGACTCTATTCTGTTCCATTGGTCCATATGTTTTGATGTTACTGTTCCAGTACCATGCTGTTTTGATTACCACAGCTTTGTAGTATATTTTTAGGTCTGAGTATGAGATGGCACACACTCCACTCTTCTTGTGTAGGACTGCTTTGGCAATACGAAATTCTTTATGATTCCAGACATATTTTATGATTGTCTTTTCTAGATCTGTGAAGAATCTGTCTTGGTACTTTGATTGGCATTGCATTAAATATGTAGATTAATTTGGGTAGAATTGCCATTTTGATTATATTAATTCTTCCAATCCAGAACATGGAATGTCCTTCCACTTTTTTGTGTCATTTTCTATTTTTATTTTTAGCTTCTCATAGTTTTCCTTATGGAGGTCTTTAACTCCTTTGGTTAGATTTATCCATAAGTATCTTATACTTTTTGTGGCTATGGTAAATGGAATTACTTTTTTCAGTTCTGTCTCAGTCTGCTTGTTGTTCATATACAGAAATGCTACAAATTTTTGTATGTTGATTTTGTATCCTGCAACTTTACTGTATTCATGTATTACTTCCAGGGATATTTTATGGATACCATTGAGTCTTCTATGTACACAATCATGTCATCTGCAAATAAAGTTTCACTTCTTCTTTTCCTATTTGATTGCTTTTTATTTTATTCTCTTCTCTGATTACATTGGTGAGGAGTTCCAGTATTATATTGAAAAGGAATGGAGGGGGCCGGGCCTGCGCGGTGGCGGCAGCGTCGGTGCCTGTGCGGCCGGGCCTGCGAGGCGAAGGTGGCGCCTGCGCGGCCGGGCCTGGACTCTATTCTGTTCCATTGGTCCATATGTTTTGATGTTACTGTTCCAGTACCATGCTGTTTTGATTACCACAGCTTTGTAGTATATTTTTAGGTCTGAGCGTGAGATGGCACACACTCCACTGTTCTTGTGTAGGACTGCTTTGGCAATACAAAGTTCTTTATGATTCCAGACATATTTTATGATTGTCTTTTCTAGATCTGTGAAGAATCTGTCTGGTACTTTGATTGGCATTGCATTAAATATGTAGATTAATTTGGGTAGAATTGCCATTTTGATTATATTAATTCTTCCAATCCAGAACATGGAATGTCCTTCCACTTTTTTGTGTCATTTTCTATTTTTATTTTTAGCTTCTCATAGTTTTCCTTATGGAGGTCTTTAACTCCTTTGGTTAGATTTATCCCTAAGTATCTTATACTTTTTGTGGCTATGGTAAATGGAATTACTTTTTTCAGTTCTATCTCAGTCTGCTTGTTGTTCATATACAGAAATGCTACAAATTTTTGTATGTTGATTTTGTATCCTGCAACTTTACTGTATTCATGTATTACTTCCAGGGATATTTTATGGATACCATTGAGTCTTCTATGTACACAATCATGTCATCTGCAAATAAAGTTTCACTTCTTCTTTTCCTATTTGATTGCTTTTTATTTTATTCTCTTCTCTGATTACATTGGTGAGGAGTTCCAGTATTATATTGAAAAGGAATGGAGGGGGCCGGGCCTGCGCGGTGGCAGCAGCGGCGGGGCCTGCGCGGCCTGGGCTCTGCTCCACGTTCCGCTGCCTCTCCGGGGCTGGCATGTGGCCTCCCGGCCTGCGCCTACACATGGCCGGCCGGCCAGCGCGTGGGCCCCCG
>NW_006159428.1:3888823-3911169 GCF_000334495.1 Tupaia belangeri chinensis
CCTGGCATTTGATAGAAAGTGGTTGGATATGGAGGCTCTATTGCTGAGTGAAGTAAGCCAGGATGTGAAAGATATTGTATGTATCCACCTAATATATACCGACTATCTGCACTTTATTGTAGAGATCAAAATATTAGAGGGCATAAAAGCAGTGAAAATAGTTAGCGATAATAAGACAGTGTGGAATGGGGCAGGAGAAGAGAAGAGTAAGGAGAAGAATAGCAAGAGAACAAACAGAGAGGCACGACGTTAGTGGGACACAGAAATGGTTTATTACCTGTTGATGACAATGGGTATAGTATTCCTAACTGGACTGATCTGAGAAGTATTTCATGTTGGGTAGTCTTTTTATGAGTAAAATGATAAACAGTGATTGCATGTTTAAAAAATAATTGGAATAATAAAAATAATCTGAAAAAAATTAAAAACTATTGGATGATGATGGGGATTTTAATGTCTTTGTACTGACTGATACACATGGTATTCCTTTTGGAAAGAGAAATATAATACACTGTAAAGTTATATGTGATTCAATTTAATCTAAACAAGATTATGATAATAATAAATAAATTTTATTTTTGGAAAAGAAAAAATAAATAAATAAATAAATAAATAAATAAAGGAATGGAGAAAGTGGGCATCCTTGTCTTGTACCAGTTTTTAGTGGAAAAACTTTCAGCTTTTCTCCATTCAGGATGATATTCACTGTGAGTTTTTCATAGATAGCTTTTATTATGTTGAGAAATGACCCTCTATGCCGCTATTGCTGAGAGTCTTGATCATGAAGGGATATTGTATCTTATCAAATGCTTTTTCTGAATCAATTGATATGATTATATTGTTTTAATCTTTCTTTCTGTTAATTTGGTTTATTACATTTTTGGTTTTGTGTTTGTAGAACCAACCTTGCATCTCTGGAATAAAGCCTACCTGATCATAATGTATAATCTTTTTATTTTTTATTTTTTATTTTTTGGAGAGGTTTTTGCTATAAGGCATGTGCCCTCACCAGAAAGACAGAGACAGAGAGACAGAAAGCGAGAAATCATCCCCAGGGGGATGGCCACACTGCAACCCCTTCTCCTCCATTCTCCTCTCGGGATCTTGGGCACGCAAGCACACGTATCCGGTGTGAGTTTAAGCCACCTGGTCTGGGACTCGAATCGCAGTCAACTACATGGGAGTTCAGTTACATAGCCACTGCTCCAACTGCTGGTCCCAATGTATAATATTTTTATTAGTGGTTGGATATGATTTGCTAGTATCTTGTTGAGAATCTTTGCATCTATGTCATCAAAGATACTGGCCTATAGTTTTCCTTCTTCGTCCTGTACTTATCTGTTTGAAGGATAAGGGTGATGGATGCTTCATAGAATGTATTAGGAGAGATTCACCCTTTTGGGTCTTTAGAAATAACTTGAGCTATATGGGGGTTAACTCTTCTTTAAAAGTTTTGTAGAATTCAGAGGTGAAGCCAACAGGACCAAAGCTTTTCTTTGTTGGGAAGTTATTTATTACTGATTCAGTCTCCTGGCTTGTTATGGGCCTATTCCGACTTTCTACATCTTCCTGGCTCAATCTTGGTAGATTATATGTGTCCAGGAATTTGTCCATCTTATCCAGATTGTCTTGTTTGTTGGCATATAGTTGTTCATAGTATCCTCTAATGATGTTTTGCATTTCTGCTATGTCTGTTGTTATTTTGCCTGCTTCATTGCAGATTTGATTTACCTGATTTCTTTCTCTCTTCTTCTTAATAAGTCTTGCTGGTGGCGTATCAATTTTATTTACCTTCTCAAAGAATGAGCTTTTACTTTCATTTATTTTCTGTATAGTTCATTTATTTTCTATTTCATTTATTTCTGCTTGTATCTTTATTATTTCATTTCTCCTGGAGTTTTTGGATTTTTTTCCTGCTGCTTTTCTAATTCTCTGAGGCATGGTATTAGGTGATCCATTTGCCTTCCTGTCTTCGTATCAATTTTATTTACCTTCTCAAAGAATGAGCTTTTACTTTCATTTATTTTCTGTATAGTTCATTTATTTTCTATTTCATTTATTTCTGCTTGTATCTTTATTATTTCATTTCTCCTGGAGTTTTTGGATTTTTTTCCTGCTGCTTTTCTAATTCTCTGAGGCATGGTATTAGGTGATCCATTTGCCTTCCTGTCTTCCTCTTTTGTGCACTCATTTCTATGAACTTCCTTCTTATATCTGCTTTGGCAGTGTCCCAAAGATTATGGAAACTCGTGTTCTCAATGTCATTGGTGTCCATGAATCTTTTTTTGAGAGGTTTTTGCTACAGGGTACGTACACTCGCCAGAAAGACAGAGAGAGACAGAGAGATAGAAAGCAAGAAATCACCCCCCGAGGGGATGGCTACACTGCAAATCCTTCTTCTCCATTATCCTCTCAGGATCTTGGGCATGCATGCACACGTGCCCGGTGTGAGTTTAAGCCACTGGGTCTGGGACTTGAACCGCAGGTGACTACGTGGGAGTCCAGCAACATAGTCATTACACCAACTGCTGGTCTGCTCCATGAATCTTTTGATTTCAGTCTTTATTTCTTCAGTAGTTGTGAAGTCATTCAGGACTAGGTTATTTAGTTTCCATGTATTTGTCTATTTTTGAGGGTTTCTCTTGAAATTAAAATCAAGTCTAATTCCATCATGGTCAGAGAAAATGCTGGATATAGTTTCTATGCCTTTGAATCTGTAGAGACTTGCCTTGTTCCCTATCATGTGGTCAATCTTCAAAAAAGTTCCATGTGGGGATGAGAAAAAAGTGTATCTCGTGTTTTTTGGGTGGAAAGTTCTATAAATGTCTGTTAAGTCTATTTCATTTATGGTATCATGTAGATACCTTATCTCTTTACCTATTTTCTGTCTAGATGATCTGTCTAGAGGGGATAGTGGAGTGTTGCGGTCTCCAACAATTAGTGCATTGCAATCTATCTCTCCTTTTAGATCTAATAGTCTTTCCATCATGTATTTGGGTGCTCTTGTGTTAGGTGCACAGATATTTATAAGTGTTATATCTTCCTGATTGATTGTCCCTTTTACTACCATATAAGTCATTCTTCGTCTCTTCAAACAGTTTTTGTTTTAAAGCCTATTTTGTCAGAAATTAGAATCGGGACTCCAGTTCTTTTTTGGTTCCCATTTGCATGGAAAACCTTTTTCCAATCCTTTACTTTTAGTCTATGTCTTTATCTAAGAGGTGGGTTTCCTGTAGGCAACAGATAGAAAGTTTCTGTTTTTTCATCCACTCAGTCAGTCTGTGTCTCTTGATTGGAGAATTTAATCCATTTACATTCAATGTTATTATTGATATTTCTGGACTTGTCCTGACATTTAAGTTGGCCATTGTCTTGGTTGCCTTTTATTCCTTTATTTCTGGCTGTTCATTCTTTAGTTTTCCTGGAACAGAACTCTCTCCAAGGTTTCTTGAAGAGCTGGTGTGGTGTTGGCAAATTCTTTCAGTTTTTTTTTTTTTTAAAAGATATTAATCTTTTTTTTTCCCATATGAAGGATAATATTGCAGGATATAATAATCTTGATTGAAATTGTTTTTCTCTTAACACTTTCAACACATCTTCCCATTGTTTTCTTGCTTGCTTGTTTCCATTGAGAGGTCTGATGTTAGCCTGATGGAATGACCTTTGTAAGTTCCCTGTTGTTTCTCTCTTGCCATTTTTAGTATCTTGTTTTTATCTGTGGTCTTGGTCAGTCTAAGATGTGCCTTGGGGAAGATCTTCTTGGATTGATTCTATTTGGGGTCATTTGTATTTCTTGGGTCTGGATGCTTGAGTGCCTCTCTAGACTTAGGAAATTTTCTTCCAGGATTTCATGGGATAGATTTTCCATGCCCTTATTAGTTTCTTCACTTACTGGGATACCAATTATTCAGATGTTTGGGCATCTAATCGAATCTATTATTTTTCATATATTATCCTCATTTTTTTTGTTATTTTCTATATATTTTTGTTGGTTTTCTCTAGGTCAAAGGTTTTATTTTCTACATCGGAGATTCAATCTTCAGCATGGTCTAATCAACTTTTAATACTTTCAAGAGAGTTTTTGATTTCCTGCATTCAGACTTCATCTCTAATAGTTCCATCTGATTCTTTTTCAGTGTGTTCATTTATTCTTTCATTTCATGGAAGGACTTCCTAATCTCCTGTAATTCATTGTCTCTTTTCTGTTCTAACTCATAGAATTTTGTCACCATTGAATGTTCTAAATTCTTTCTCTAATATTTTGGTAATTTTGTCTGCTTTTTCAAAGATTAAAAAAAATATGAAGCCTGAGCTGGGGACCAGCAGGTGGCGTGGTGGTTAAAGCGTTGGACTCCCATGTGGTGTACCATGGTTCATGTTCTGAACCTAATGACTTGAAATTCATTCTGGGTACTTGTGCATGCATGCCCCAGATCACAAGAGGAGAATGGAGGAAAAGGGAGTGTGGCATGACTATTTTCCCAGGGGGGGTGGTGGTGGTAATTTCTTGCTTTCTGTCTCTCTGTTGAGTGCATGTGGCCTATATAAAATATCTCTAAAAATATAATGATAAAGTAGGCTGAGATGAAGGATCTAAAGAAACCACAAGGAATAAGTCAGCTTGAGCAGACAGAAGCTTTCTCAGGGCCTTTGTTGAAGGAGACACTAAAGGGCTTCTGTAGTCTTAGACTAAATTGTTTAATAAGATGGAGCCTTGATTCTTGCAAGATTTCTATCTAGTAGGTCAAAGTACCCTAATAATGTTTACATGAACTGATCCAGTCATGTTTCTAAATCATTAAATGTGACTACATTCAGATTGAGATAAGAACCCATCCAAGAAAACAAAATATATTCTACATGGATTTCCATTCATAATAAGATTTTCTTCATTTTTATGAAACTATAACATTCACTGGAAGGTACTTTCTTACCTGGAGATGAATATCAACCACGAAATATGTTTTACCAGCATGTAAGCATTCAATGTCATCACATGAAAAGCATTCCAAAAGTTAATAGACCTGGTTCCACATATAGGTTACTAGAACTCAGGAGGAAGGATGACAAAGGGAAATACAGTGATAGGAAGAAATATCATCTATTAAAACAAATGAAAAAATGTGGCAAGGAACAAACTAAACAGAATCACAGATGTAGGACTGTACATACTCAACAAGTATTGCATGTTTACACTCTGCACAAGCATCCTTCAGGGGCATTTGAGATATCATGATAAACAAGATAGCTATTTCTCCTGATGTCATGATTAAGTTATTTTCATGGGTTCATTGATAGAAGAATTCAGAACAAATGAAATGACTAGATATCTCATATCTCACAGAACAGAGATGCTATTATCAATGAGAAACAACTTGCTGTTTATGGGCAAAGCAGAAAAATAGAAACAAAAACTAAAAATAACCAAAAAAAAATAGGGAGTGTTAAAACAGGGAAACAGAGAAGTCAAGAGAGTGAGTTTTGATTTCTGCTTTGTATATACTTGAGGAAGCTACAAAGATTTGCTTAGATTTTAGAAGCTTAAATTCTGTACTTCCACAAACACTCAATCTCAATGTAATGACTGTCCAGTGAAGTCACTGGGAATCAGATGATGCCCTCTAAAACCATAAATGTATTGGTGTCAAAAAGATAAACTGATGACTTTTAAATAAATATATAAACTAAACATGTGCCAAACATTTTGTTTAACTCACAGTTAAGAGGTTTTATGCAATCCTTCCATGTACAACTTTTTTTTTTTCCCCTATAGGGGTCATGTACTTGCTAGAGAGACAGAGAGAGACAGAAGGTGAGAAATCATCCCCTGGCTGGATAACCACGCAGCAATCCCTTCTCCTCCATTCTCCTCTCAGGATTTTTGGACACACACACACACACACACACACACACCCCTGACATGAGTTTCAAGCTGCTGGGTCTGGGACTTGAATTGTTGTCAACTATATGGGAGTACAGTGACATAACCATTTTACCACCTACTGGACCAGTGATGTAACCATTACACTATCTGCTGTCCCCCTCCATGTACAATTTTATAGTATAGCCATATTGATTCTGTAGTCAGTACTTATGAGAGATTAATTTCCCCTTCCTATAATACCCTTGGTGTGTAGGAAGATTATTGTTAGGTACTCATATTTCTTTATTCTGCTACCAGATAGGCACTACAAGCCACAGCCTTGAAAAAGTATAAATTCCAAAATGGTACAATCATGTCTTTCAGGAAAGCATAAAATGAAAATATATCAAATATCTTACTTAACCCATTAATTATGAAGGAAAAAATTGAGTTGTGACTCATTCAATGAGCATCTGAGAAGCCACATTATTTATAGGCAATTTAACAAAGAAATATTAGGGTAAAATTGCTGGGTTAGAAATAAAACTTGTTAGGATTAATCAGGCCATAAATCTTTGCAGCAGTCCGTTCCACTTGATAGAATTTCTTTGCATCAATACTCCATGAAAATCTATAAGTTAAGTAGAAACTTTACTTAGTCTGAAACCATTACTCAGTAGGAAACCAAAATAAACTAAGTACATTACTCTAAACTATCATTTTATAGTGTTTGCATCCAGTTTTAATATCAAAAGGAATTGAACTCCCCAACATTTACCTTATTTTTGTCTTTGGATAATTACTTTTTTCTGATAACTTTTCCAATTTGTCATTCAACACAGATATTCCATATTTACCATCTTTCCGGATATGAAGACCTCACTAGTTTGCTGATGTCATACCTCTTTCTCTTGGTTTGAGATAAGAGGAGAAAGCATGTTCTTCCTTTTTTCATGGTAATGAGGGAAAACCTTTTATGCTGAACGTGTTCTGACAAAAATCTCTTCCTAAATTCAATCCCCACCAGTTTACGCCCTGGAAATGGATGACCATTAATGTGGGCATAGTTGATTTGTAAAAAGCATAAAGAAACATATTCCTTGCTCTTGAGAAGTGGAATGTTCATGATCCTTTGTATATTTTTTATCCTTTGGTGCTTAGCCAAAGCAGTTACAGGAATAGTTCATATTACTATCCTTATATGGCTTCACAGATTTTATTGCAAAGCAATTTGATATATCTAATGCCTTGAAAAATGCCTATGGATAATTAGTTGTCTCTCTACAATCAGTTTATTTGAGAGTTTTTTATCTCCCCTTATATCTAAATTCTGAGCACGCTGGGCACTTATCTGTAATCTGTACTCAATAAAAGGGTTCAATGCTTATGTTGAACATTAATATTGTATTGAAATATAAACTAATTTCCTAGTTGAGATCTGGGCTTAAGAGGTAATCCCTATAGTTCTGGCTTTCAAATGACAATCTATGAATGGGGTGTGTCAATACCATCTGGCATCCAGAAAAAATTCAAATTCTCAGCCCTGCTCTGGTAACAGACTCTGGAAGTTGCCACCCAGCAGGCTGAGGCTACATGAGAGGCCCAGATTTGATAGCCTGCTCACCCTAAAAGTCTAAGCACAGTGGCATGGGTCTATAATCCCAGCCACCTGGGAGCCTAAAGCCGGAGAATCGGGACACAGGTAGATCCTGTCTAAAAATGCCACACACATGCTTGTGCACACACACACACATGCACACAGAATCTCAAGAGCCTCTAATCAGTTTTATCCATCATAATCTTGGGGGACTGAATTCTGACACTTGATTTTGGTGACCTTCATAGATGATTGCCGTACGCAATCAGGTTTTACAAAGACTCATTTTTTAATTTAATGTTTATGTTTTTGACACTTCCTATATATCCCACTGGAACATCTCCCTCAAAGCAGCAGTTAAACATTTTCTTATCTAGCCACTTCATTAAAATATTAATTTGGTGCTTTCCCCATCTGACTTACACAAACTATAGTATCAAGACAAAAATCAACATCTCAAAGTCGGGACCAGCAGATGGTGTAATAGTTACGTCAGTGGACTCCCACGTAGTTGACGGCAGTTTGAGTCCCAGACCTGGCAACTTAAAACTCACACCAGGCATGTGTGCATGCAAGCCCAAAACCTGGAAAGGAAAGTGTAGGAAAAGGGACACATGGCTTTCTCCCTTGGCAGGTGATTTCTCGGTTTCTGTCTCTGTCTTTCTGACAAGCAGATGTACCCTATAGCAAAAATCTCTTAAAAAAAAAAAAATCTCAGTCAATTAGGAGTATCATTCAAAAATGTATTTAATATCTTTATTTTATTGAAATATTTTCCTGTTTCCCTTCAGATCATTATTTTATGGGTAGACAGATGACAGCTGTAAATAGATAGGTAGCCATTGTTAACATCAGCAGTCCCCCTCTTGAATGTAGTGGAGCTCTGTGAGTAACAAAGCATTGACCGGTGTTTGGATAACACACAGGGTGGTTTAGTGGAACTGCCAGCTCTCTGTTCTGCCCTCTGGGTCATGTCAGTGGGATGTGGTTCTCAGCCTCATGCTTTTATATATTTTTTAAGGGCAGCTGTTCACAGGCTGGTGCTCTCACATAAAACTATGTTCAGCTTATTCCATATGACCACCAATTCTAGTCATTTAGCCAACTAGCATAAAGCCAGGAAAATTTGGAATTTTAGAGAAATGACACCCCAGTAGCTTCTGAGCTGTGACTACAAACATGACCCCTAAGGTTTTGAACATGCTCACTCACTTTTCCAGGCTTTTATTCTGTCCTTTCTCCTCTTGGACATCAGGGACATTGAACATCTTTACCCTTAATGCGCCCTGTTTCCTGTGGTTTTGCACTATTTCATGTGGCGGCCCATCAGTGGGCTATGAACTATACGTTCACATGAGCAATTCCCATTCCTCTTTAAGGTCTGGCCACGTTGTCTTCTCAGTCCAGATGGCTTCAAGCACCATTTCTTTTTCTTCATAAAAAGAATTCTTTCCTTTATACAATCATAAAGCCTGTAGATGGATCTGTCATAGAATTCACAAAATTACACTGAAATCACTTAGTTATTTGTCATCTCTACTAATCTAAGAGAGCCTTGAACATTTTGTCTCTTTCAATATGTGTATCTGATATAAAACATGGAACATGGTAGAATAGGGGTTCAATTAGGGGTGATAATTAAGTTATTCATACTTATTTTGCCTGGCTATACTCAAACCAGTCAGTAATTTTCATACCTTTGAAATGGAAAAACAAGAGAAATGATGAGGATTTTATCCTAAGGAAACTTTTCTGAATTTTATCATAAAATGTTACCTATTTTCCCTTGCCTTAAATGATATTTTTAGTTATATGTATATATTTCCATTTTAGGTGTCTCCTCAAATTTTTGTGTCTGCCCTCTAAAAATACACATTTGTAGTAATTTTGTCTAAAATCTGTAAGGTTACATATATTTCAGCAGTCCTCATGATTTAAATTCACACTTAATATCCCTTTAATATTTTAAATATTGTATCAATTAATCACATTTATATGTAGTTATTTTACATAAAATATAAAGATATTTATAAGACGTTTATAAGTTTTAATTCCTATTTGTTAAATGAGCAAAGAGCTGCAGTATTTTATAATTTTTGACAAACAAAAACATCTGAACATAAATTGTATTGGTTTCAAGCTTTCAACAAATACTTCTATTACTTTCAAAGTCTTTGAATATGACATTTGAATTATTCATTAATGATGCCAGTAATAGCACTCAAAAAATATTCCAGGAGAGTGACTTCAGAAATCATACTGCTTTACAGTTAGGATCTAAAGTATTTTCAATTTACAACAACAAAATTTAACCTTAACTTGATCACTAAAGTGATTTGTAATTTTAAATAAATACATTTATTTTTTCATGATTAATATTTCTTCATCTAAAATACTTAATTTGTTTTTTGTCATAGGTTGATGATAGTAAAGTTATTGTTCTATTATTTTATTTATTAAAGATATCATTAGAAAACTATGTTTATAACATCTAAAGTGAGATTGTTCTTTTCTATTCTATCTGACTAGTAACATTTAAATACCTATAATGAACTTTTTATTTTTTTTGGAAAGTTTTTTGCTATAGGATGTGTGTGCTCGCCAGAAAGAAAGTGACAAGAGACAGAAAACAAGAAATCACCCCCCAGGGGGCATGGCCATGCTGTAATCTCTTCTCCTCCATTCTCTTCTTGGGATTTTGGGCATACACGCACATGCACCCAGCGTGAGTTTAAGGCACTGGGTCCGGGAGTTGAAGCACAGTCAACTACATGGGAGTTCAGTGACATAGCCATTATGCCAACTGCTGGTCCCAGAAACCTATAAAGAACTTTAATGTAGTTATAATTCAATATGATTTCTTGGTTCTAAAACTCAAAATGACAAATGTTGGAATTAAATTATCTTTAGCTAGTTGATTACCTTCATAACAAAATAATTTTCCACAATAATACAAGGGAAGGTTTTAATTTTGTTGTACATTCAATTAGCCATGTATCATGTAGATGTGACTTAATAACCAGGAAACAATGCTTGTTTGTTCGAAAATTTTGTGAAATTTCTTCTACTTTGGAAATGGGGGCTACCATGATAGCATTATCTTGGACCGCCATTGTATTAGACCCTTTAGAAAATAAATTGTCTTTCCAAATTGTTAAAAATTTCAGCTGGCAACGTAAGTAGAACATCACATCTATGTTTAGAAAGTGACTGGGATATTGTCTCAGTGTAAGTTTATTTATGTGTATTAATTATTTGCATAATTAGCATTGTTAAAATAGTTTTTGGTAGTCTAATAGATTATCCAAACATAACTTTGGGTAATATTTTTCTTTTCGTAACGTATTACTTATAAGAGACACTATACCTGTCATCTCCAGGCAATTTTTTTCTTCAAGGTTTAGACAGTTCATAATAAATTATTTATTGAAAATCATTTATAAACTCTCTCCTTCCAAGCAGAACCTCAGAAGCTTACAAGAAAAAAACAAGTTTAGGAAAGGGGAGTAACCATAAAGGTCAATATGCTTGGTTTCTGGCAGTCAGTAAGTAAAACTGGGTAAACATGAAAATTCAGAGGAAATTACAATTCCCTTAAGAAAACATATTTTTTTAAAAAAAGATAAAATACCAAATAATGAGTTCACATGACTTGGGCCAGTCCCTTAGTCTAGAAGGTCACCATGGTGGTTTGAATCCCAGTTCCAGTGACTTGATAAAGATGCCAAGCCCCTATGCCTATGTGCCTCAAATCCCAGTAAAATGGAGAAATGGAGGAGAAAGGATTATGGGGAGTGATCACTTCCCATTGGGGCTTTTTTTTTTCCCCTTGTCCTCCCTCTTCCTTTCTCTCTCTCTCTCTCTCTCTCTCTCTCTCTCTCTCTGGTAAGCACATGCACCCTCTGGCAATTAAAAAAAAAAGAAGAAGAAGAAAGAAAGAATTTACATGACCTCCCAGTGACAAACTGTGATGATTCAGTAGTTACCTACTTTCGAACTGGCCTGACTTCATTTCTTTGAAAAACTTCCCTTGGTTGATTCCACATGGTTCTAGTGGAACTTTTCATGATAGACACTACTCCCCTTCAAGCCTCAAAGTGATAGACCAAAGCTAAACTGGTCCGACACTCTCTCCCTGGTGGACGAGTCTTGAGCAGATCCGCAGCTCTAAGCAGTTCTTGAGCTGAGCTACCCACTGGCCTGATGGGGAGAGGAGCCTCACAGTGAGCTAGAGTGCCTCAGGTCCTCTCCTTCACAGTGCTGGCTATTTTGTTCTCTTCTGATTCTCTGCTTAGCCCTTTATTAAATGTTTATGCCCTAAGCTTAAAAACAATAACACTAAATATTTTAGGCACTATTCAGAATAATAAATGGGACAAGATTTGCAATTGACAGTGTTGTCCACATCAACATTTTTAACATGGAAGTCTGCACAATCTGGTGGTCCATTTTAATGAAGGATGAGTAATGGATGGATGCCATATCCCCTAGAGTAGTTTCCTAAATCCAATTTATCTCATTTCAGAGGAAAGGAATAAAACGTTAAGACTTGCTTTCATGCTGGAAGAAATCTTTCAGATCTGTGAATGTAAAAATGTATTTTGCTGATAACCTTATACAAACACAAATTAATAGACACATTATTAATTGGCATCATAATACATAGATAAGTTATATGTAAAAAGAACAATTTGCTATTGGTGGTCATTTGGATTAATTTCAAATTTTGGAATTTTTTTTACCAATTCTAAATGTATTCTGTGAATAGATTTCTGTGTGTGTGTGTGTGTGTGTGTGTGTGTGTGTGTGTGAATACACAGGATATGTTTCAAGTAGTTATATTGCTGAGTCTAAAGTAATATGCATTTGTATTTGGGTAATTTTGTCAAATTTCCTTTCAAAAACATAACAAATACTGAATATATAACATACAATACATAAAGTATCTTGCATTTGTGATTATTTTTACAAATAATAATTATATAGCTTTGAAACATACCAGGAGAAAAAGAACAAAGATTTGTTTCCTGAACAACTTGTTTGTAGTGAAAACAGCTGTTAAAAATTCCAAAGTTTTTAACCACTGATTAAAAACTTAAACATAATAATAATTTCTTATAAGAATTTGGCTTATTCCTCTTCATTGATATTATTTTACTTAGGTGACTAATTCATTTCCAGTTTAAATTATTTTAGTAATTTTTCTTTAAGAATACAAGACAAGAAAATTATCATGCTTAAAATATTTCCCAGCCTCCGCTCCATTTCCAACCTCCCAATTTTTATTAATTATGTGTAATTCTTTTGTTAAAATATATCGTTTTTTTAGCTACTATTTTAAACAAGATGAACATTTCCTGGAATTATCAACTTTTAAAGAATTTATTAATTTTTTCCATGAGTGAGAGATACAAATAGAGCGAGACAGCACTCCCAGTAGGGTCTTGGTACCTGGTGTGCACAGGGAGGTTTCTGGGTGTGCATCTGGAACTTTTCCATCTGGGCCAGCCTTAAAGAGTGTCACGTCTTACTGCTGTCTTACTGTCTAGCTCCTGGAATTACCTGTTTTGACTATATAGATATATCATTTTAAAAAATTCAGAAATTTCTTTCAGTTCTTTTCTCTATGCGTGGCCCTATAAATTATACCTTGTCACTGTTTTTTTATATTTGTTGGATTAAATCACATGAAATTTGTAATTTTGTAGATAATAAATATGTTGTAACAGCTATCTACATGATTCAACATTATAGATTCTTTAGCTCATCATTCTCACAGCTATTTAGCATTAGATCTTTTTTGAAAAAGAATTATTTTGTTATTTAACTTTTACTTTTTTTAATTTCACCAGAGAGGAACAAAGTTAGAGAGAGAGAGATTGGGAAACTGAGAAAGCAAGCTGCCAGGTCTGGGACTGAAACCATAGTTGGCCATGTGAGAGTCCAGAGCCATTAGCAACCACACCGCCTGCTGGTCCGTACTTAGCATTAGTTCTACATTAATATATATTTGAAAGATGCAGCATTTGGGGGACCAGCAGTAAGTGTAATGGCTATGTTGCTGGACTCCCACGTAGTCGACCACGGTTTGCATCCCGGACCCGGTGGCTTGAAACTAACGCCGGGCGCATGTGCGTGCGTGCCCAGGATACCGAGAGGAGAATGGAGGAGAAGGGATTGCTGCGTGGCCATCCCCCCTGGGGGAGGGTGATTTCTCGCTTTCTGTCTCTGTCTGTCTGGCGAGCGCATGAGCCCTATGGCAAAAACATCTCCAAAAAAAAAAAAAAAAAGATGCAACATTTTTACTACAGATTCTTAATCACCATTGCTATTGTCTCTGCAAAAAATTATGAATGTGTGTGTGTTTTTTTTAAAAAATACTGTCATTCCATCATACTTCTATAAGTATTTTAATGGACAAATTCTTGCTTAACATTGTGTGTGTGTTTATATTTGTTGTTATATAATTAGAGTACCACAGAATTCATCCCACGAAATAAACAAGTCAGTTGTTTTTAGTATACTATCAAACTAACTTCAAACTATTTGCATCACCCACTCACCACCAAAAAATCTCATACCAGTTAACAGTCAGTCCACACTTAACTTCCTCTGGGCATCTACTTTGTGAGTGTATGTATTGACTTAATCTAGATATGTTATACAAATGGAATTATATGATAGATAGCCCCTTGGGTCTAGCTTCTTTCACTAGGCATAGTGTTCTTCATAGTTCGTCAATATTGTAGCATGTCAATTTTCAGTCATTTTAAATAAAAGTAAGTTTAGTCATCCATCAATGGGCACTTGGGTTGCTTCTATCCCTTAGTCATTATGAATGATGTTGCTATGACCATTTCTGAAAAGACTTAATTTTTTTAAAGAATTTTAAAATTTAACTTTATTTATTTATTTACTTATTTTTATTTATTTATTTAAATTTGACCAGAGAGGGAAGAGTGGAGTTGGGAGAGTGAGAAAGCAAGCCACTATGTCCAGGACTCAAACTGTGGTCAAACATGTGGGAGTCCAGCACCCTTAGCCACCATGCCACCTGCCAGCCCCAATTTTTTTCAGTTTAAAGTTTTTGTCAAATTTTGCCAGATTGTGAACAGATACAGGGAGAAGGAAAGTGAGAAAGTACTCCACAGGGGAATAGTCACACTATAATCCTTTCTCCTCCAATAAGTATTGAGGTGATTTTTTTCATTGATATGCTTTTCAAAATACTTTATAAATACCTTTAGATTTATTCTTTTATCACAATTAATTAAAAATGTGTTAATGACCATGTTTGTGAATTTTCTACATTTTCTTTCTTTTTTTGAGAGGTTTTTGCTATAGGGCACGTGCGCTCACTGGAGAGACAGAGAGACAGGAAGAGAGAAATCACTCTCCAGGAGGGATGGCCACACCACAATTCCTTCTCCTCCACTCTCCTTTCGGGATCTTGGGCATGCACGCACACGCACCTGGCGTGAGTTTAAGCCACCAGGTCCGGGACTCAAACTGTGGTCGACTACATGGGAGTCCAGCAACATAGCCATTACACTAACTGCTGGTCCCTCTATCTTTTAATTTACTATTAGTTGATTTTTAACTGCTTTGCTAATTAATTTCTAATTATATTTTATTTGGTCAGAAAACATTTTTGTATGATTTAAATCTTTTATATATATATATATATCTATATATAAAACATATATATTTCAAACATACATTTTTATTTATTTATTATTTTATTTGACCAGAGAGGGAGAGAAAGAGAGAAAGTGAGAAAGCAAGCCACCAGGTCCAGGACTCAAAACACAGCCATGTGGGAGTCCAACATCCTTAACCACCATGCCACCTGCTGGCCCCTAAATCTTTAACATATATTAAAACATATCTTACAGACTAAAATAATATAAATTCTTGAAAAATCCCATAAACTCTTGAGAATAATGTGAATTCTCCTATTCAGTAAAGTGTCTTAATTTTATTTGACTTACATGCTATTCAAGTCTTTTGTGTATGTTTTTTAATAGCGTGTACCTACTTATTTTATATGTTATTGAAAATCCTCTCCAAATTTTATTGTTGAAATCTCTCTCTGCATTCAGTTCTGTTAGTTGGTACAATTAATATTGTATACTTGTTGTTGTCTTCATTTTTCTTCATTTTTTTCAACCTGTTGGTCAGACTGGAAAATTTGAATTAATTTTTTTTCTCACGTTTGCTGATTCTTTCTCTGCCTGCATAAATCTGCAAATGTTTCAGTAATTGAATCTTTTATTTCAATGTTTTACTCTTCAGCTACAGAAGTTTTATTTTGCCTTTTATTATAATTTGTTTGATACACTTTATTTGTTGAGACAGCATTCTCATATGATCTGTTGTAATTTACACACTGTTTGCTTTAACTTTTTAAACATATTTATTTAAAATAGGTGATTTAAAAATCTATGTTTGTTAAGTCCAACATCTAGGCTTTCTTGGAGATAATTTCTTTTTTTCTCCTTTGTGTGTACCATACTTTATTGTTTCTTTTTTTTTTTTTTTGGAGAGATTTTCGCTATACGGCACGTGTGCTCGCCAGACAGACAGAGAGAGACATAGAGACAGAAAGCGAGAAATCACCCCCCAGGGGGGATGGTCACGACACAATCCCTTCTCCTCCATTCTCCTCTGGGGATCCTGGGCACGCACGCACATGTGCCTGGCGTGAGTTTTAAGCCACCGGGTCTGGGATGCGAACCATGGTCAACTACGTGGGAGTCCAGTGACAAAGCCATTACACTAACTGCTGGTTCCCACTTTATTGTTTCTTTTCATGTGTAATGTTTTGGTGAAAAATAAAATTTTGAATAAAGTAATATGAAACTCTGAAAATCAGATACCATCTCTCTCTTCAGAGTTTATTATTTCTGAGACTCACTTTAATTGTTTTTGTTTGGCTAGTGACATTTTTGAACTAATTACTTTCAGCCTGTTTCTTTGTATATGTGTTTGCTAAAGCTTCTACTTGGTTATCCAAATGATCAGATAATGACTAGACAAGTGTTTTTGGTGTGTGTTTATTTGTTGAATGCCTGGAAGAAATAAGCCTCCCAGTCTTTGCTGAGGGTTTTGTATGAGTTTGGAGGCATAACATTCATACTCAGTCAGACACTTCACTCTCTGACTTGCCTTACATTTCCTGTTGGGTCCCATATAACTAACTGTAGTTTGAATTACAGCCTTAGAGGCTTCTGTACAGAGCCTTGAGTTGAGAGGCTGAGACCTTAGGGCAATCTCAGGTCTTTCTTGAACCTGTACATATGTATATATATCATATATATATATATATATATATATATTTATTTATTCATGAATACATAAGGTTATGATTAAAGTTTGAGCAAATAATAGTTCAATAAAATCTCAACAGGGAATGTTGCTCATAGGGACTTTGAAAACTTAAATTCCTGGGAATGTGAGAACTGGAGTGCATATATTATGTATGTGTGTGTGTATATATATATTCATTTATCCCCAAAGGGCATGTGTGCTCACTAGTTAGAGACAAAGATGTGAGAGAAAGAGAGAAAGTGAGAAAGTTCTCCTCATGGGGGATGCATCTGGCATGTTTTCCAAGCTGCCAGGTCTAGAACTTGAACCATACATTCAGCTGTGTCAGATTCAGTTGCTTTAATTGCCACAATACCAGCTGGCCTCGTTTAGCTATTAAAACATTTAACAGATAGCCCATGGTCAGAACCTTTTAGCATTGAGCAAGGTCAAGTGAGATCAAGTAAAAATAAGCTATTTGTCTAAGGTTTTCCAGGAACTCAGCAGACAAGTAAGGCAACAACTATTCTTTGGACATGAAACTTGGAAAGAGTTCCAGTACCATTTTGGCTCCTTCAGATACCAGGAATTTAGCCTGCGAGCTTCTCAAGGCTATTGCCTAGCTATGAAGTTATTAATAAAATTAAAGTAAATTAAAATGCCATAGAGTTCATGGTTATTTCTGAGATCAACCATCTTTCTTGAGTGCAGGTAGCCTCATTGCTGAAACTTAGGGTTATTTTGTAGAGTTAGAAGAAATCTGATTCCAACAATTTTGGGTTATTTTTATTCATTTTAAGGAGTGCCATCTTTGATTCACCATTCCTATAGATGTCACTACAACATTTATTTTCTTTAGAAATTTAGAGATATTTCTATAATCTGGGCTTAGATGGTTCTGGGCAAAATTTAAGAAAGAAGTCTAACTTTTTATATGCTTGCTTGATGATTTGTTCTTGACAAAATATCTGAAAACATCTTTTAAATGACATATACCAAGCAGATGTACAATGCTGATCAGTCTGTAAAACTTTGACTGAAATATATATGAAATACAGTTTTACAACTTTGAATTAAAATTAACTTTTTGATAATTTTTTTGAAATTGTGGAGTTTTGTTTCATTTAATAATCATATTGTCTAGTTCAGAAATATCTGCTCTTCTTTTGAGTCATTATTATCTTTTGTAATAGTTTTTATCACCTTTATATTTCTTTTTCCTTGTACTAAGAATATTTATGTGTGTCTTGCCAGCAGTATCATGGTGGTTAAAGGCACTGGATTCCCACATGGTCAACTGTAGTTCAAGTCCCCAATCTGGTGGCTTACTTTCTTGCTTTCTCTCTCTGTCTTTGTCTTGTCAAATTAAAAAAAATAATTTACAAATGGAGTTAAATAAATGACTAATTCTTTAAAAAATATGTATCTGTGTCACATTTTTTTTCTACTTGTGACTATTCTGTTCACTACTGTCCCTAAATTATGTATTTTTTTAGTAATGATGACTTCCTTTTCAGTTTATTTAGCTCTGCAATCCCTTTTTAATCTCACTCTCTAGTTTAATAATCTTATTTTTTATATTATCTTGGAAATGTTAGCCTCAGTTACATTAGCACAGTAAGTGGGGCACTTCTCTGTGGTAATTCAAATCTTGGGTCATGTTGAAACACATAGAGACTGTCCTAAACTGAAGACCTGAGAAAAACTATAAGGGAAGAATAAACTCCAGGTATTAAGGTTGGAAGCCGTGAGAACAGTTACCATATGGTAGTGACCTAGATGAGATTTCTTGGGGACATGAGTCAGGATGATGTCTCTGAGGAGATCAGGATTTATTTCCAGGCCAGCCCCAGAGCACCACAGTTGTGCTGTGCATCGGTCGCATAGGGAGCTGGATCTCTCGCAGCTGACGGCACTTTGAATTCCAGCTCTGGAGATGAGGGGCACACTAGGTGTGTGCACACAAAATAGAGAGATGGAGGTAAAAGGCGTGGCATGATCTTGCCCCTTTTGGGAGTATTCTCTCTCTCTCTCTCTGTCTCTCTCTCTCTCATTCTAGTGCATTTTAGAATAATGGCCACTTAAAAAATAATTTCCATGTAATCCAAGACATTTTTCCTTCTCTTCATATTGTGCCTTGAAAAATGAGTGCTGTTGAGTTTTTCCATCTTTGATTGCAAAAGATTTGGGGAAGAGGTATGTTTAGTAGTGCCAATGTTCTCATAGCCAAAAACCTATATCCAACACATTTTCCTTTTCTGGCTGAGTTCACCTGTTACCATAAAAAATGCTGATGTGAGACACTCGCTTTGCTATTCTTCATCACAGGGAGCATATGGACACAGGAGTGAATCTCGATTAGTGGTATGAAGAGGAAATCTGCCAGGGAAAGATTTCTTGTAAAGGTCTTATTTCTCAAATTAAATATATAATAACTTTTTAGTTAAATGTGACATGCCCAGAACTTGAAATAATGGGAAATAAATCTATAAATTAAGTTAATATTTAACAATACTGAAGTCTCGGTCCAAATATCATCTCTGATGATCTGAACTACTCTAAGACTCTCTATCTCAGGATTTTTATTAGGCATAAAAAAAAGATCTCTGGTGAGAACTTCTTATGAAACACATCCCCTCTGATATAAAAGAACAAGAATAACTCCTTTATTACTCATAGATATAATGTCTTCTTTACGTTATATCAGAGAATCTGTACTCAGTTCTTTCCTATCATGGATCCATCAAAACTCTCCTGAGAGCAATATTTACTTGGAATTGGCTCTTAATTATTTATTCAATTTTTCTCATTTATCCTTATTGTAAATTTTTCTTTTTATTTCTTTTTCTGAGAGAGAGAAATGGGCATCCCTCTGCTACCAAAAACCTTGTTTTTGTGAGCTCCATCCCCAGCTTCAGCCAGCCTGGGTCATGAGCACATACCTGGTGTTAGAGGGCAACCTCAGGATACAAACCCAGGACCTTCCCATGTGGCTACAGTTTCATGGAGTGCCTAAGAGCAGAACACAAATTATTCTCAAGTGTACATAAAGCACGTATCAAGATAGATTGCATCATAAGATATAAAAGAAACATGAACAAATGTAAAAGGATAGAAATTACATGAAGTATGTTTTGGGACCATAGCAACATAAAACTATAACTTATTAAGAGAAGAGTATTTGGAAGATCTCCAAGTGTTTAAATAGCAATACATGTCCATATAACCCATGATTTGAAGAGAAAGACTCAAGGGAAAAAAAAAATTGCTACCTTTGGTCTCAATCATTTGTTGTAGCATTAAGGAACAGTAAGAGATGGCAGTTGTGAGATACTCTGCTATACTAAGGCGCTTTTTAGCCTGTTTTATGTAGAACCTCTGCCCACCTTGTCAGAATAATTTTTACTCTTAATAAATGTGTCAGACTTTGACCATCAACTTCTCTTCTAATATTGGCTGGAGTATTATTGTTTAGGAGAAGTGCTGATAATTAAATTTGTTTTCTTTTCTTTTTTTTTCCTGTTAACATATAATGGTATGGGGCCAGATTGTGGCGTAATGGTTTTGGAAACTGGATTGCATGCAGCTGATCATACAGTTTGAATTCTGGTCCCAGCAGCTTTGTATACTCATGCCCAAAATTCTTAAAGGGGACATGGAGAAGAGTCCTTTCAGTGACAATTTTTCCTCCAAAGGTTTTCAGTTATTTGTTTTAAATTTTTTTCATCTTTTTTTTTCCAGTGAGAGATTTTCATTAAACAAAAACTTCATAGTATTTTTATAACAAGATTTCAACTTGACGAACTTCATGGGTCACAATTTGAAGATATGTCAGTTTCAAAGGTGACTTGATGGAAAAGAGGACTTGGCGTGAAATGAAAAGTCATATTCAGAATTGCAAGTGATTCTAAGTGAATTATATTCCATCAGGCTAATCAGAGAAAAACATTTCCGAGACATATTTCACTCAGCCCTCCTGTACAAAGAAAAGATGTACCTTCAAAAACATTGTGATGGAAGGGGTACTCGACATTAGCAGCCCTTCCTTAATTTGGTCCATTAGACTTTTGGTTTATCATAGTTCACTGTAATTCTTTGAAATCTTTTAAATAATGTTTTATCTTGCACGGAAGTTTTTGAAGGTATAACTTTTGATAAATCTTTTAGAAGATGTTCTTCAGGTATGCTACACCTACCCACTTCAAATCCCTTAATATTTCTCATACTGACTTTCATCACATTTTTTTTCTGACTTTACTAATTTATTTTGTAGCATCATATAATAAGATAAGTGATTGTTTTAGTTAGCGAAAAGATCTATGAAATAATTACTCATCATGTTGTTTGATTTCTATTGTCACTTTTTGTTAATCTCTTAATGTCTGATGGCCTGTTTTTTTCCCCTTGTTCTCTAGCAAAAATGAAATTATTTGTCATTAAGTAGAGAATAAAACATTTAATTTACTTAGCACTTAAGATATACTTACTAAATACTTAATTATAAATTAAAATTAAAGATAACCTATTTCAGCTTAGAATTTTGAAGTTTGAGCTTATTAAAAGTATATATATGTATATGTATATATATAAAATTAGAATAAATCAATTATAAAATATATAATAACATATACAGAGAGAAGAGAGAGTATGTGAATATATCCACATGTGAGTATGTATATAAGACAGAGAGAGAAAAGCAATAGTATTTTTATGGTAGTTATTAATAGATCTAAAACTAACATAATTCTATTAGATATGCCAAGGAAGATATTAAAAATAAATAAATAAAACCTCTTTATAATACATTCAAAATAGGACTATTCCGGGGCTAATGTATGACCTGGTGGTTAAAGCAGCTGGATTCACTGTAGTAGACTCTGCAGCCGGGGTCCTGGACCAGAGACTTGGAAAACATGCTGGGTCTATGTGTATGCATAGTCAAAACCCCAACAAGAGGAAGAAAGGGAAAAAAAGGGATTTCAGCATGACCGTGCTCCCATGGGAAATGTTTTCTTTCCCTCTCCCTAACTCATTTAACTCTGTCAAAACAAAACAAAACTAAACTAAATATATTTAATAGATTCTTCACTGGGAAGTTTGGGGGGAGAGGTTTTTTGCTATAGGGCACATGCGCTCGCCAGAAAGACAGAGACAGACAGAGACAGAAGGAGAGAAATCACCCCCTTCCCCCGGGGGGATGACCATGCCACAATCTCTTCTCCTCCATTCTTTTCTCAGGATCTTGGGCACGCACACATATGTGCCCAGCGTGTTTAAGCCACAGGGTCCAGGGCGCGAATCATGGTTGACTACATGGAAGTCCAGTGACATTGGCATTACGCCAACTGCTGGTCCCAACACTAGTGAAATTTTATGGTTTTAAAGATCTTCCACCAATGGTCATATCCCCCAAATATATATATGTATGTATGTATGTATATATATATATATATATATATATATAAAATTTAAAATATATCTGTTATTGAAGTATATATTACATAAAATATAATTATACATAATCCATTGTTTATTAATTTTGTTTACATTTATAATTATTTATATTTATATATATAG